>NW_026864182.1:750000-1127994 GCF_026571515.1 Ruditapes philippinarum
ATATGATTTTGCTTTCGAAGAAAAATGTCAGCACTGTTGCAAAATCTTGAAACAATGTGTGACCGCTATTTTATTCGAATCTGTAGTTTCCTATAATTAATGTAGTAGTGAGTAATATCTGACTTACCATATTGCAAGATAATTATGTTACCGTCATAAGAATAACAATGTATGTGTTAGTATCGGTTTTATGCATTTGTACTCATTCTTCCATCATTTATTCATTATGATGTTAACACCAGTTGAATATGCTTGATTTATTATCTGTCGTGTTTTTTGACATTTGTACTTTTTATAAATTCCAATAAAAACATATCGATATCACTAACACCCTGACTTTTTTTTTACTTTTTGTTATAAGCTTCTCAATGAAATATTACAATTAACATTCATCATTAATAATGACATTAAAATATAATTTTTTAATAATTTCATTTTTTTTAGAACGGAATCACTCGTCATTAAACAAAATTAGCGAACCGTTATAACTAGTCTAGTCAGTATTTTATAATAGTTGTTTCACTTCGTAAATGCATCGATTGTTATGTTGTGTCGTTTAAGAGAATGTGTCCGTTAATGATTTATACTTTCGTGATTAGATGAAAATCATATGGTTGATGTAAGAAATGTTTTTCGACTTTGATACATAGGAAATGTTCATAATAGTTTGATTTCTTTTACATTTATACTTTATAATTTAGCATGGGCAAACTATTGTACGAATAATCTACTGCTCCCGAATGACATAAAACGGCACAGATACTTGATTGTACAAACATAATATGTCATGTCTAATAATGTCCTGGGAGGTTCATACTTTAAAAAATCAGGATAAAAGTCCAGAAATCTTGCCATTTATCATTAAATACTGTACAGTGACAGGATAAGAGATCCGGAACAAATCTTTAGATCGTTAAAGCGTTATATCTACAAAACTACAAATAAATGAAGATATAGTAGTAAGTTGCCTTAAAAATGCGAACTGGGCGACAAGCTCGAATCTCATTATGTTGAACTTTTGAGCAGTATAATACGGATATCTTGTTCCGAACAATTTTATTCTGTTTATTTTATTTAATATTCATGTATGCTAAATATCAAAGAAATTCTATGGCACATTCCGAAAATCAACCATAAGTTTATTAACTGAAGGAGTAAATAAACTGTTAATTAGTCTGAACAACTTCATATTGATACGCTAAATATTTCACTAACAACGATTACGTTTTAACATTAATCTGTATTAAGACCTTTTTACTTCATTTACGACGCTTTTGTGGGATCAAGTCGATACCATAATAACTCATAGGATTATTTAATAATATATCTTGTTTTCTGTAGAAAAATATTCTTGACTATTCTTAACTTGGGATATAGAATAAGACCACAAAGCAGAAATTCATGGTAACATATTTGATGATACGTATAAAACGTTAAATTTATTAGACATTGAGCTTCTTGAAACAGATTTTAGCTTTCTAAGACCTGGTTAAATTTAGCATGCGTTGTTTTATGTTTGATGAAATAGAGATGGCAGTTGCTGTGAAGTTATCTTCAGTATTACATTAGAAATCCATGGTAACATGTTGTGATGACACGTCTAAAACTTAAAATATTTTAGACATTGAGCTTCGTTTAGCTTTCTAAGATCTGGATAAACTCAGCATACGGTTTTTTTTATTTTTGATGAAATATAGAGATGACAGTTGCTGTGACATAATCTACAGTCTTACATTAGAAATCCAAGGTAACATTTTTTGATGATACGTCTAAAACGTTAAATTTATTAGGCATTGAGTTTCGTCTTGAAACAGATTTTACTTTCTCAGACCTGGTTAAATTCAGCATGTTTTGTTTTATTCTTGATAAAATAGATGACGGTTGCTGTGACATTGATCGTTTAGCCACGTTCTTTTCATTCAATTAATGATGTTACACTCATGCATGTTTCTTTTACACTGTTTGTTATAAATGTCTGTGATATTCCGGCTGTGATTGATTATTTCCGTTTCCATTAATCACATTAAAATTGATTTTAGAGCTTTGGCTTGTGACAATTTCAGATTTTCCTTTCTCAGACCTGGTTAAATTCAGCATGTTTTGTTTTATTTTTGATAAAATAGATGGCGGTTGCTGTGACATTGATCGTTTAGTCACGTTCTTTTCATTCAATTAATGATGTTACACTCATGCCTGTTTCTTTTACACTGTCTGTTATAAATGTCTGTGATATTCCGGCTGTATTGATTAATTCCGTTTCATTTACATTAAAATTTTTTTTTAGAGTTTTTGGCTTTGCAATTTCCATTTCGTAGGGGAAATCTTTTTTAAAAATTTTAGAGTGAAATATGGTACTTTTTTCATTACATTTTTATGAATTTTTTGTACTCAATGGTTTTTCGGATATTTAAACCAATTAAAATGCCTTAATTGAAAAAAACGGGCAAATATTATCTACCCGTATGCTTATTTATGCGCCAAAGTTACATATGGTATAAATTTTTTTTTATCGACAACACCGAATATCAGTCAAGTGTGACTAATTGCCTTTTTATTTTGATTTAAATCATGCTCTCTACCTAAAAACGGTTTATATAAAAATGTGAATAATTGGAGAAAAAGAAAAAAATCACCATAACATTGTTACGTCATAAAGAACAAATAAAATCGTCTTTGATATAAATACATGGGATTTTTATGTTTTATCAAGTGCAACAATGTGAAAGAAACTTTTCATGTTATATCAAGTGAAACATTGTTATTAAAGCTTAATACATATTGCTTTACCATGAAGGACATCACATTTGTTATTTGACGCACATCTTTTGGATCAAAATGTCTCACGATCCAATTATTTCCAGTACTCCAATCTGGATTAATTATCATTCAAGTGCTTTAATGTTACGGTCCATACGACGAAACAGTCCTTTGCAAAACAAATCTACGCATATTATATAACTAATAATTCTACACGCATGTCTTGGATGGCACGCTATTAAACATTTTATAACTGTTAAGTCACCATAGTATAGTTTACGTAATATGATGAATAAATGACAGTTGCCTAGATGTTAGTGATGTTGCGTAGGCGATTGCCCATTTTGTTACATCGTAAAACACCCATCCTTTGTTGACTGAAACAGATTCATCGTGTATATATCTGAAAACAACAAATAGTCTTTAAAAGACAAATATGAACGACGTAAAATTTGTAATTATTTTAATTCATTACATGTGACAAAATGATGTTTGAATGAGTCAATTATTGTCATCTTATATATACTTTTTTTGGAAGGGTATACGCCGCATTGTTTGGCATGATCATGACAAATATAATTTGATAATTGAATGAAAACTTATGCATTGCTTAAACATTTGTAATAATACGCTTAGTGGCGTAATAGCAATACTTGTTTTATTGAAAGCGATCTTTAAGGTTTCCATTTTATAATGTATAGAGAAACGGATAATAGAGAACGATGTTTTCACGTTTTCGTTTCAGCTCTTCCTCGTTCGGGAATATTTGAAATTTTGTATTCCTTATATTCTATCATCATATTACATCAAAAATGTCTTTCATAATTAGAAGTTTGCAATGAATAGTTAAACGTTCTTATAGCATTTCATGCATCGTGCACAAAAACTTTTAAGGTAGCTAAATGACAAGACTAAACACCCGTAAAGATGGGAGTATGCAGGGTATTAATCATTTCTTTAGTTAACCCGAAATTTACATATTGTCTCAAATTCATTTTTTTTTTAGATATTATTTACAAAAAAATACAACTATTGCAACATTAGTTGATTTGATATAGCGTCATTGAATTTATATAGCGTCAATGCAAAATATGTATTTCATTGCTAATTGTTTAAATTTAGAGTGGTCATAGAAAAACATGCATGCAACAATGTACTGGTTACAAATAATTTTAAAAATTGCACGATATATATCCTTTATAAGATTGCATGGTGTCATTTTTACGTCATTTACTTTTTTTTCATTTTGATCTATTCTTTGCTTTATACTTTGGTTAATTTAAAGCTTATCTTTAAACGACCAACAAGCCGTAAGTTATAGGTATTATAGCTTAAAAAATAAAAGTAATTAAAAGTTTCTACCAATTCTAGAGAGCAAAGAGGCGAATTTATAAAACAAATTTTCTTTCAAAATTTCATTTTTTTACAGTTCCCAAAATTTTTTCGGACCCCGACTCTTAGAATAACTGATATGTAATATTTTCGCTTAATATACACAAAAAGGATTTTCAGTATAACCCCTTTAAAACAAAAAATGAAAAATAAGTTCTTTTCTTTATGTGCCGCATCTTTGCCGCCCACAATTTGCGGGACAGTATATCAGACAATATATTGATTGCCTTCTAATGCGAAATGAAATAAATAAGTGCTTTTGTGTGTAAAATTATTTGCGCTGCAAGATACTCTAATCCATGAGTATATAATTTTAATTACAAAGTGGCAAAAATAAATGCAAGCCTGTTGATGAATAAAAATCTAAATGTGCATTTTTGTTTGTGACATAGTAAACAATATGTGATAATCTTGTGTCAAATCTGTTATCTGTGTCTTGTATATATGACTATTTGTTCGAGTATTCAAAGAATATCATGATTAAACCTATAAACCCTTTACTATTATTAGTTTTCGAGTGTGTCTTTGTGACATATCTTGATCTTAAATTCTACCGGGAACTGAATTACAGAATCATTTTATAATCTGTGTGAATAGCGTTCATTCTGAAATAAATTTATTTTACAAATTTACGAAACTGAGACTACAATGTCCAATTTAATATTTGATTAATTTGTGTTTCGACATTTCTCCTCAATAAAACAATGAGCTTTTAAGACAAGCTTCATTTTGCTAAAGAAGAGAAGTCTTTATAATCGTTTGACAAATTGTTATTTCTTTCAAACTTGTCGTGAAAATGCAAAACTGCCCTTCTTTGCTGATGAGTTATGTATTTCAAGACAAATGTAAAGGAAAACCATATCTAGTGAAAGCTCATTAATTCTTGAAGTAATGAAATCGAACACAGGGCGTTGTGTATCATCCAATATTAGGATTACCAGACGTTGCTTCACCTTACTTTTGACAATTGTTTGTATACACATCTTTTTAGATCGTATTGTATAAATGTTACATATTTATATTTTTCTGATTCTCGTGTCATTTTTTTGTCAATAAGACAACAAATCAGGATGCTTAATTATGTTTTGTGGGGAAGCCTATTTGGTTAAAATGTGTCTAGGTTTGAATAAAAATCAGTTGTACTACCTTAAATACACAATAGAACTTTATTATTATGTCATTTGTACACTTGTAATGCCTGCTACTATATAGTATTCAAAAGAATTCAGTCAATGATCTATAAACGAAGCAATTTTAGATCTTCAATCTTTCTATAGAGTTTGTTTTGATAATGATTGTTAATTCGAAAAATCGAAATTTTATTTTTAATTCAATTTTCGATAATATACAAAGCACATGTAATAGGAATCTGCTTTACTGTATTAATATATAAATGTAATTCACCCCTAACAAAGGTACAATAAGCCAAAAGTACTTTCGTATTTTATGTTTCCGTCCGGTAAGCTTAATAAGTATTGCGTTGGACTGTGAATTGGGCGACTTGGGTTCGATTCTCGGATGGTGCAGGTCACTTTCGTTGTGATTAATCATGAAATCCTTTCTCGATTGTTGGCACTGCTCTCGCATGTACAACAGTTATTTCACGTGTATTGATAAATATCTATACAAAATTTGAGAAGTTTATGATAAAATTTCTGTAGATTCAATCCAGAAAATACTAAAAAGGTAATTATTGAATGTCGAGCATTATATCTTAACATTCCACTGTCGCTTTTAACGACCCAAATCTTCTCTTGAAGACATTCACTTCTTGTGTAACATTTTCATCCCTGAGAAATGAGCCGCACATATTAAAACCTTTTACAACAGTCGTTATATTGTCATTATTGCTTCCTAATGATATAAAATCGATTTTGTCATAAACGAACGAATTCCCATTTAAACATCAATACTATTTTCTTCATTCTGATCACTATAAAATGTTTTGATGAGTTTAGACAATTTAAAACAAGTTAAATGTTCGCTAAATATAAACTTTTTTACAAATTTAAAAGAACAATTATGAAGGTACTGTATGCTTACAAATGTATTGCAAAAATGGACGTAATAAGGCGTTTGTTATGGAAAAGTTCAAATTTGAAATCATTCAAAAACAGATGACAGTTATACTAATAGTTTTGTTTTTCTTGGTTTTTTTTCCTTTTGTTTTGCAAAATGTAACAATATGTTTAATATCCCTTGTATTTCTGCAACAAAAAACATAAATGGCTTACCAGAAAAAATGTTAACTCCTTGAAAAATATGAACAATTTAGATCATAAGCAGTCATAGGACTTCTAGAATATACTGTAACGAATGGCATGGCTGTTTGAGTATGATTTGGTTTGTATTATTATTCATCATTTATTTTTATTGTTATTTTCATCAGATATACTCTACTAAGCAGAGCGTTGAAATTCTAAAATACAATCTACATGTACCTCGAAAACAACACAAATCATGTATGAAAAAGTATACTATTTGTGATTGTGTTCCTTCTGCTGTACTTTAGAGAGTTGTAAGTGTTTTATTTCAGAAGTATCCTGAAGGCCAAAAGCCCATGAGGACAACATTGTATACAGTATACAATGTACATGTTTAAATTTATTATGATTATAATAACATCTTGTAGCTTTCTAAGTCTCAAAAGCAAAAAAGTCTATTTTACAAAAAAAAACCAAAACCAGGGTTTTCTAATCTTAAAAAAACCTTTATCCATTCGCAATCCCTAAAATCTTAAAAAATTTTTGCTTTTTGAGTGCACGTATTGGTAACACTAGTGACTAAAACTTCATGGCCTAATAAGTTTTTTCATTTATGTTTTGCAAATAACCGAAATATCACAATGTATGACAGCTATATTTTTCTTTGTAGCTGATGTTAACTCGAAGAATGCGAATAAAGAAAATATATCACAAACAGATTGAATGTTTAGACAAAAGTGTTTCCTTACAAGTAGTACATAAGAAAATGGATTTTCTTAACACTTAACAAAATTCAAGAAAATTTTAAGATATCATACTGATAATGACAATGTAACGTAATATTGAGGAACACTTGACATTACGTGGCAAAGATCAGACTCTTGGACCTAAAACATGCATAAAAGCAGTAGAAAATTTGGTTGTCTTACATGCAAGAGAAAAGGACATCCTGTACACATACACAGCTGGTATATTTTCACTCTTGCCTATACCGCTTGTGTAAATATTGCATCCGGTGCTACCGCGCATAACCCCCCCCCTCAATCCAACAAGACATACAAATATCCTTTATGTACTATAACAAGAACAAGATAATGTACCGACATTTCACATAATGCCTGTTTCAGGCAAGTTGACATAAGAAGTATGCATATTGATATTGCTCTAAAACTATAATAGAAAAACCATTATCTAACATTTGGTGGATATCCCATGCATTAGCTTAAGTAGTATCCGTTTCACAGAAAGAAATCGAATTTTACTTAGAATATTAAACTTTTTTTGTAATAACCCGGTTATTTAAATTGGGGTTTTCACGCCTCTATCTATTTCTCATATCATTTATTCATATATGATTTACACTTGATTATGTTTGATTTATTGTCAAACTTATTCCTAGACATTTATAGTGTTCTCATCAAACCAATTAACATGAAAAGCAGACCAAGTTAAGCTCTCAATATTTTATAACGTTCACGACCTAACCAAGCTTAGATATATGATATATTGTTTAGCTTCTAATGTCGCTGACAAATTCATAATCCCGACGGAATGGTGACTTTATGCACGGTTTGATTAGATACAAAACATGTTGGTGATGCTTCAGCCACAGGTGTTTTCACAAACTGCATAATTATAATTAAGAATAAATATTTCATAAGGGCTTTATTTAGATAATATTTATACTTCACAATCGAAATTCGAAACGAGAAAGCTTTATTTGTATTGAAATAAATACAAAGAATATTTAGCAAATTCTATGACTGTATTCAGTATAAAACAATAAAAAGTATCAGTTTAGCATGAACAATTTTAATAGTTTGAACTAAAAGAAAAAAATTACATGTATATTTTTAATTAATCATTTTGTTAAGGGTTATAGTATAGGTTATTTCATTCAAAGAAAAAAAGTATCATTAATGCGTATGTAGAATTTTAATAAGACTTCCGTCATTCATAATCAGCCAGATGAATGTAACTGTGCTAGAAACATTATATTAGGGTGTATATATTTATATATCAGACCATGAATAATAAGATAATTTTCAGTTTTGCTTCATGGAACTTTCGAGATCGGTATGTCGGTAATTTGATACTCATTTTGTGAATGTAAAATTATATTAAGATTGGTATATGTTATTGAACTACAAAGCAATTTACAAAAATGTAAATGACACATTTTGAAATTATTACGAAAATATAATATTTCAATTAACAAAGATGTTTTATTATTTAGATTTCCGTACTGAAAGGTTTCATAATATGAAATCATAAAAGTACAATTTGTTTTTCCCCAAATCAGTCTTTTTCATTTGATACAAATATATAGAGAAATTAACATAGTATTATAAAGAAAATAAATCAACAAAGAAAATCGCATTAATGAATTATTAGAAATAAATAAATTAATTAAAATTTCTATAACTTTATAATTGACTTTGTTCAAATGGTACTTAATGTACTGCATTGTTTATTTATCCAATGTTACGATGTGAATTGCTTATGCTTTAAAAGAATCTGAAAACAGGCATTAATAAATTTACAGACAATCGACAGTTAACGGAGGTTATATTCAATATTTCATAAAATCTGTTCAATGATAACAAATGCTTTCTAAGCTTTCGATAATAAGTCCTTTTCAGAATATAAATGGCGTTAATGTGATCCATTATCAAACAGAAATATAAACATTGTATAATGTTACCAAAAACGTTGTTACATGTTTATGCTTTTGCTTCCGAAATAAAATGTCAACACTATTTTTGCAAAATCTTGAAACAATGTGCGACCGCTGTTTTATTCGAATCTGTTGTTTTCTTGTTTATTTCATTCATATTTAATTTAGTAGTGAAAAACTGCTTTTACATACCTTTTTAAAACCCTATTGCAAAAACATTAAAGTTACCCCCTCGTATGAAAAGGAATGTATATTTTCCCATGCCCCTTAATTATTCCCTTTTTAACCCCTTAATTTATTATTTTTGTAATTTTTTCCCGTGGAATATCTTATTTTTTAATTTTAGGGGTTTTTTTTTTGAAATTTTTACTTCAGATTAATTCTACTAAAACATATTAATACCACTAACAGACTGACTTCATTATCCTGTTATAAGCTTCTAAAAAACATTGCAATAAAACATTAATAACGATAGCAAAATGTTATTATACGTATTTTTCTTAAAATAATTTTAGTTTTAGAACGAAGTCACTTGCCATTCTAAAACAAAACCAGCAAACCGTAAGAAGAGTCAAGTAAGTCGTTTGTAAAATTTATTTCACTTCATTTGTCGTAAATGCATCGATTGTTATATTGTGTATTTTAAAACACTGTGTTCGTAAATGATTTATACTTGAGTGATTAGATGAAAATCATATGGTTGATGCTAGAAATGTTTTCCAACTTTAAGACATAGAAAATTTCATAATCGTTTGATTTTTTTTACATTTATATATATAATTTAGCATGGGCAAAATACTGAAAGAATAATCTACTTTTCCTGAATGACATAAAATCGCACATATACTTGATAGTAAAACATAATATGTCATGTCTTATAATGTCCTGGGAGGTTCATACTTTAATAAATCTGGATAAAAATCCAGAAATCTTGCCATTTATCATTAAATACTTTACATTGACAGGATAAGAAATCCGAAACAAATCTTTAGATCGTTAAAGCGTTATATCTACAAAACTACAAAAATAAATGAAGATATAGTAGTAAGTTGCCTTAAATGCGAATGGCACAGGCTGGAAATCATTGTTGAACTTAATAGAGCAGTATAATACCGGATATTTTGTTCCGAACAATTTTATTCTGTTTATTTTATTTAATATTCATGTATGCTAAATATCAGAGAAATTCTATGGCACAACTTCCGAAAAACAACCATAAGTTTATTAAAGCAATTCAATTTTACTGTTTATGATTTTATAGATAAAGAAAATCATAAAATATAGTTTTATACCGTATAAGATGTTAAATGCGCATTATGCCTCATAAATGATTAAAGTTTTTCTTTATTCAAAATGGCAAACATGAATCTATAACATTTCAATCATTATTTTAGACATGTTAGAGGCTTATTACCTGAAACAAAATGCGCTGAATGCGAAATTATATGTCATAAAAGTAGCAAAATGTAAACAAAGTTGTATTTTTTAATAAATTTAAAATAAATCTCTTTGTTTATTTAATAACTTATTTAAAGCTATTTCACTAAAATATCAATAAAGGTGGGTCATCAGAATCGCCGCTGTATAGTGCAAATATAAGAAATTAAAGTAAAATGGAAGTGGTGATATATAATATATAATATAATTAATTCATATTCAATCAAATGATTTTACTTTAAAAAATAAAAAAGCGAATGAATATCAACAATCTATCATGCCAAAGAACAGTTCACGCACCGGTGTCATAAGAATTTTATAAGTGTGAAATACTTACAAAATATGGTTGAAAGCCACTAGTCCATCTAAGGTTGTAGGTACACAAGTGTAGCATGACAAAGAATTCAATGTAAACCACTGTAATTTTGATGGATATAACATTTAGTGTACTAATAAATAACATAACACATAACGTTAATCGTTGATGGTCACGTTCTGTTAAAATTAGTTAATTGGAAAATGAAAATGCTTTGTTTTATATTTTCTCACAATTCAAGTTGGTACTCTTTCTATGCAGATGTTCATAGAAACCTTATGTCATCGTTACTGAATCATAAAGCAGGATGCTTCCAGATACATTGTTACTTACATGAAATATTTGAAACTTGTTTCTTAAAGTAAAAAAGTGTGAAGTGAATGCGCAAAGTAATTAACACATTGAAAACAGCATTTACTATTCACGTAAATAAGGAGAATAACGTTCAGTTATTTATTCACCGGAAAATGAACTGTATTACGATTATTTTTCTTTTAACAATCATTAACGATCATTCCAACTCAAAGAAAGCCTTCTAAATTTTCGAATCCTCCGTTATTGACGCTTGATTATTTTATCAATTTGGGATGTCCGCCGTGTGTTGGCCGTCAAATGACGTATATGCAAGCAAATGTTATAATTCTGATCCGTGTACATGTTCGGAAAGACAATTTTGTTCCATTTGCAATACCTTAAGTTTTATATTTGCTTGTTTGTTTTGTTTGTTGTTTTCAGTTTTGTTTTCGTTTATCTTTATCCTTTTTCTAGTTTAATCCTGAAACTTTTACATTGTTAGAAAACCTAAACAGCCTAGTTTCACCATGGATTTCTAATGTAACACTGCAGATATTGTTATGCTGCTTTTGGTCTTATTCCTCATCCCAAGTTAAGAATAGTCAAGACTATTCTTCTACATAAAACAAGATATATATTTTCAAAATATCCTATGAGTTATGATGGTATCGATTTGTACCCATACAAAACGCTGTAAATGATGTACAGAGGTCTTAATACAGATTAATGTTATAACGGAATCTTTGTGAAATATTTAGCGTCTTAATACGAAGTTTTGCAGATCAATCAACAGTTTAGTTACTCCTTCACTTACGATAATTATATGAACAATAATTGAAGCAATTTGATAAACTTATTATTCGTTTTATGTAATAAGTCAGGTCTAAACATTGAACAATAGTTACGTAACTTTTAGTATATGAACAAATAGCTTGTGAATCAATACATTGAATTTTTAGCATAAACAACATGAAAACCATCATCACAAAATAAGTTAACTAATTGTTAATATCTGACAAAATTCCGACGATTACTATTTCATTTTGACTAAATGTTTGTTTCTATTAAACAACATGTTCTTTTGTCAAAATCGTCACACCAATTAAAGGATTGAGGGTAGATACGGATGGAGATATGCACTTGGAGAATTCTTTCATTCCTTCGAGCGATAACGTACAAATTTACGTGAATTAAGAAGAATATATTTTGTAAATCTTATTATAAATAGACTTTCATTTATTAGTAATGACGACATATATATTTTTCCGAATATATGCAAAATATCGACAAATAAAATAAAATAATCTTTGACTTATGTAGTTCCATTCAAATACGCAAAGGTCATTAAATATGAATAAAACTGCATAATAGTTATGGGCTAGCCGTATGCATTATGTATGCTGCAAAAGTTATATATGAGTGATGAAGTTTTAATATCGACAAACACCGAATATCAGTCAAGTATGACTAATTGCCTTTTTATTTTGATTTAAATCATGCTCTCTACCTAAAAACGGTTTATATAAAAATGTGAATAATTGGAGAAAAAGAAAAAAATCACCATAACATTTTTACGTCATAAAGAACAAATAAAATCGTCTTTGTTATAAATACATGGGATTTTTATGTTTTTTCAAGTGCAACAATGTGAAAGAAGCTTTTCATGTTTTATCAAGTGAAACATTGTGATAAAAGCTTCACCCATATTGCTTTACCATGAAGGACATCACATTTGTTATTTGACGCACATCTTTCGGATCAAAATGTCTCACGATCCAATTATTTCCAGTACTCTAATCTGGACTAATTATCATTCAAGTGCTTTAATGTTACGGTCCATACGACGAAACAGTCCTTTGCAAAACAAATCTACGCATATTATATAACAAATAATTCTACACGCATGTCTTGGATGGCACGCTATTAAACATTTTATAACTGTTAAGTCACCGTAGTTTAGTTTACGTATTATATGATGAATAAATGACAGTTGCCTAGATGTTAGTGATGTTGCGTAGGCGATTGTCCATTTTGTTACATCGTAAACACCCATCCTTTGTTGACTGAAACAGATTCATCGTGTATACATGTATATCTGAAAACAACAAATAGTCTTTAAAAGAAAAATATGAACGACGTAAAATTTGTAATTATTTTAATTCATTACATGTGACAAAATGCCAATGTTTGAAATGATCTCATTATTGTCATCTTATATAGTAGCTTTTTTTGGAAGGCGTAATACGCCGCCATTTGTCTTGGCATGATCATGACAAATAACTAATTTGATAATTGAATGAACAACTTAATGCATTGCTTAAACATTTGGTAATAATACGCTGAGTGGCGTAATAGCAATACTTGTTTTATTGAAAGCGATCTTTATGGTTTCCATTTTATAATGTATAGAGAAACGGATAATAGAGAACGATGTATTCACGTTTTCGTTTCAGCTCTTCCTCGTTCGGGAATATTTAAATTTTGTATTCCTTATATTCTATCATCATATTACATCACAAATGTCTTTCATAATTAGAAGTTTGCAATAGATAGTTAAACGTTCTTATAGCATTTCATGCATCGTGCACAAATGACTTTATAATGGTAGCTGAAATGACAAGACATAAACCACCCCGCTAATGATGCAGTATGCAGGATTTTAGATCATTTCTTCAGTTAACACGAAGTTGACAATACTTTGTCATCAAATTCAGTTTTGTTTTAGGATATATACGAGGGTTGTTCAAAAAGTAATAGGACTGCAGCTCTACTGTTCACATTTTTTCATCTACGTACACGAGTTTACAAAAATCGAATATCGGAATTTGTCCTCTATATACAGTGAAAAAATCAATACAATATGTTTAAAAACAACAATTCTGTACAACTTACAAATGACAAGGGGTACGCGACCCGGCGCACGCTAATTGTTAAATAAATGACGTTCATGACGTCGCAAAATAAATTCAAAAACAGCGTCATTCTTTCTGAAATTATTCTCCATAATGTTCTAGGTGCTTGAATCATGTAACTATACAAAAAAATACAACTATTGCAACATTAGTTGATTTGATATAGCGTCATTGAATTTATATAGCGTCAATGCAAAATATGTCTTTCATTGCTAATTGTTTAAATTTAGAGTGGTCATAGAAAAACATGCATGCAACAATGTACTGGTTACAAATAAGTTTGAAAAATGCACGATATATATCCTTCGTAAGATTGCATAGTGTCATTATCACGTCAATAACTATTTTTTTCAATTTGATCTATACTTGGCTTTTTTAAAGTTTATCTTTAAACGACCAACAAGCCGTAAGTTATAGGTTTTATAGCTTAAGAAATAAAAGTAATAAAAAGTTTCTACCAATTCTAGAGAGCAAATAGGCGAATTGATAAATCAATTTACTTCTCAACTTTCATTTTATTACATGTTCCAAAGTTTTTTCCGACTCGACTTTTAAGAATAACTGATCATGCTAATATTATTTTATGCTTAATATTGTCACAAACAGATCATACGATATAACTTCAATATCAAAATACAAAACTGAAACTTAACGTTCTGTTTCTTGTGGAAGGGGTTTTCCTCGATCTCGCCGCCTACAATTTTGCCAGGACGAGTAATAACAATTATACCTTCGATTGCCTCTAATCGAAATGAATCTATAAATAATGCTTTTGTGGTAAAATTATCGTCCTGCTAAGACCTACTTTAATTTCATTGTATATTTATTAATTGTTTATAACGAAGTGCAAAAATAAATTGCAAGCTGTTGATAATAAAATTAGTGTGCATTTTTGTTAGTGACAATAGTAAACATATGATAAAATCTTTGTCAATTCTGTTATCTGTGTCTATAATATAATTGTACAATGCTTGTTCGAATGATTCAAAAATATGATTCAACCTATAAACCCTTAACTATTTTATTCATTCCGAGTGTTCTTGTGACATATCTTGATTCTCTAAATTTTACCATTGGGAACTGAATTTCATGATCTATTTTAACTAATCTGGTGAAAGCGTGCATTCTGAAATAAAATTATTTTACAATTTGACGAAACTGAGACTACAGGCCCAACTAATATTTTATTTCATCTGTGTTTCGACATTTCTCCCTCAATAACCACCTAATGAGCTTTTAAGAGACAAGCTTCAATTTTGCTAAAGAAGAGACAGTCTTTATATAATCTGGGACAAATGTTATTCTTTCAACTTGTCCGAAAAATGCAAAACTGCCTTCTTTCTGATGACTTATGTAATTTCTAAAGACATATTATGTTTAGAATGGAAAACCTATCATGCTAGAAAGCTCATTAATTCTTGAAGTAATGAAATCGAACACAGGGCGTTGTGTAATCATCCATATTAGGATTACCAGACGTTGCTTCACCTTACTTTTGACAATTGTTTGTATATTCACATTCTTTTTAGATCGTATTGTATACCAATGTTACATATTTATATTTTTCTGATTCTCGTGTCATTTTTTGTCAATAAGACAACAAATCAGGATGCTTAATTATGTTTTGTGGGGAAGCCTATTTGGTTAAAATGTGTCTAGGTTTGAATAAAAATCAGTTGTACTACCTTAAATACACAATAGAACTTTATTATTATGTCATTTGTACACTTGTAATGCCTGCTACTATATAGTATTCAAAAGAATTCAGTCAATGATCTATAAACGAAGCAAAACAATTTTATGATCTTCAATCTTCTATAGAGTTTGTTTGATAATGATTGTTAATTCGAAAAATCGAAATTTTATTTTTAATTCAATTTTCGATAATATACATAAGCACATTTAATAGAATCTGCTTTACTGTATTAATATAGTTAAATGTATTTTCATCACCCTAACAAAGTACAATAAGCCAAAATTACTTTCGTATTTTATGTTCGTCCGTAGAGCTTAATAATATTTTGCTTGTGACTGGCAAGTGGCGACTGGTTCGATTCCTGATGTGCAGGTCCTTTTTCTTGGATTAATCATGAATTCTTTCTCGATTGGTTTGGCACTGCCCTCGCATTACAAATTTATTCACGTGTATATGATAAATTTATCTTTATTACATAAATTTGAGAGTATATGATAAAATCTGTCAGATTCAATCAGAAAATACTTAATTTATATATATAATGAAGTCGAGCATCTAATCTTTATATCATTCCATTTCTTGTCGCTTTAACTGATCTCTCTAAATCTTCTCTTGAAGACATTCACTTCTTGTGTAACATTTGCATCCCTGAGAAATGAGCCGCGCATATTAAAACTTTTTACAAGAGTCGTTATATTGTCATTATTGCTTCCTAATGATATAAAATCGATTTCGTCTTAAACGAACGAATTCCCATTTAAACATCAATACTATTGTCTTCATTCTGATCACTGTAAACTGTTTTAATGATGAGTTTAGACAATTTAAAACAAGTTAAATGTTTGCTTAATATAAACGTTTTTACAAATATAAAAAGAACAATTATGAAGGTACTGTATGCTTACAAATGTATTTCAAAAATGGACGTAATAAGACGTTTGTTAAGGAAAAGTTCAAATTTGAAATCATTCAAAAACAGATGACAGTTATACTAACAGTTTTGTTTTTTCTTGTTGTTTTTTGTCCTTTTGTTTTGCAAAATGTAACAATATGTTAAATATCCCTTGTATTTCTGCAACAGAAAAAAACATAAATGGCTTACAAGAAAAAATGTTATGATAGTTTACTCCTTGGAAAATACGAACAATTTAGATCATAAGCAGTCATTGGACTTCTAGAACATACTGTAACGAATGACGTGGCTGTTTGAGTATGATTTGGTTTGTACTTTTATTCATTATTTATCTTTTATTGTTATTTTCGTCAGATATACTCTACTAAGCAGAGCGTTGAAATTCTAAAATACAATATACATGTACCTCGAAAACAACACAAATCCTGTATGAAAAGTACACACTATTTGTGATTTTGTCCCTTCTATATGTTCTTTAGAGAGTTATAAGTGTTTTATTTCAGAAGTATCCTGAAGGCCAAAAGCCCACGAGGACAACATTGTATACAGTATACATGTTGAAATTTATTATGATTATAATAACATCTTGTAATAATCTTGTAGCTTTCTAAGTCTCATAGCTAAACGTCAAGTTACAAACAAGACTAACATGTAATCTAATCTTGAAATACTGATATCAATTCGCATTACTGAATCTTACAAATTGTGCTGCTGAGTGCACATATTGGTAGCACTAGGGACTAAAACTTCATGGCCTAATAAGTATATACATTTATGTTTTGCAAATACCCGAAATATCACAATGTATCTGTCAACTATGTCAACTATATTTTTCTTTGTAGCTGATGTTCACTCGAATGCGAATGAAAAAAATATATATCACAAACAGATTGAATGTTTAGAAAATAGTGTTTCTTTACAAGTAGTACATAAGCAAATGCATTTTCTTAACACTTAACAAACTCATTCAATAATTCAAGACTTTTTAAGATATCATACTGATAATGACAATGTAACTTCATGAGCTAATGTAATATTGAGGAACACTTGACGTAACATGCAAAGACCACACTCTTGGACCTAAAACATGCATAAAAGCAGTAGAAAATTTGGTTGTATTACATGCAAGAGAAAAGGACATCCTGTACACATACACTAGCAGTTATATTTTCACTCTTGCCTATACCACTTGTGTAAATATTGCATCTGGTGTTTTAAAAAAAAAAAAAAATTTTTTGGAAAATTCAAAAAAAATTTAAAAAAAAATTTTAATTAAAAAAAAAAAAAATTTTTTTTTTTTTTTTTTTAAAAAAACCTTTTCTTAAATTTTTAAAAATTTTAAAAAAAAAATAAAAAAAAAAAATTTTTAAAAAAAAATTTTTTTTAAAAAAAAATTGGAAAAAAAAATTTTTAAATATATTTAAAAAAAAAAAAAAAATTTTTTTTTAATTTTTTTTTTTTTTTTTTTAAAAAAAAAAAAAAAATTTTAAAATTTTTAAAGGAAATTTAAAAAAAAAAAAAGGGAAAAAAAATTTTTTAAAAAAAAAATTTTTTTTTAAAAATTTTAAAATTTAAAGAAAAATTTAAAAATTTAAATTAAAAACCAAAAAAAATTTTAAAAAAAAAATTTTTTTTTTTAAAAAAAAAAATTTTTTTTAAAAAAATTTTTGGGGAAAAAGTTTTTTTTTTAAAAAAAAAAAAAAAAAAAAAAAATTTTTTAATTTTTTTTTTTAAAAAATTTTGTTTTCCCCCAAATTTTTTAAAGGGAAAAAATTTTTTAAAAAAAAAATTTTTAAATTTTTTTTTAAAACCCAAAAAATTTTTTTCCTTTTCCCAATTTTTTGAAAAATTTTTCAAAAAAAAAAAAAAAAAAATTTTTTTTTTTTTAATTTTTTTTTTTTAAAAAAAAAAAAAAAATTTTTTTTTAAAAAAAAACCCAAAAAATTAAAAAATTTTTTTGAAAAAATTTTTTTAAAAAAAATTTTAAAAAAAAGGGAAAAAACCTTTTTTTTAAAGCCAAACCGGAAAAAAACTTGAATAAAAGGAAAATAAAAATTTAAATTTTAAACCCAAAAAAAAAAAATTTTTCCAAAAAAACTTTTTTTTTTCCCCCAAATTTTTAAAATTTTTTTTTTTCCCCCAAAAAAAAAACCAAAAAAAAATTTTTTTTTTCCAAAAAAAAAAAAAAAAAAAAGGGGGGGGTTTTTTTTCAAAAATTTTAAAAAAAAACCTTTTAAAAAAAAAAAATTTTTTTTTTAAAAAAAAAAAAAAAAAAACCCCAAAAAAAAAATTTTTTTTTAAAAAAAAAAAAATTTTTTTTCCCTTAAATTTTTTTTTTTTTTTTTAAAAAAATTTTTTTTTAAAAATTTTGGTTTTAAAAAAAAATTTTTAAAAACCAAAATTTTTTTTAAAAAAATAAAAAAAAAAAAAATTTTTTTTTTTTTTCAAAAAAATTTTTTTCCCCTTTTTTAAAAAATTTTAAAAATTTCCGGGAAAAAAAAAAACCCAAAAAATTTTTTTAAAAAAAAAGGGGGAAAAAAAAAAAAATTTTTTTTTTAAAAAAATTTAAAAAAAAAAAAAATTTTTAAAAAACCCTTTTAAAAAAAAAAAAGGGGAAATTTTTTTTTTAAAAAAAAAAATTTTTTGAAATTAATAATTGGGGTTTTTAAAAAAAAAAATTTTTTGGGTTTTTAAAATTTTAAAAAAAAAAAAAAAAATTTTTTTTTTTTCCCCCCTTTTTTTAAAAAATTTTTTTTTAAAAATCGGAAAAATTTTTTTTTTAAAATAAAAAAAAAAAAAAAAGAATGAAAAAAAAGGGAAAGAAAATTAAAAGGGGGTATTTTTTTAAAAAAAAAAAAAAAAATTTTTTTTTAAAAAATTTCCTTTAAAAATTTTTCCCCCTTTTTTAAATTTAACCCCTTTTTTAAAAAAAATTTTTTAAAAAATTTGGGGGAAAAAAAAAAAAAAAAAAACCCCCCAAAAAAAGGGAAAAAAAAAAAATTTTTTTTAAAAAAATTTTAAAAATTTAAAAATTTTTTTTTAAAAAAAATTTTTTTTTTTTAAAAAAAAAAAAAAAAAAAATTTTTCCCTTTTTTTTGGAAAATTTTTTTGGGGTTTTAAAATTTAAAAATTTTTTGGGGAAAAAAAAATTTTAAAAAGAAAAAAATTAAAAAAAATTTTTTTAAAAAAAAATTTAAAGGGGGAAAAAATTTTTTTAAATTTTTTTTTAAAAAAAAATTTTTAAATTTTTTAAAAACCCCTTTTTTTTTTAAAAAACAAAAAAAAAAAAAAAAATTTTTTAAAAAAAAAAATTTTTTTTTTTTTTTTGGGGTTTTTTTAAAACCCTTTTTTTTTTTTAATTTTTTTTTAATGAAAAAAAGGGGTTTTTTAAAAAAAAAAAAAAAAATTTTTTTTTTTTGGTTTTTATTTAAAAAAAAAAACCCCCTTTTTGGGTTTGTTTTTTTTTAAAAAAAAAATTTAAAAAAAAAAAAAAAAATTTTTAAAAAAAAAAAAAAATTTTTAAAAAAAAATTTTTTTTGGCCCAAAAATTTTCCCAAATTTTTAAAAAAAAAAATTTAAACATTTTCCTTTTTTAAAAAAAAATTTTTTTCCAAAAAAATTTTTTAAAAAATTTTTTTTTTTAAAAAAAAAAAATTTAAAAAATTTCCCAAAAAAGGAAGGAAAAACAAAAAAAAAAATTTTTTTTTAAATTAAAAAAAAAAAAAAAAAAAAAGTAAAAAAAAATAATAAAATTTTTTCCCAAAAAAAATTTTTTTTTTTTAAAAAAAAAAAAAAATATAAAAAATTTTTAAATTTAAAAAATTTTTAAATTTTTAAAAAATTTTTTTCCCCTTTTTTTTAAACCGGTTTTTTTTTTTTTTGGGAAAAAAAAAAATTTTTTTTTTCCCCCTTCCCGGGCCCTTTCCCCCAAAAAACCCCAAAAAAAAAAAAAAAAAAATTTTTTTTTTGGGGGGAAAAAAAGGGGGGGGGAAAAAAACAAAAAATTTAAAAGTTTTAAAAAAAAAAAAAAATTTTTTTTTTTTTAAAAATTTTTTTTGCTGTTTTTTTTTTAAAAGTAAAAATTTTTTAAAAAAAAAAATTTAAAAAAAAAAAGGGGTTTTTTCCTTTTTTTTTTTAAATTTTTAAATTTTCTGATATTGCCAAAATAGTATAAATTGGAAAAGAAAAAAACAACAACAAAAATACATACAAAGCTTCGTCTCGGCATTCAATGATTTTACACCCTGCTTATAATTTGATACTCATTGTTTGAATGTAAAATTATATTAAGATTGGTATATGTTATTGAACAACAAAGCAATTAACAAAAATGTAAATGACACACTTGAAATTATCACAAAAATATAATATTACAATTAACAAAGATATTTTTTAGCTCGACTATTCGATAAGAATAAGTAGAGCTTTTGTAGTCACCCGAGCGTCGGTGTCGGCGTAACCACTTATGATAAAGTTTTTGTAATACCTCAAATATTTTCAAAGTCCATTAACATATGGCTTTGAAACTTTGCACACTTGTTCACCATCATGACCCCAACCTATAGACAGGAGGAGGTAACTCTATCAAGCATTTTGATAGAAGTATGCCCCTTTTTCGACTTAGAATTTACGTTAAAGTTTTTGTAATACCTCAAATATTTTCAAAGTCCATTGACATATGGCTTTAAAACTTTGAACACTTTTAAACATTATCTTCCCAACCTGTAGACAGGAGGAGGTAACTGTATCAAGCATTTTGACAGAATTATTCCCCTTTTTTGACTTAGAATTGACGTTAAAGTTTTTGTAATACCTCAAATATTTTCAAAGTCTATTGACATAATTATGGCTTTGAAACTTTGCACACTTGTTCACCATTATAACCCCAACCTGTAGACAGGATGAGGTAACTGTATCAAGTTTTTTGACAGAATAATCCCCTTTTTTCGTCTTAGAATTTACGTTGAAGTAATACCTCAAATATTTTCAAAGTCCATTGACATATGGCTTTGAAACTTTGCACACCTGTTCACCATTATAACTCCAACCTGTCAACAGGACAAGGTAACTGTTTCAAGCATTTTGACAGTTTACATTTAGGTTTGCATACCACCTCAGATATTTTCATATTCTAGTTGATTTTTTTACTCTTCTTTGAGAGCATAATAGGACTATCTCCAAGGCCTATAACTGTAACTTTGTTTTAAAGAAAAATATTGTCCTTTTGTTATTAACTCAGAAAATTTTACATTATGAAGGCTCTTTAACTATAAAGCACTAAGAATAGTCGAGAATTGTTGTCCTACCTACAGCTCTTGTTATTTAGATTTCCGTACGGAAAAGTTTCATATATAATATCATAAAAGTACAAACTATTTTTCCCCAAATCAGTCTTTTTCATTGGATAAAAATATATATAGTAATTATTTATAGTATTATAAAGAAATTAAATCAGCAAAGAAAATCGCATTAAACGAATTATTAGAAATAAATTAATTAAAAATTTCTATAACTTTATAAATTAGACTTTGTTCAAATTGGTACTTTAATGTACTGCATTGTTTATTTATCCAATGTTACGATGTAAATTACTTATGCTTTAAAAGAATATGAAAACAGGCATTTAAAAAATTTAGAGTCAATCGACAGTTTACGGAGGTTACCTTCAATATTTCATAAAAATCTGTTCAATGACAACAAATGCTTTTTCTAAGCTTTCGATAATAAGTCCTTTTTAAGAATATAAATGGCGTATCAAACAGAAATATAAAACATTTGTTATAATGTTACGGACACGTTTTACATGTTAAAATGTTTTGCTTCCGAAGAAAAATATCAACACTTTTTTGCAAAACCTTGAAAACAATGTGCGACTGCTGATTTCCGGAAAAATCTAAAATTTTTTAGGGGTGGGAAAAAATTCCTCCCTTTCCCAAAGGCCTTTGCAAGGCATTTTGGAATTCTAAAAAGGGGGTTTCATTTTTTTTGCCCAAAAGCTTTTTTACCATTTTTATTTGGGTTGTTCTTCAGGCGTTCTTCATTTTTTTGCTTTTTAAAATTCCCCTTCGAAACTTAAAAAAAAACCCTCTTGCTTTCCTTTGATCCGTTTGCCTAAAAAAATTGCCTAAAAATTCCTGCTTCTATAAGTATTTTTCTTTTAATTTTGTTTTGCCCTACTCCTAAATTTAAAAAACAAAAGCAATTTCCCCCCCTTTTTTGGTTTTTCCCTTTTTTTTTTCATTTGAAAGGGAAAATTTTCTCCAAAAAAAAAGTTCAAAAAAAAACAGGGGAAAACCCTTATTAGAAACCCCCAAAAAAGGAAAAACCCCAAAAATTTTTTAATTTTTCCCTTTTAAAAAATTTTTGGACTATTAAAAAAAACAACATAAATTTTATGACCAAAATCTCTTTTAATCCAAAATGAAAAATTTCCCTTTAAACCCAAATTAGGGATTTTTAATTTTCCAAAATTTCTTTAAAATTTTAAGATATATCAACATGAAACTTTGCTGGTAGATAGATCTCATTGAGTACAAAAAAACCCTAACTCTGTTTTGCCAAATGTTTAAATTATCTCCCCTTTTAAAAAAGCCTTGTCCGGGAAAGAACTCTTAAACTACAAGAGATATCAACATGAAACTTTGTAGGTAGATGGATCTCAATGGGTAGATGTGCAGTGCACAAGAACTTGAACTCTGCCTTGCCAAAATTTGTATTTTTTGCCCTTTGTTCATTTTAACATTTTGAACATTGTCGGGGACATATCTCGGTAACCATAAGATATATCAAGAAAAAACTGTGTAGGTTGATAGATCGCATTGAATTTGATTAAAAGTGCAGTGCAAAGAACAATAACCCTGCCTTGCCTTATTTTGGAAATATTACACTTTGAACTTTTTCCAGGGACATAGCCCTGAAACTACAAGAGGTGTTCTTTTCTGTGTTCAAGACCTATTCGGGGAGCATCACCCGGCTCAAACCGGGCTCATGATTGTTTGTTGTCTTCAGTTTTGTTTTTGTTTATTTTTATCTTTTATCCAGTTTAATCTGGAAAATTTTACATTGTTAGAAAACCTATACAGACTAGTTTCAGTCGGAATAAACGTTATAAGATCTGAAATTTCTACTTTGTTCTAACGGAATGATTTACATTTATCCTTTTAATATTTGTCAACAGGAATATGTTGCGTTTCATGTATCACCTTGTTTTCTTGCTGATCTATGCTGCAATATTTTTTCCGAGCTTTGGGTATTTGAATGGAACTACATAAGTCATAGATTATTTTATTTTATTTGCATATACTCAGGAAAATATATATGTCGTCATTACTAATAAATGACACCCAGTTCATAAGAAGATTTACAAGATATATACTTCTTTATCATCAGTTTTAATACACGTAAATTTGTATGATGAATTTTGCGTTTATTGCTCGAAGGAATGAAAGAATTCTCCAAGTGCATATCTCCACCCGTATCTACCCGCAATACTTTAATTGGTATGACGATTTTGACAAAAGAACGTGTTGTTTAATAGAGAAAAAAACATTTAGTCAAAATGAAATACTAATCGTCTGAATTTTGTCAGATATTAACAATCAGTTAACTTATTTTGTGATGATAGTTTTCATGTTGTTTATGCTACAAATTCTAAGTATTGATTCACAAGCAATTTGTTCATATATCAAAAGTTACGTAACTATTGTACAATGTTTAGGCTTGACTTATTACATAACACGACCTATAAGTTTATCAAATTGCTTCAGTAATTGTTCATATAATTATCGTTAGTGAAGGAGTAACTAAACTGCTGATTGATCTGCAAAACTTCGTATGAAGACGCTAAATATTTCACAAAGATTCCGTTATAACATTAATCTGTATTAAGACCTCTGTACATCATTTACAGCGTTTTGTATGGGTACAAATCGATACCATCATAACTCATAGGATTTTTTGAAAATATATATCTTGTTTTATGTAGAAGAATAGTCTTGACTATTCTTAACTTGGGATGTGGAATAAGACCAAAAGCAGCATAACAATATCTGCAGTGTTACATTAGAAATCCATGGTAACATGTTTTGATGATACGTATAAAACGTTAAATTTATTAGGCATTGAGGTTCGTCTTGAAACAGATGTTAGCTTTCTAAGACCTGGTTAAATTTAGTATGGTTTCTTGTTTTTGATGAAATAAAGAGATGGCAGTGGCTAAGACATTATCTAAATTATCTACAGTCTTATACTAGAAATTCAAGGTAACATGTTTCAATGATACGTCTAAAACGTTTAATTTATTAGGTATTGAGCTTCGTCTTGAAACAGATTTTAGCTTTCTCAGGCCTGGTTAAATTCAACATGTTTTGTTTTATTCTTGATAAAATAGATGGCGGTTGCTGTGACATTGATTCTTTAGCCACGTTCTTTTCATTCAATTAATGATGTTACACTCATGCCTGTTTCTTTTACACTGTCTGTTATAAATGTCTGTGATATTCCGGCTGTGATTGATTATTTCCGTTTCCATTAATCACATTGAAATTGATGTTAGAGACTTGGCTTGTGACAATTTCTCATTTCGTATGGAAATCAGTTTTAATAATTTAGAAAGAAATATGGTACACATTTTGATTACATTAATGTAAATTATGTTTGTACTGATTGGTGTTTTGTAAGCTTTGAATTTGATACTGTTTGTGATCAGTTACACACATTAAAGATGCTAAAATATGAATGAAACTGCATAAAATTTATAGGCTAGCCGTATGTATAATGTATGCTTACAAGTTTGCATGTGAGTGCTGAAGTTACATTTATCGACAGAAAACCGAATATCAGTCAAGTATGACTAGGAGTGGGTGGACCAACGCTCGGCGTAACAATACTATATTTGATATCAACTTCAACAAACATTGATATCAATGTCATTGAAAAACATGTACAGTTTCACTTTTATAATATGGAATGGTCATTCATTTGAACGGAAATGTTGTTACCTATACACATAATACGTATAATGTTATTTTGTAACCATTTAGGTAAGTTGCATAGACTTTAAACATTTTATAAACGACATAAACACAGAAAGCAAATGTGCTTGCCCGTTTACCTCCTTAAAATAGTAAGGAGAATATTAAGTTTGCAAAGAAACAGTGTACATTTTCAATGCATTCCAATTTTCATTAGATCAATAACAAACACTTTTAAGATTACTGGTACATGTAATAAATTGAAATCATTGTCAAAAGGAGACAGAAAAAAAGTTTTGTTTTCTTATATTAAAATATTATGGTTTTAAATGGAGCTATGCCGTTATAAAATATGTGTCTGCTTTTAACCTTTGTGTCCTACTTTTTTCATGACTATATTTTCTTATATGACAACAGTTAAGGTCATTTTCAGGTAGCAGAAGCGGGAGTGGTTCAAATAAGTTTTTTTTCGTGTTTTATTAAGTGAAACATTGCGATAAAAGCTTTTCATGGTTTATCGAGTGAAATATCGTGATAAAAGCTTTTCATGTTTTATCGAGTGAAACATTGTGATAAAAGCTTTCATGTTTTATCAAGTGAAACATTGTGATAAAGGCTTTTCATGTTTTATCGAGTAAAACATTTTGATAAAAGCTTTTCATATTTTATCGAGTGAAACATTGTCATAAAAGCTTTATACATATTGCTTTACCATCAAAAACATCACATTTGTTTTTTGACGCAAATCTTTCGGATCAAAATGTCTCACGATCAAATTATTGCCAATACTCCAATCAGAATTAATGATCATTCAAGTTGTTTAATGTTACAGTCCATACGACAAAACAGTCCTTTGCAATACAAATCTACGCATATTATATAACAAATAATTCTACACACATGTCTTGGATGGCACGTTATTAACCATTTTATAACTGTTAAGTCACCAAATATAGTTTACGTAATATGATAAATAAATGACAGTTGCCTAGATATGTGACAAGATACAATATACAAGAAAATGTATTTTACGTCGGATACATTTTAACAGGAAACACTAGCTCATGAGCTATTTTCCGACAAACATATGTAAATGTATTAACAAAAGTAAAGCAGCTAAACATTATAAGCAGAAGCACATAAAAGTACATGGATTTAAGATATTAAAGCAGCTAAAAGTTATATGCATAAGCACATAAACACATCTAAATAGATGGATTTAAGCTATTATAGCACTGGCATAGCATGTTTAAAAGTTACAAAAATTACAAACAAGATAATACAAAGAACAGATATACATAAATGTACATTCCTGTAAAAGAATTATAGATTAGCTAAAGACAGACATGTATAAATATAAGCATAAGAACATATAAGTACATGGATTAAGAAATTAAAATAAGTTTAAATCTACAAAAATTGCAAGAACGATTATACAAAAAGTAAGATATACAGATATATGTAAGTACATTCATGTAAGAGAAATATGATAGCTAAACTAAAAGTAGTCATGTGTACAAAAACACGGAAATTGCATGGTACTATCACATAATGAAAATAAAAAAGTAACACTAAGCTTATTATAGGCATAACATAGCAGCATCAAAAGACTATACATAGAAGCCCATACAAGCACATGTTAAACACATAAAAGCACATGTTGAACACCCGTGGGTTTAACTAAAGGCTACAAACGACATATTGAACACTTACATTTTGGGCATGTACAGGTGCCAACCAGCCTCCCAAATTTTTTGAAGTTTTCTACACTTCTAATACCACTAGGGAGGCTTTCCACACCCGGGCAGCTTTAAAACGAAAGGAATTCTGTCCATACCTGGAGGTTCGTACTGTTTGCACTTCTAGTGTATGATCATACCTGCAATTGTAAATAGAGGTCTTAAACTTGGCCAAGATTTGAATATATTTTGGTGATATAGTATGTAAGCAATAAGTGTGATGTAGTGTAGGCGATTGCCCATTTTGTTACATGTTGCTTATACATCGTAAAACACACAGGCTTTGTTAACTGAAACAGATTCATCGTGTATATATCTGAAAACAACAAATAGTCTTTAAAAGAAAAATATGAACGACGTAAAATTTGTAATTATTTTAATTCATTACATGTGACAAAATTATGTTTGAATAAGTCAATAATTGTCATCTTATATATACTTATTTAGGAAGGTTATACGCCGCATTGTTTGGCATGATCATGGCAAATATAATTTGATAATTGAATGAAAACTTATGTGTTGCTTATACATTTGTAATAATACGCTTAGTGGTGTAAAAGCAATAATTGTATTATTGAAAGCGATCTTTAAGGTTTCCGTTTTATAATGTATAGAGAAACGGATAAAAGAGAACGATGTTTTCAGGTTTTCGTTTTCGGGAATATTTGAAATTTTGTAAACCTTATATTCTATCATCATATAACATCAAAAAAGAAGTTTGCAATGAATAGTTAAACGTTTTTATAGCATTTCATGCATCGTGCACAAAATTACTTTTTAATGGTAGCTGAAATGACAAGACAAAAACCTCCCCGCTAATGATGCAGTATGCAGGATATTAGATCATTTCTTCAGTTAACACGAAGTTGACAATACTTTGTCATCAAATTTAGTTTTATTTTAGGATACAATCAACAATATATTTACAAAAAAAATACAACTATTGCAACATAAGTTGATTTGATATAGCGTCATTGAAATTATATAGCGTCAATGCAAAATATGTCTTTCATTGCTAATTGTTTATATTTAGTGTGGTCATAGAAACACATGCATGCAACAATGTACTAGTGACAAATAAGTTTGAAAATTGCACGATATATATTCTTCGTAAGATTGCATGGTGTCATGATTACGTTATTAGTCCCCTACCGGTTTACCGGAGGGGACTTTAGGTTTACCCTCCATCCGTCTGTCCGTCTGTCTGTCTGTCCGTCCGTCAGTCAGTCCGTCCGTCCACAAAACTGGATCCCGCGATAACGCAAAAAGTACTGAAAATATTTTAATGAAACTTGATATAAGGATAGATGGCAGTATGGAGATTATGCACGTCTTTTTCTTGTCTTCCTATGTTGAAAATTCTGGTTGCTATGGCAACTAATAGACTGAAAATATGGCAAATTTTACACATAACCTGGATCCCGCGATAACGCAAAAAGTACTGAAAATATTTTTATGAAACTTGATATATGGATAGATTGCAGTATGGACATTATGCACATCTTTTTCTTTTCTTCCTATGTTGAAAATTCTGGTTGCTATGGCAACAAATAGACTGAAATTATGGCAAATTTTACACATAACCTGGATCCAGTGATAACACAAAAAGTACTGAAAATATGTTTATGAAACTTGACATATGGGTAGATGGCAGTATGGAAATTATGCTCATCCTTTTCTTATCTTCCCATGTTGAAAATTCTGGTTGCTATGGCAACAATTAGACTGAATTTCAAGATTTCTGATTCTAGTTTTTAAGTTTTTTCAACATAAGTTCTTTATTTCTTAAGGTATTTTCTTCAAACTTTAAATATAAATTGCTTGTCATCAACCACATCATATGTGACAAGGTTTACAACTCTAGCACAAAATTTATCAGAATTTCCTCCCTTGAACTTAAAATTTGCATGAAAAATACATTGTTTTTTTTTAATAACCTCTTTTTCTGAATGTATCTACTTCAAATTTCATATAAATGTTTCTTATTATCACTCAACATTTGTGAGTGTTCAATACTCTAGCAAGACTATTTCCAGAATTATGCCCCTTTTGAACTTGACTTTTATTTTGAGAAATTGGTAATTTTTACTCCAACTTCTTCAATCATGATAAGATTTCAAAAATGTTATATTTTGATAACAGGGATGTTTAAAAAATAACTTTAGAGTGTCCTTCAGTCCATCTGTCCGTACATAAAAATTGTTTCCTGTGATCACTTTTAAAGAACTTTTTCAACAAATTTACTTAAAATAGGAACCTAAGTGAATGGCCAATGGCCCTTCAGAATGTTGCTTGGGCTCTTACCGGTAGGGGACTTATGGATTGCCTGCAATACTATGATAATTGCTTGTTAACTATATTTTTTGTTCAATTTGATCTATTCTTGCCTTTATACTTTGATTAATTTAAAGCTTATCTTTAAACGACCAACACGCCGTAAGTTAGAGGTATTATAGCTTAAAAAAAAAATAATCAAAAAGTATCTACCAATTCTAGAGAGCAAAGAGGCGAATTGATAATTCAATTTAGCTTCTCAACTTTCATTTTATTACATGTTCCCAAATTTTGTCGGACTCGCCTTTTAAGAATAACTGATCATGTAATATGATTATGCTTAATATGTCACAAACAGGATATAGAGATATAACTTCTCTATCAAAACAAAACTGAAACTGACGTTCTGTTTCTTGATGTGTCCCGCATCTTTGCCGCCTACAATTGTTGCGGGGACGAGTATATCAGACAATATATTGATTGCCTTCTAATGCGAAATGAATTATAAATAAGTGCTTTTGTGTGTAAAATCATTTGCGCTGCAAGATACTTTAATCCATGAGTATATAATTTTAATTACGAAGTGGCAAAAATAAATGCAAGCCTGTTGATGAATAAAAATCTAACTAAGTGTGCATTTTGTTAGTGACATATTAAACAATATAAGATAATCGTGTGTCAAATCTGTTATCCGTGTCTTGTATATATGACTATTTGTTCGAGTATTCAAAGAAATATCATGATAAAACCTATAAACCCTTTCCTATTATTAGTTTTCGAGTGTGTCTTTGTGACATATCATGATCTTGTATTCTACCGGAAAAATGAATTACAGAATCATTTTATAATCTGTGTGAATACCGTTTATTCTGAAAGAAATTTATTTATTTATTTTATAAATTTACGAAAATGTACGGAAGAGCATTAGTGCCAGGTGTATGTTTTTTATTAACTCGAAATTTCGAGTTACTAACTCGAAATTTCGACTTACTTATCTCGAAATTTCGAGTTACTAACTCGAAATTTCGACTTACTAACTCGAAATTTTGACTTACTAACTCGAAATTTCGAGTTACTTATCTCGAAATTTCGAGTTACTAACTCGAAATTTCGACATACTAACTCGAAATTTCGACTTACTAACTCGAAATTTCGACTAACTTACTCGAAATTTCGAGTTACTTATCTCGAAATTTCGACATACTAACTCGAAATTTCGACTTAGTAACTCGAAATATCGACTAACATTGCACGACTTTCATTGGTTGCCGGTGAAAGCAAGGATTGAATTCAAGATACTTTCTTTCGTGTGTAGTTGTTGCACATTGACAGAGCACTTTTAACATTTATTTAACAGAACAATTTTATAGGGTCAAATAGTCCACACATACTGAACATATCCTTCGCTTTTTTGTGGAGGGGGGGGGGGTGTAAAATCACACTTTCCACATTTCTTTGTTAACAGGGTGTTTCTTTTTCTTAAGCACACATACAACCATCATATGGAGAAACAACAAGTCCAAAACCCACCCTATTGTAAACTGTGCAATATCATTTTAAATAAGTTTTAAATGACGTGTATAGGTCAGTTAGTCTGTCACGTTTCTTTATACTAATAATGTTTTTGTAACATTATTCATTATTTACTAATACTTTGATTCATATTGTGTTGATAAAAGTTGATAAAAGTGATACTTGTTATAATATATATGTTGGGAACAATATAAAAGCATCCGATTTTACAAGAAATATAGTCAGTCCAACAATTTTGACAAAGGCCTCAGCACGCCCTATTTTGGCCACGCCGCGATACTTTCCTCAGATGTCCCACACGTAAAGTAAAGGATCTGTTTTTTTGCAGGGATGAGAAGAATATGATTAGTGAAAAGATATATTCGAACAGATGGGATACAATACAAGGTCTGAAGAACGCCTGAACGTACAAATTAAAGGAAGCCTTGTATTTTTTATGTCGGGTGTGTACATGCCATTACTAAGTTTAAGTTAAATTTCAATAGTTTTTGTCCAGGCACCCGTTTCTCCATCTCCATCGTTCAAAGGCACTGCCTACTATATCTTATACCATCTAAAATAACTTTGGCCATTCTTGTAATGTTAATAAGTCGAAATTTCGAGTTACTAAGTCGAAATTTCGAGATAAGTAACTCGAAATTTCGAGTTAGTAAATCGAAATTTCGAGTTAGTAACTCGAAATTTCGAGATAAGTAACTCGAAATTTCGAGTTAGTAACTTGAAATTTCGAGTTAATAAAAAACATACACCTGGCACTAATGCTCTTCCGTAAAAATGAGACTACAATGTCCAATTTAATATTTGATTAATTTGTGTTTCGACATTTCTCCTCAATAAAACAATGAGCATTTAAGACAAGCTTAATTTTGCTTAAAAAGAAAAGTCTTTATAAATTCTTTCAAACCCGTCCTTAAAATGCATTTTGTGTGCAAAACTGACCGTCTTTGCTGATGAGTTATGTATTTTAAGACAAATGTAAAAAAAAAACATATTTAGGGAAAGCTCATTAATTCTTGAAGGAATAAAATCGAACACAGGACGCTGTGTATCATCCAATATTAGGATTACCAGAGGTTGCCTAACCGTACTTTTGACAATTGTTTGTTTACACATCATTTTAGATGGTATTGTATAAATGTAACATATTTATATTTTTCTGATGCTCGTGCCATTTTTTATCAATAAGACAACAAATCAGGATGCTTAATTTTGTTTTTTGGGGGAGGCCTATTTGGTTAAAATGTGTCTAGGTTTGAATAAAAATCAGTTGTACTACCTTAAATGCACAATAGAACTTTATTATTATGTCATATTTTTCATTTTACACTTGGAATGCCTGCTACTATATAGTATTCAAAAGAATTAAGTCAATTATCTATAAACGAAGCAATTTTAGATCTTCAATCTTTCTATAGAGTTTGTTTTGATAATAATTGTTAATTCGAACAATCGAAATTTTACTTTTAATTCAATTTTCGATATTATACAAAGCACATGTCGTCACCTTGGAGCAAAAAGTCATGTAACTGACATTGTTTGAGAAAATCACTTTTTGTCATTATTGGGTTAGAAAAAGAAAGTTTCACCAGTCTCTGAAGTTTAGAAGCTAAATTTTGATAAAAAATGACTTTTTTGGCAGCTTTAGAATTAATTGGTGCAAAAACTACAGTAAGTACACTTACATACAGTTTTTGCGCCAATGTTTTTACAGATAAGTTGAAAATTATTTGATGCAAAAAGTATTGTAACTGCATTAAAATATTTCACTATTGCATTATAAAATAGCAAAATTATTTCTAAAATACAAATTTCATATATAAATCTACTTTAGGAAACTAACATTTTAAGATAATGTTTTATTTTAATTTGACAACAAGCAATATAGCTAGGAATTTTTCATTATTCAAATTTTGTTGATATTTTTAAATGATTCAGATAATATTAGAGCTGTCATTCATTCGGTGGATGTAAGCAAATTTAAAATTAAAAATATTGATGATACACAGATATATTGATAATTACATACTTAAAGTACCAACTACTTGTTTGTAATTCTTTTCCATAATTGTTTAAATTGTTTCAGTAAAAACATGGTCTTTTCATAAATGTGTCTTGTTTCAAACAAATGCCCATTGCATGATGTTTGCTAACATGTTTTTGTCATCACTGCTTTGAAATATGCTTCTGCATATGTTTTGGTTGAATTTTCACAATTTCTAGACATTCAATTATTAAAACAAAATTATCGTTTTTTTTAAAATGTGTACTGACCAACAGAAAAATATCAATGATACATCAACATTGTTTCTATGACAGCTCTAAGTAATATAATGTTTTTTTCAATTGTTTACTCAATTATTTATTATAAAAATAAAGATAAAACTTGCTTAACAGAACATTTTTATTGCATTATAAAAGGCCAACTGTATTATAAAAATGTAACTGCAATTTTACTGTTTATAGCCTTGGAATGAAACAGTTGCTAACATTATTTTAATTTCTATAAAAAACATGGCAGACAAAGGCATGTAATCTGTTTCAATAATATATTTGTCAAAATCATAATTGCTAGGATGTAACGTCTAATGTGGTGGGTGCATCTACAACTTCCATACATTCATAAATATAGAATGGGGTCATATCAATAAATATGAATGACTCAGTTCATTCCCAATGTCGTGCGTGTAAACAACCGAAAATCTTAATTTTTGTACAATTGTACAAATTGCACATAGACCCAAACCACATTATGTCCCAGAAATTAATCTGGATTTTTATATAAAATCAAATCAATTAAACCATGATAACGATATGGTGTCTAATGCTTAAAGTTTGGTGGCAGTAAATAAGACAATTTGAATTCAATATATCAAAATTTTGAAAAGAAGAAGAAATGAAAACAAAATTATATATTAAAATTGAAGTGTGTTCATGAGATATAATATAAAAGGATCTCACTGGGATATGTTTGGCAAGAAAAGTTTAGGATTCTTAGCAGGTTCATCCAAAATATTAACTTCATCCAACCAAAATGTTCAGAAAAGTTAAGGATTCCTAGTGGTTTTATCCAAAATCTCAAAGTCTACTCCCTGTGATGGTTGGATATTATTGAGACATAGATATTATGATATATAGATCTCCAAATGCCCCTTTTTATAACAAATACATAAATAAACTGTACCATAAGAAAATGCCAACAGTAAAAACATGGTTAATAAGTTGTCACGTTCTTCACTTCAGTGTTGTTATGTTTTTTCTTGTCCTCTGTAATCATTGATTCCAAACACTTTTTGGGTTTTTGAAATTGAGTTTCAGCTTAAGGGCGGTGGGTGAGGTAAATTTTCACTTTTTTATTATTTCCTTTATGTAAAGGGCTCAAACAAGGAGTCTGCAGTTTTTTAAAAACATTTTGGGTTTTGATTAATGCTTACCCTTTTTTTTGAAAGTCAAAAATTTAAAAATCCCCCGACCCAACTTTTTTGTTTAAAAAAATTTAATTTTTAAAAAATTTAGGTTTTTTAAAATTTCCCTTTATATGTTTAATGTATTAAATGGAAAAATAATTCCCAATGACCCTTTTTAAAAAACCTTAAAAATTAATTTTGTTATAAAAACATTTTTAAAATTTTAGCAAAGAGAAACTTTGATATTTAAAATTGTTGCCAAAAAAAATATGGTAAGTGACTTACATTTCTTTTTTCGATTAAAATCATAGTGCAAGAAAATCTTTAAGTGTAAAAGAATGTCTAAATTTCTTTTTATACAAAAAATGAAAATTTAATGTTTAAAACCAAATTTTAAAAATACTTAATTTTAATTTATATTTTGAAAATTTTTTTCGCCAAGGGACAAATAAAAAGGAAATTTCTTTACTGTTTTTAAAATTTTAAATGTGTTTTTATCCCAACCAAAAGGGTTCACTAAACCCAAAAAAATTTTCTTGTGAATTTTGTATTTTATGTTTTCCCTCCGGTAAGCTTTAAAAGTTTTTGCGTTGGACTTGAATTGGGGGACTTGGGTTTCCCTTCCCCGGGCGGGGGCAGATCATTTTGTTTGATTAATCATTCTCCTTTCTTTTTGTTGGGACTGCTTTTCGAAAGTACAGCAGTTATTTCACGTTATTGATAAAATATCCTATACAAAATTTGAGAAGTTTATGATAAGATTTCTGTAGATTCAATCCAGAAAAAGTACTAAAAAAAGGTTAAAATTATTGAATGTCGAGCATTATATCTTAACATTTCCACTGTCGCTTTTACGATCCAAATCTTCTCTTGAAGACATTTCACTTCTTGTGTAACATTTTCATCCACTGAAAATGAGGCCGCACATACTTTAGAAACCCTTTAACAACAGTCGTTATATTATCATTATTTGCTTCCTAATGATATAAAATCGATTTTGTCATCAAAACGAAATCCGGAAATCCCATTTAAACATCAATACTATTTTCTTTATTCTGATCACTATAAAAACATGTTTTGATGAGTTTAGACAAATTTAAAACAAGTTAAATGTTCGCTAAATATAAACTTTTTTACAAAAATTTAAAAAAACAAGGGTGCTGTATGCTTTACAAATGTATTGCAAAAATGGACGTAATAAGACGTTTGTTATATTTGAAATCATTCATAAACAGATGACAGTTATACTAATAGTTTTGTTTTTCTTGTTGTTTTCCCTTTTGTTTTGCAAAATGTAAAATATGTTAAATATCCCTTGTATTTCTGCAGCAGAAAAAAACATAAATGGCCTACAAGAAAACATGTTATGATAGTTTACTCCTTTGAAAATACGAACAATTTAGATCATAAGCAGTCATTGGACTTCTAGAACATACTGTAACGAATGACGTGGCTGTTTGAGTATGATTTGGTTTGTACTTTTATTCATTATTTATCTTTTATTGTTATTTTCGTCAGATATACTCTACTAAGCAGAGCGTTGAAATTCTAAAATACAATATACATGTACCTCGAAAACAACACAAATCCTGTATGAAAAGTACACACTATTTGTGATTTTGTCCCTTCTATATGTTCTTTAGAGAGTTATAAGTGTTTTATTTCAGAAGTATCCTGAAGGCCAAAAGCCCACGAGGACAACATTGTATACAGTATACATGTTGAAATTTATTATGATTATAATAACATATTGTAATAATCTTGTAGCTTTCTAAGTCTCATAGCTAAACGTCAAATTACAAACAAGACCAACATGTAATGTAAAACTAGAAAAACCATTATGTAACATTTGGTGGATATCCCATGCATTAGCTTAAGAAGTACCCATTTTACAGAAAGAAATCGAATTTTACTTAGAATATTAAACTTTTTTTGTAATAACCCGGTTAATTAAATTGGGGTTTTTACGCCTCTATTTATTTCTTATATTATTTATTCATATATGATTTACACTTGATTATGTTTGATCTATTGTCAAACTTATTTCTAGACATTTATAGTTTTTTCATCAAACCAATTAACATGATAAGCAAACCAAGTTTAGCCCTCAATATTTTATAACGTTCACAGTCTAACCAATCTTAGATATATGATACATTGTTTAGCTTCTAATGTCGCTGACAAATTTATAATCCCGACGGAATGGTGACTTTATGCACGGTTTGATTAGATACAAAACATGTTGGTGATGCTTCAGCCACAGGTGTTTTCACAAACTGCATAATTATAATTAAGAATAAATATTTCATAAGGGCTTTATTTAGATAATATTTATACTTCACAATCGAAATTCGAAACGAGAAAGGTTTATTTGTATTGAAATAAATACAAAGAATACTGAGCAAATTCTATGACTGTTTTCAGTACCAAATAATAAAAAGTATCAGTTTAGCATGAACAAATTTAATATTTTGAAGTAAATCAAAACAATCACATGCATATTCTTAATTAATCGTTTTGCTAAGGGTTATGGTATAGGTTATTACATTCAAAGACAAAAAGTATCATTAATGTGTATGCAGAATTTACACGATATATTCTTCTTTATCATCAGTTTCATTACATGTAAATGTGTATAATGAATTTTGCGTTTATTGCTCGAAGGAATGAAAGAATTCTCCAAGTGCATATCTCCACCCGTATCTACCCGCAATCCTTTAATTGGTGTGACGATTTTGACAAAAGAACATGTTGTTTAATAGAAAAAAAAAACACATTTAGTCAAAATGAAATACTAATCGTCTAAATTTTGTCAGATATTAACAATTAGTTTACTTATTTGTGATGATGGTTTTCATTTTGTTTATGCTAAAAATTCTATGTATTGATTCACAAGCAATTTGTTCATATACTAAAAGTTACGTAACTATTGTTCAATGTTTAGACTTGACTTATTACATAAAACGAACTTTAAGTTTATCATAAAATTGCTTCGGTTATTTCTTTTATAATTATCTTAAGTGAAGGAGTAAAACTTCATACAAGGACGCTAAATAGATCACGAACAAAGATTCCGTTATAACATTAATCTGTATTAAGACCTCTTTACACCATTTACGGCACTTTTATGGGATCAAATCGATACCATCATAACTCATAGGATTATTTAAAAATATATCTTGTTTTATGTAGAAGAATATTCTTGACTATTCTTAACTTTGGATATAGAATAAGACCACAAAGCAGCATGACATTATCTACAGTGTTATACTAGAAATCCATGGTAACATGCTTTGATGATACGTATAAAACGTTAAATTCATTAGACATTGAGCTTCGTCTTGAAACAGAGTTTAGCTTTCTAAGACCTGGTTAAATTTAGCATGGTTTCTTATTTTTGATGAAATATAGAGATGGCAGTTGCTGTGACATAATCTAAATTATCTACAATGTTATACTATAAATCCAAGGTAACATGTTTCAATGATACGTCTAAAACGTTTAATTTATTAGGTTTTGAGCTTCGTCTTGAAACAGATTTTAGCTTTCTCAGACCTGGTTAAATTCAGCATGTTTTTTTTATATTCTTGATAAAATAGATGGCGGTTGCTGTGACATTGATCCTTTAGCCACGTTCTTTTCATTCAATTAATGATGTTACACTCATGCCTGTTTCTTTTACACTGTCTGTTATAAATTTCTGTGATATTCCGGCTGTGATTGATTATTTCCGTCTCCATTAATCACATTAAAATTGATTTTAGAACATTGGCTTGTGACAATTTCTCATTTCGTATGGACATCAGTTTTAATAATTTAGAAAGAAATATGGTACACATTTTGATTACATTATTGTAAATTATGTTTGTACCGATTGGTGTTTTGTAAGCTTTGAATTTGATACTGTTTGTGATCAGTTACACACATTAAAGATGCTAAAATATGAATGAAACTGCATAAAATTTATAGGCTAGCCGTATGTATAATGTATGCTTACAAGTTTGCATGTGAGTGCTGAAGTTACAGTTATCGACAGAAAACCGAATATCAGTCAAGCATGACTAGGAGTGGGTGGACCAACACTCGGCGTAACAATACTATATTTGATATCAACTTCAACAAACATTGATATCAATGTCATTGAAAAACATGTACAGTTTCACTTTTATAATATGGAATGGTCATTCATTTGAACGGAAATGTTGTTACTTATAAAAAAAAAGTTTTTGTTTGTTATACACATAATACGTATGATTTTATATTGTAACCATTTAGGTAAGTTGCATAGACATTAAACATTTTATAAACGACATAAACACAGAAAGCAAATGTGCTTGACTGTTTCCCTCCTTAAAATAGTAGGGAGAATATTAAATTTGCAAAGAAACAGTGTACATTTTCAATGCATTCCAATTTTCATTAGATCAATAACAAACACTTTTAAGATTACTGGTACATGTAATAAATTGAAATCATTGTCAACAGGAGACAGAAAAAAGGTTTTTTATATTTAAATATTATGGTTTTAAATGGCGCTAAAATATGTGTCTGCTTTTAACCTTTGAGTCCTACTTAATTCATGACTTTATTTCCTTATATGACAACAGTAAAGGTCAGTTTCAGGCAGCAGAAGCGGGAGTGTTTCAAATAAGTTTTTTTTCATGTTTTATTAAGTGAAACATTGCGATAAAGCATTTTAATAGTTTATGGAGTGAAATATTGTGATACAAGCTTTTCATGTTTTATCAAGTGAAATATTGTGATAAAACTTTTCATGTTTTATAGAGTGAAAAATTGTGATAAAAGCTTTTCATGTTTTATCAAGTGAAACATTGTGACAAAGGCTTTTCGTGTTTTATCGAGTAAAAACATGTTTTATCGAGTGAAACATTGTGATAAACGCCTTTCATATTTTATCGAGTGAAACATTGTCATAAAAGCTTTATACATATTACTTTACCATCAAGAACATCACATTTGTTTTTTGACGCAAATCTTTCGGATCAAAATGTCTCACGATCAAACTATTGCCAATACTCCAATCAGAATTAATGATCATTCAATTGTTTAATGTTACAGTCCATACGACAAAACAGTCCTTTGCAATACAAATCTACGCATATTATATAACAAATAATTTTACACACATATCTTGGATGGCACGCTTTAACCATTTTATAACTGTAAAGTCACCGTAGTATAGTTTACGTAATATGATAAATAAATGACAGTTGCATAGATGTGTGTACAAGATACAATATACAAGAAAATGTATTTAACGTCGGATACATTTAAACAGAAAACACTAGCTCATGAGCTATTTTCCGACTAACATATGTAAATGTTTTAACTAAACATTATAAGCATTAGCACATAAAAGTACATGGATTTAAGATATTAAAGCAGCTAAAAGTTATAAGCATAAACACATAAGCACATCTAAATACATGGATTTCAGCTATTATAGCACCTTGTTTAGCATGTTTAAAAGTTACAAAAATTATAAACAAGTTAATACAAAGAACAGATATACAAAAATGTACATTCCTGTAAAAGAAGTATAGATTAGCTAAAGACAGACATGTATAAATGTAAGCATAAGAACATCTAAGTACATGGATTAAGAAATTAAAATAAGTTTAAAATCTACAAAAATATACAAAAAGTAAGATATACATATACATGTATGTACATTCCTGTAAGCTAAAAATAGTCATGTGTATAAACACACGGAAATTGCATGGTTTTATCACATAATGAAAATAAAAAAGGAACACTAAGCTTATTATAGGCATAACATTGCAGCATCAAAAGACTATACATAGAAGCCCATACAAGCACATGTTAAACACATACAAGCAAGTGTTAAACACCCGTGAGTTTAACAAAAGGCTACAAACGACATATTGAACAGTTACATTTTTGGCTTGTACAGGTGCCAACCAGCCTCCCAAATTCTTTGAAGTTTTTTCCTCTTCTAATGCCACTAGAGAGGCTCTTCAACACCCGGGCATCCTCAAAACGAAAAGAGTTCTGTCCATACCTTGAGGTTCGTACTGTGGGCATTCTAGTGTATGATCATACCTGCAATTGTAAAAGATTTGAATATATTTTGGTGATATATTGTGTAAGCAATAAGTGTGATGTAGCATAGGCGGTTGCACATTTTGTTTCATGTTGCTTATACATCGTAAAACACCTAGGCTTTGTTAACTGAAACAGATTCGTATATATATCTGAAAACAACAAATAGTCTTTAACAGACCAATATGTGCTATATTACATTTGTGATTATTTTAATTCATAACATATGAGAAAATGATGTATGAATGTGTCAATAATTGTTTTCTTATAAACTAATTTTGGAAGGTTATACGCCGCATTGTTTGGCATGATCATGGCAAATATAACTTGATGATTGAAAGAAAACTTGTGTTGCTTATACATTTTTAATTATACTCTTAGTGGCGTAAAAGCAAAAATTGTATTATTGAAAGCGATCTTTAAGGTGTCCATTTTATACTGTATAGAGAAACGATGTATTCACGTTATCGTTTCAGCTCTTTCTCTTTCGGGAATATTTGAAACTTTACATTCCTTATATTTTATCATCATATTACACCAAACATGTATTTTATTATTAGAAGTTAACAAACAATGAATAGTTTATCTATCTTATAGCATTCCATGCATCTTGCAAATAAATAACTTAATAATGGTAGCTGAGATAACAAGACATAAACCTCCCAGATAATAATGCAGTCTGCAGGATATTACATCATTACTTCAGTTAATACGAAGTTGACAACACTTTGTCATCAAAGACAGTTTTTTAGGGCACATTCATTAATATAACTACAAAAAATACAAATATTGCAACATTAGTTGATTTTAAGGAGAGAATTATCGCAAATTTATATAGCGTCAATGCAAATTATGTCTTCTGATCCCCTTTCAAAATTCCATTTTATTTAGTTCCGCCCATTGTTTTCTCGTTTAGGGCACACGCTTTTTATTACTTGGGGACCATACGCCGCTTTTCATGGAATGGCACGGAAGTGTCACATTGAAGGTTCCATGATAACCGCCGTATGAACACATCTGCCGATGTTTCTAAATTCAAAATTTTACTATTTCATGTTTAAATGTTGAATTCTGCTTAAGCCGGTGCTAGGGGGCGTGGACGGTAACTTGCACTTTCCAGTACCGTCCATGAACAGGCTCAATCAAACCGAGCCTGCAACATTTTCAATTTTGCCGTGTTGGGCTTTCTTTAGGGATTCTGTATTTATCTAATTTCATTGCTATTGTATATATTGATTGTGTGATTATTCACAGGCATGCAACCAAATAAGTTTGCAAATTTGCTCAATATATATAAGCTTCGTTAAATTGCATGGTGTCATGAATACGCCATTTACTGTTTCTCATATAGTTCTTTTGTTGCCTTTATACTTTGATCAATTTAAAGCTTATATTTGAACGCCCAAAAAGCCGTATATTATAGATATTATAGCTTCAAAATCAAATGTAATCAAACAGTGTCTACCAGTACTAGGGAGGAAAGAGGCGAACTGGAATTCAGTTCAGCTTCTTAACTTTAATTTTCTTAAATGTTTCTAAATTTTGTCGAACACGCCTTTTAAGAATAACAGAATCTATTATTTTATATGATTTTGCTTCATATGTCGAACAGGATATAGAAATATAATTTCTCTGTCAAAAGAAAACAGAAACTGACTCCCTATTTCTAAATGTGTCCCTCATCTCTTGTCTAAAATTGTTGCAGGGAAGAGTTTATAATACAAGATATTGTGCAAAGTGAAGAAATAAGTGATTTAGTGTGTAAAATCTTTTGCGCTGCAAGATATTTAAATCTGTTATTTTATACTTTTAATTACAAATTGAGAAAAATAAATTCAAGCCTATTGATAAATAATAATGCAACTTAATGTGCATTCTTTTTTTAGTGACAAAGTAAGCAATATGTGCTTATCTTGTGTCAAATTTGTCTTTTTGCCATTTCTTGTTCTTGTATTTTACTGGCAAAAATAATTACAGAATCATGATATATTTCTGTGTGAATAGCGTCTATTCTGGAATAAATTTATTTTACAAATTAACGACAACGAGACTCCAACGTTCAATTAATATTTGATAAATTTGTATTTCGACATTTCTCCTCTATTAAACAATGAACATTTAAGACAAGCTTCATTTTGCTAGAGAAGTGAAGTCTTTATAATAGTTTGACAAATTGTTCTTTCTTTCAAACTCGTCCTGAAAATGCATTTCAAGTGCAAAGCCGTCCTTCCTTGCTGAGGAGTTATTCATTTTAAGACAAATGTAAAGAAAAACCATATCTGGAGAAAGCTCGTTAATTCTTGAAGGACTTTAAAAATTTTAAAACAAGGGGTTTAATTTTGTCCCAAAATTGATTTCATACGTTGCCTTTCCTTTTCTTTTTTACAAGGTTTTATACTTAAACCCTATTTTATAATTTTAAAAATTATATTTTTACTTTTGTTAAGCTTTTGTCATTTTTTGTTAATAAGACAACAAATCAAGATGCTTGTGTTCTGGGAGAGGAAAGCCTATTTGGTTCACATTAAACTATGTTTGTCGTAGAAAAACACTTCTCTACTAAGATATCGCGCAAATAAAAACTCAAATAAAAAGGTTTTCGTTAATTGGCAAATTTTCATTCCCTTGCCTTTTTCGATCCTTGTCTAATAAAAAATTCCAAACTAATTGAATTCAAATCTTTGTTTATAAACCTGCTGATTATGTTTGCAACTGTAATTACATGTAAACAACTCAAATAATTAATTTTCGAGAGTTTCCGCTAATTTTCGATAGTTTTCTAATATCTTTCATTAAAAACTAAAAAAGTGGTGTGCATAAATATTTTAAACAGAATGACTTTTTTTATATTTTCTATAAAACACACTCCTTTTAAACTTCGCGTCATTGTTATAAGTTGCTAATAAAATAATTATATACTTGTTGATCTTTATTCTCGTCTTTTACAGTCCTTTAGTAAAAAGATAAATGAACAATTGTTCAGAATATTTTAATATATTTTACTGAAAAAAGAATCATTTTAGAAATTAAAATACTTTTAACAGTTTGTTATTAGTTTGGTAAATATAATTTGGAATAGAAACCGCTTATTTTGAGTTAAAAGCTATGTTCTGAACACATGGATATTAACAACTAACTAATAAGTGTGCCTAGCTTTATATTTCCTCTATTACACTTTAGGTTACAATCGTACCAGGAACCTATTTGCCTGCTCGTTGCTGCTGTATTATTGTCCCTGTATTATTGTGTGACGTTAAATTAATATAAAAAAGAATTGAATGACCTTTATTTTATCAACCTGACAAACAAAGCAAAACAAATCAAAAACAACAAAAAATAAAAAGAATAATTTTTAACTTGTTAGTCTGATGTGAAATTGAATAGGTTTTAATGTTGTAGAGAAGAAATATAAATCATCTTTAATATACTAAAACCTCAATCAAAAAGCTACAGTGTATGTGTTTTATCAGTTTATATTAGTCATGACGTAACGTGTGTTAATAAACGGGGTACATTTATATATATAAAAGTTAAGAAGGAAACAAAGTCAATCTTTGTCCTGCTTCAATGGTGAACGGAGACAATGTTGTATGAAATACCTTTAGAAGAAAGAATTGTCAAAACTTGTCACAGTCGTGAAATAATGTGCGGCACGTTGATTTGAATATTAGGTCGTACACGCATATTTCATTTTAGCAGTGAGTGATGTCTGACTTACTTTCTACATTTCTAGATATAATTCTCTATTATTTTCTATAAAATAATGAGTAATTGTGTTCGTATTATATTTGTGCATTAATATTTGTTTTTAAATCATTTATTCATTATGATTTATACTGCAGGTGAAATATGCTTGATCAATTTATTATCTCATAAAACTGTTGGTTACGTCTAATAAAACACTTCAATATTATGCACAGGCTGACTTATCCGGAGATCTTATTACCTTAATAAATTGATAAACAAATGTAACCTTTAAACTTTCTTTATTCTATTATTGTTATAAGTTTGGCATGTGGTATGGCTCTGACTGACTGTTAATTACAATATAAAAACACTTTTTACTTAACAAATGCAAGTAGCATTATGGCAAATACAAATATAATTTATCAAATTTCTTGATATTCTCCTTTACAAATTGATAAAATATGCACTAGAATGCCATAGCTCGAGCCCTGCCAAGGACTAGGGCTTTTTTTATCAAGAAATTATATACGGGACAAAGGTATAGAATGCAATTTAGTGGTATTTGGCTTTCCCATATATAAACAGAAGAACCCCCTAAAACATGCCTTAAAAGGATTCTTTAATAATTAAGTGCTTATCCTCTGGAATGTCAGAAGGGAAAATCTTTGGATATCGACAGGTATAGCCTCCGGATGTCGGAAAACTATAAACTCCGTAAATCGAGAGCTGGAGCCGGATATCGGTCTCCGTGTTCGCCAAGATGGCCGACCATCAGGTTATGGCTCATCTTCAAATATATTCATCAAGCTAAAAACTAGCATTGCTCGCCGGTTACGGACGTGTATATATATCAATACAAAATACCATTCAGGTATTTAAGAAACCCCGGATCTCGGTAGAATCAAGTATGCCGGACTCGGACATGCGTGTGAAACATAATATATATATATATACAACACCGGATTCGGATGCCATCATCTACCTTATCCCTATATGGAAAGTGTAACTACATGACAGATTGTCTCTCATTGCGCCAAACCAATGTCATTAAAATTTGAGACCATATAATTTTGATATTTGCAGCAACTGATTTATCTTGTATGGTTTGAAAAGCTAGTAGTTCAGTGTTATTTAACGGACTTTGTCCACTATCGTTTCCTCCGCAATGGACGACTAAATAGTTAGGTGGTATGTGCTTACCTAACAAGTCAAAAATCATATCTTGTAAATGACAAATTCGCATTCAAGGTTGGAATTTCCAAAATATGTCAACCCTTGGTAATTGGAAATTCACATTTTGTGTATGATAGAAGGCGTCTCGGATGATCGAAGACCCAATTATCCAAACTTGTATGTTACTATAATTTCAATAGATTGACCTTTATATCAGTTACAAATTATTTATCATTTAATAATTAACCTGTCCGTGCTCTGTCTTTGCCCTGTCATGTTTTTGTTTGGGGTCCGCCTGGGCTCCTTGCCACAGTTTCTTGTTGCTGGGTCATAGGGGGGTTGCGTTCATTGAACGCCGACTTTCCTTGTTGATCTTGTTTATCATATTTTATAATCTGATATAGGTTTTATAAGCGTTTGACCTCCAACGTCCAAAAGTACGTATATCATTCTCCGGGATCCCTTAATTGTACAAGTATGTTGTACCTCCTATTCTAAAATAGTTGGTTTGGAAAAAAATATTTTTGTGACCTAACAATAAGAGTGCTTTTCGGAGAATTTTGCCTAAACTGATACTGTGTCAATATAGGCTTGCCGTTAGCATGGCACAAGTATTGACCATATATATTTGGTCTTATCGTAGCATAAAATAAAAGAGCATCTTTTTAGCAAAGCCATAATTATCCTGAGAAAATATTATTCGTATTGTGGCTCCATTCCTGAATTGGTCATTTTTGACGAAACTAAATACAGTTTACATAGTTTGGAAAGATTGTTAAGATTTTTTTATATCCAAAATCTAACTCACTAACTCTTAATAACCCGAACCTTTGTTGTTAAAGTCAAAAGAAGGCTTACTGTACAAGTCTAAAGAATGGTTGGTCATGGTTAGAAGCCATAATTCGGCATCAACCGATGACCATTTTGTACTTGAATATTGTGCTAATTTATAACGAAAAAGCCGATCATATTTTCCCCCATCCAGCCGGGTTTAATTTTTGAGGCTGACGCTGATTGTGTTACAATAATTGCATTAGATCTCTTGCTAAGAATGGAATTTTGATGAGAATGATACTCATATATATCATAAAAGCATCTGTCCATTTTTTCAATGGACAAAATGTCTTGCTTTTTCGATTAATTGGGTTACATGCAGTTGACCATTTATAAATTTAATTATTTGAGGCTCGGTCTCTTGCTTATCTATATAAGAAGCAAAATTCTACATATTCGCCTTTCCATATTTTTTTCTTTAAACGACTGACTTATATGAATAGAAATATCTGCTTACAAACAGAAGTCATAAATTATTACCTGCCATTTGTGAACTGTCACTGGCTGAGCAAACAGTAGGTGGAGGATTAACCATAATGCAGGAACTGTTACTCCCTGATACATGGTGTTCTCATATGTTACAAAACTGGAACCCTGATAAATTTGTGGTGAGTTAATGGCGGGTATCGTTGAAGCGTAAGTACTGTTTGGTGAATCATACGGCATCACAGGTGGAGATGTTGTTATAGTAGGAATAGGATGACTATTCGCAGCCATTGGCTGGTGGGATCCATAATGAATTGATTGTCATCATTTACATTGGTTCCACAATGTGTTTGTTAATTATTTTCCCTTATCATGTTCTGTGACAACTGTGAAAGATTGTCAGCCAATTTGCGTTTGCGTCTTAAGCACCCGGTTGGTTTTAACATGAAACCCACGTTGCCTTTTTACTCCTTGAATGGTTTCCTTTGTCGTGGGCATTTCTAAGCAGAAAACCAAAAAATACCATTAGAATTAGGTTACAAACAAATTCAAATATTAACTAAATAAGTATTCCATAATGAAAATATGAGAATAATTTATCTAGACCTAGATTTTTCCTATTGCTATTAACAATGTCCATTAAAAAAATTATTTTTAGCCCCTAAATAACACATTTTTTAAATAAAATATAATTATGTTTAATACCGGAAATTGAGCTTGTAAAAACTTATATTCCCAAAAAAAACAATGGTTTAAAAAATAAAACAGTTGTTAAAATATTTTTTGTAAGACACTAAAAAACCTGAACCCGCTTCCCGAAAACCAATACAGAGAGAATTTTCTTCACGCCGCCTTCCGGGGTGACGTATTAAAAAATGACTTTGAACAGCGTTTTCAAAAACCACATGGGCCCAAAAAGTTCCCCCCATTTAAAACTCCGGATAAAGTCATTATATTTAAAGACTTGCTTGAAATATCTGTACATATTAAAACATTTGCAGTCTTTGAACGGAGACTCTCGCCCCAAATAAAAGCAGCAAACCTAAAATAATTATAAAATTTTAGGCTAATTTCACTTCATACATCGCATATGCACTGATTATGTATTAAAAGGGATGATTTGTACTTGCGTGATTAGATAGAAAATTAATGTTTTGTTCTTGACTCAAAATAATCAAGAGAAAGTATTCATAATCGTTTGATTTCTTGTAAATTTATACTTTGTAATTTACTTTGGAAAAAATACTACTGTAAATATTTATTTATTTATTTATTTATTAAGAAATCAAACCAGAACAAAATGATAATTATCATTACATGTTTGGAAAAAGTCCTTTTTATTTCGTCTTAGCCCCCACCTTATATAATCTTTACTAATATATGGGGTATTATGATTTTTTTTATGTTAAATAATGTTCATACTTATAATAAATCAGGATAAACATTTCAGAAAAAAACTTGTTATTTATAAAAAATATTAATCCTACATTTTTGGCATAACCTCTCTGTGAATACTTTTAATTAACGTAATAAATCTTTGGATATTCTACTGCATGTTATATGTTAAGAGATTTAGAGCAAGATATGCAGTCAGTCTTTCGGTACATTATGCAGTAGTAAGTCATATTAAATATAGCATATTTCATTCAAATGATTTTGTTTTGTCATTGTTATATATTCTTTCTGTGCAGAACTTCGTAACATTACATAAAAATCTTATGTCATTATATCTGAACCTAAAATCACATTGTATATATTTCATAAAATACAGCTGCTTTTGATTTTAGCACCGTGATAAACCAAAAACTGCTGCTACTTGTTCAGGTCAGTTAATTATTCACTGACTAGTGACCTATAGTATGATTGTAAACCTTGTCCGCAGCTTCATCCGGGTTAAGGATAATGTAGTGTTTCAGTACTTTCACTTCTTTAAACGATAAAGTGTGCTTAACCACAACTTCAAATTCTTTGTAATTGACAGCTTCTAACATTTCAATTTAATAAATTGGGCGTTTCCATCTTATGTTGGCCGTTAAAATGTTAACACCTTTTTTCCAGCTTTTCTTTGTCGCGACCCTTTTTTGACATCATCTAATAGGATGGTACTACATAGCTCTTTTTTGTCCATATTGGCATGAATTCAGACATTTTTAAGACAGAATTTATTCAAGGGAGCTGCATAATATCCTTACTAAATGGGTTAATTTAAAATATCGCATTGAATGTTTCCTGTTAATTTCACATTTTACTCGTTCTTGCTGACTAGATTAAAATAAGATTCACAGGGTATAGTTTATGTCAGTTTTATAGGCATACTTTTCCATGATAAATTTTACTTAATTAATGGAAGGAATAAAATAAAAACGTACACAAGTCAAACTTACAAATCAAGTCAAATACAGCGCACAGCTATTCTGTTAGTCCGCAAGTGGCTATTCTACTCGCTACCCTAGAACCGATGTGGTAATGTTAATTTAAGGACCATTTCTAAAAATGAAACATTTTATCAAAACAAAAACTTAAATATTTTAGTTAATTTTATGAATACCGATTTCTTAATAGCTTCAATACATATTATATGTATTGAAGATACGTGTTACGTAATAGTTCGATATTACATGTTATATATTGCGAATATTCAGCTGCTTTGCCGATGAATGTTATAAAAAGAAAAGAAAAGTTTTGTAAGAAAATACAGACACAAAATTGCTTCCATTATTTTCGATTTAATTGATGCATTTCTAAAATTACGTATTAAACACGAGAAAATAGTGTTAAATATAGAAGTAAATATTCCTCGATTAATATGAAATATATCATACCTATCAATTTTGCACATAGATTCCCTCTGAAATCCGAAGTTATATCATTTATCCGTATTGAGACTTGTTTCCAACATTTACGGTCCTTTTATGGGATCAAATCGACATCATCATAACTCATAGGATCATTCGTAAATATATCTTGTTTTAGCGTAGAAGTCAATTACATGGAATATAGAAGAAGACCACGAAGCAGGATGACATTATCTTCGGAGTTACAAAATAACTTCATAGAAACATTTTTAAACGTTAAATTTTAGAAACATTACGCTTCGTAAAACGTTTTGATTTTATTTGAAACAAATTTGCTTTCTTATATCTGGTTAGATGCCGCAAGCTTTTTTCTTCTAGATAAAGTATTTAGCGGGTTCTGAGGCACTGATTATTTAACCACGTTATTTCATTCATTTGATGATGTCTGTTTCTTTTGCACTGTCTGTTATAAGTATCTGTGATATTCAGGCTGTGATTGATTATTTCCGTTTAAAAATTTATTTAAATTTTTTTTTCATGCAAATATGTCTTTAAAACTTTATCGAGTTCCCTAACATTTTTCATTGTGTGCAAATATACAACTATCAAGGCTGGGAATCAGAACTGCGTCGTATTCTGCAAACGCCTCCATCTTTGAACGAAAAAGGTATGCTTGAGCGGTACTCAATTGTCAATTAAGTAAAAATATAGTTTAATGCGTGTCCTTTTGCTATTTACTGATTTTGTTTACAAGCAGCAAAACTGTATTTAAATTTGTTACATATCATTGTTTGTTTCTTTGTTTGGTTGTTTTTAGGTATAGGTCATATGGCGACGTTCCAGCTTTACTGGTGAGGAAGACCTCAGGTGTATTTCCGTGCATGATTTCAGGCACGAATGAGCACCTGAGCAGAAACACCGACGTTCCGTAACCTAGTTGGATACCTTCCTCACATGTAAGAATCCAAAGTCCCTGTCGGGATTCGAATCCACCGCGGTGAGGGGCAAATAGTATATATCATTGTGCCAAGAGCGTACATTATTAACAAACTTTATTTCACGAGTTAAACGAGACCAAGATATCAAAACCAACATGTGATACATTTGTGTTTTGAAATTTCTCCTCAATAAGACAATGAACATTAAAGACAACCACCATTTTGCCAGAGAAGTGAAGTCTTTCTAATAGTTTGACAAATTGTTTTTTTCTTTCAAACCGTCCCGAAAATGCATTTACAGTGCAAAACTGTCCTTCTTTGCTGAGGATTTATGCATTTTAAGACAACTTTAAGTAGAACATTATCTGGGAAAAGCTTATTTATTATTGCTGGAACGAAATTGAACACAGGGCGTTGTGTATTATCCCGTATTAGCATTACCATACGTCGCCTTACTTTACATTTGACAAATGTTTATTTCCACATCTCTAAATCGTGCTGTATAATTGTAAACACATTTATAGTTTTCTTAAGCTTATGTCATTCAATAAAACACGATTCTTAATTGTGTTATGTTTTTAGGGGTAGCCCATTTGGTTGATATTTATTAAGGTTTGTTGTAGCAAGTACTCTCCTTTACTATGATATTGCGCCTGAATTTAACAAATAAAAACTCGACTTGTCCCAATAAAAAACCTTACATTTCAATAAGTGATATGACTATTGTTTTGATATTTTTTTTAATAAAACGCGCGATTTTTTGCTCTCCGGAACTTTATAGCAACATTTTTGAGGATACTTCGAAAACGTTAAATTTACCAAACATTTCGCTTCTTTTCAATGAATCAGACTTTTTTGTATAACTAATTAGATTCAGCAGGTCCTTTTATTCTGGATAAAGTACATAACGGATGCCGCGGCACTGATCCTTTAAGCACATTCGTTACATTCAATTAATGATGTATGTTTTTACACTGTCTGATATAAATGTCTGTGATATTCCGACTGTGATTATTTCCGTTTCAATTAATCACATTGAAATTGATTTTAGAGCATTGGCTTGTGACACGTAAAATGTTTCATGGAAATCAATTTTAATAATTTAGATAGAAATATGGTATAGGTATATTTTTCATTACATTATTATGAGTCGCTTCAGTATTGGATGTGAAGATATAATACAAGCTTTGATTTCGGCATTGTTTTCTGATAACACAAATTAAAGATGTTATTATCTTAAAGAAACTGCATTATAGTTACGAGCTAGCCTAATCCATTATATATGATGTATGCTGGTATCATCACATACGTGTTACATATGATATTACAGACAAACATCGGGTATCCGTCAAAATGAAAAATTGTCTTTCATTTGTTTTTATACACACGCGTTCTATCAAACAACAAATTATATAAAACATATGCTGTGTTCTAATCACAAAAGACCTAAAAAAAGAAGCGCCTGAAAACAAGGTTAAAATGATGAAAATAGCAGACTTGGTTTAATTGAGTATTTTCATGAGTAAAACTATTTTCATAAGTAAAATGTTTTTAAGACTTATCGAGTACCTAACTTTGTACCTAACTTTATTCATCATATACCGATAAACACATATGCATTTATACTTTCTGTTAGTTTATTGTCAAATCTGGCAGTGGCAATGCTTTAATAAATTTGTATTAGAAAGTCTCATGATCTTTTTTTCTCTTATGTTGCCAGGCCATACAATTTGAGTTAAAAAGCATTGAAATAATGCACTCAAGAATTACTATGTCATTATGAAAAAAAGTAAAATCCTGTTAGTTACGAGATTAATTGAAAACATCAAAATTCTAGTTTGAAAATATAAAAAGGTCGTTCATGGGAACAGTTTCACCTACAAAGAACAACAAAAAAGCAAAACCGCTTTTCGTTGGTTAACTCTTCATTGTGTGCATTCGCATGATATCATTTTAATCCTTAAGTTTAGTAGCGCTAACTTAAGTTATTTTAAGCCAAGGATATATAAATACGTGCCTGATTGGTACTTTAAAACATTGCTTGCGGGAATACATTAACTTTAAAAACGGTGTGCATTTTTGAATCTGATCCTCTTTGCATTAGATCATAATTGATTTTAAGTGTACTTTTAATTCGGCTGAAATCAATATCAAGTGACACAGAAATAATGGGTTTTTATTTGGAATAAAATGTCTTCTAACGGGTGTGAAAGCTATAAATAATATGTCTGCTTTTTAACCAACGAAGGTGCATTTGTTCCCTACAAGGGTCATTATACTCTTTTATATCACAACTGTTCTGATGTCAGATAACATTAACGAGAGTGTTAAAACAAGTTTAAAACACTGTGTTAAGTGAAGCATTGTGACAAAAGTTAACCATATCGCATTTTCCTCAAGAGCATCACAATTGTAATTTGAAGAAAATCCTATGGATCAAAATGTATCACGATCCAATTATTCTTCGTACTTGACAATCTGAATAAATGAAGTGCAAAGCGACAGTAGTCTAAGATTTTATCTGTCATCGATAATGTTATACAGTAAAAGTAACTAGCTGGTAAATTGTATCAGAAAAGAAAATATTCTCAGTGTTATGTTTTCAGTTTCTATATTCAATGTCAACTACGTTTAAAGAATTTACCTATCTTAAGCAGGCCAGTTTGGTAGATATTAATTTAGCTTTTGTTAATAGGCAATATGTGTTTATAATTTTTACAAAATGATGTGTCTTCATAACGTTGCAATTTAAACTGATTAATTATTTGGATGACACAGATACTAGTACTGTCGATACTAATTTTGTTTGTTTTATACCTACCTTGTGGGGTTATCAATTGTTTTTGATCGTGACATGTATTGGTAGTTAAATTGTGAGTGGCGTGTTTCGGATGCTGCGTCCTGTGAACGTTGCGTTTTTTTTTATTAATAACTTATGTATTTTTCTCAACTTTTAACAAAACGCTTAGTGGAGTAGATAGTAGTTGTATTGTTAATTGCGATATTTAAGGTTGGCATTTTATAGTATATAAACAAACGAATAATTGACAATCATGTAGTCTTGTTTCTTTTTTGGGAATATTTTAACAATGTAGTCGCTATAAATTATTATAATGTTACACCAAACATGACTCTTATTATCAAAAGTATTCAAACAACGAATAATTTTATGCTGTTATATCATTGCATGCATCTTGCACATAAATAACTTTATGGCGGAAAGCTGAAATAAACGAGACATCAACCCCACCGATATTAACATGGAGGATATTGGATCATTACTTCAATTCCATCCGAAGTTGAAAAAAAAGCCTTTATCTCAAAATCTAGCTTAATTAAAGGACACATTGATTAAAGGTAATACTCATAATTAAATACAAACTTACGTTTTCACGACCAAAATACATGTTTGTATACGTGTTTCAGTATGTTACATTTGTTGCACTACAAAGAGATTTCATAACAACAGTATTTAAATGTTATTTTACGTCACTTAACAATAATTTGATAAAAATTACATTGGTGCTTGCAAGATGTAGAAATTCAACTTAATGTACATTCTTTGTGAGTGTCAAAGGAGTTATTGGTGATAATCGTATTTCAATGCTCTATATTTAGCGAAGCTTGACTATTTGAAACCTGTGCCGGGTATATAAAATTCTTCGTTCAGGTATTTAAATAAGTTACATGATTAGAAAGATAAAAGCTTTCCAGTAATTAACTTTAAAGTGTGACTTTTTGCCATTTCTTGTTCTTGTCTTCTTTTTAGCATTCTTAAGCTTCTATTATTTTTTGTCAATAACACAAAATATCAAGATGCTTAATTGTGTTGTTGGTAAGGAAAGCCTATTTGATTAATATTGTTTTAGGTTTGTTGTAGCCAGCACGCACTCTTCTTTACTATGATATTGCTCCTGAATCTTTACAAATAGAGTCAAAGTAAACGGTTTCGAATTATTGACGACTTTCCCATTTCCTTAAGGTTTTCGATCCTTGGAGAATTTCTGAGATCTTTACTTTCATTAAAAAATCCAATCAACTAATTTCAATCTCATTTAATTAAATTTTTTGTTTATGGAACCGTTCTTTATGTTTGCAACTATAATTATCTGCAAAACAATTAAATAATTAATTTTTGAAGGTTTCCGCTCCCTTTTTATTTCGTGTAATTAAAACTAAAATTTCAGTTAGTGGCTTAAACACAATGACTATTTCTTAGATTTACAACAAATGAGGCTATGTTTTATATGAAAGGTAGTTACGGTCGACGTCGTGTTTTCTGCGTTCAAACTAATGAGACAAACATAACCAAACTGAATTTTGTAACACGAGATGCATTTGCACCTGGGCTTATGGTTTGGGCCGGAGATAGTTACTACGCCAAGACATCTCTTACTGTAATTTTCATCAACAAAGAGGTAAATGTCGGTTCAAAATATTACATAGAGGAAGTTCTAAAGCCATTTTCCAAAACGAGATGTTCTGCGTCTTTTTTCTGGAAGAGAAAATGATATAGTATTCCATCAAGACTTGCTCTCTAGTCACACCGCTAAAATGAACATTTACTTTCTTAACAAACGCATAGTGAATTACATTTCACATGCAAAATGGTTTCCAAAAAGCCAAGATGCAGCTCCCATGGGCTTTGTTATCTTGGGTATACTGAAACGCAGCATACAAAAACGCAAGATATATATCATGTCTAGTCTAACTAAAGGCACTCAAAGACGAATTGATTAAACTGGAGCTGTCATGCATAAAATGGACTTTAGAAAGCTGGACAAAAAGGTGTAGAACTATTGCCTCGGATCCAAGAATGGGCATCTTTTGCAATGAAACACATGCTAATAAATGATTATTCTTATATAATTTCTTTGTTATGATTTGTAATGCAGGCGGAATACGCCTGATTAATTATCTGACTAATTTATTGTCATGAGAACTGTTGCTAACGTCTAATAAACACTTCGAAATTCGTCATTGTTAAACAAAGGCAGCGTTTCTTAAAAAGTAAATTATTGTCATGTTTATTTAACTTAATATGTCGCAAATACAGTGGTTAATATATTGTGTAGTTTAATGGAATGTATCCGTTTGTTGATATGTACTTGCGTGATTAGATTAGATGCAAGTCATTATATGGTTAATTTTAGAAATGTTATTGTTCTCCACTTAAAATAATCAGGAAGAAGTGTTCATTTGATTCGTTTGATTTCTTTTTAATTTATACTTTGCAACTGAATTGCTGAACAGTTCTTTATTTAGATTCGTGTATTTCATAAATGTCAGTTAATAACCAAAATCACAACTTTTCCTCCCGGACTGTTTATTTATTTCTCCATTCATTATTTATTCTTTTTCATGTTTTTATTAAGAATGATGTGTCATATTTCACACTTACATACAATCATCTATATTTCTCCTGATCGACAAACCTTGACGGTAATATAGGTAATTTTTAATTTTTTTTATGTACAGTTTACAATAAATCAGGATTAACAATTCTGAAAAACCTGCAACTTATAAAATACTAATCCTACATTTTGGGCAGTATCTCACTGTGATTACTATTATTTACAGAATAAAAAACATAATAAATCTTTATACTTTTTTCTATTAGGTTTTAAGAGATTTAGAGCAAGATATGAAGTCATTATGTTGGTACTTTAAAACGTTGAATTAAAGAGACATTTGGCTTCTTCAAAGGATTTGAAACACATGTTTGCTTTCTTATATCTGATTAGATTACGCAATGGTTTGTTCTAAATAAAGTATTTGGCACTGATTATTTAGCCACGTTATTTTCATTCAATTAATAATGTCTGTTTCTTTTACACTGTCTGTTATAAATGTCTGTGATATTCCGGCTTTGATTGATTATTTCCGTTTCCATTAATTACATTGAAATTGATTTTAGAGCATTGGTTTGTGACAGTTTTCATTTTGTTTGGAAATAAGTTTTAATAATTTCGGTAGAAATATGGTATATTTTCATTACATTATTGTGAATCGTTTTGACATTGGATGTGAAGATTTTTTGCAAGCTTTGAATTCTGCATAGTATTTTCTGACAAGTAACACAAATTAAAGACGTTATTATCCTAACGAAACTGTATTATAGTTACGAGCTAGCCTAATTCATTATATATGATGTATGCTGGTACATTGTATCATCACATACGTGTTACATATGATATTACAGACACACATCGGGTATCCGTCAAAATAAAAAATTGTCTTTCATTTGTTTTTATACACTTGCGTTCTTTCAAACAACAGATTATATTAAAACATATGCTGTGAACTAATCACAAAAGACCGCAAAAGAAGCAACTCTTTCAAAGCTATGAAAACAATGTTAAAATACTGAAAATAGCAGACTTTGTTTAATTGAGTTTTTTCACGAATGTAAATATTTTCATGAGAAAAAAATGTTATTTAGAGTTATCGAGTAACCTTTAAATTTTTCATCAATACAAGAAAAATATGCCTTGATTTCTTTCTTTTTTACTTTATTGTAAAACGGCAGGGGCAATCCCTTTTAAAAATGTATTAAAACGTTCATTTTTATTTTGTCTTTTTTTTTGCAAATCCCTATTTATCTTATTAAAAAAAATTAAAACGTGTAAGTAATTTACAGAAATTTAAAAAAAAAATTAAAATTTTTAGGGTTTTAAAATAATGAAAAAGGGCGTTCAAAAAGAAGGGGGGTTCCTACAAAGAACAAAAAAAAAAAATAGTTTTCTTTGGAAAACCCTTTTTTTTTGTATTTTTAATTACTCATTTTAAACCCTTTAGTTTTGTAGCGGGAAAATTAAAACATTTTGTAAAAAATAACTTTGGGCCCAAAAATAAAAATTGGGGTGCCCGATTGGTACCTTTAAAAAATTAAAGGGGGTCAAATTCCCTTTTAAAAAAAGGTGCTTTTTTAAAGTTGGGTTTTTTTTTTTCATTAGAAAAAAGACGAAAAGTTGATTTTAAGGTTTTTTGACTGAAAATATAATGAACAGAAATAATGGATTATTATTTGGAAAAATGTTTTTTTTAAAGGGGGGATGCTTTAAAAAAATATATGTCTGCTTTAAAAACCCCAAAAGGGGCATTTGTGGCCCCCAATTGTCGTTTTATTCTTTGTTTTTTCCGCTGGGTGTCAAGATAAAAGGAAAGAGAGTGTTAAAAATCAGTTTAAAAATTGTGTTTTAAATGTAAAAAAGTGAAAAAGTTTGAAGGGATATTAGCTTTTCCTTTTAAAAGGGGATGAATTTTTTAATTTGGGAAAAATCCCTTTTGGAAAAAATGTTCCTATTTCCAAATTTTTCCCTATTCAAATTTAATTAAAGAGTGAAAGGAATAGTCTAAGATTTTTTTTTGTCAAAAGATGATGTTTTACAGTTAAAGTAATTTTTTTGGGGAATTTGTAAACAGAAAAGGGAATTTTTCAAATTATGTTTGGGCCCTTTTCCTTTTTTAAAGTCAAAATTTGTTTGGAAAAAATATATGTTCACCTTAAAAAGCCTTGTCTTGGCGATAAAATTTAATTTTGTTAAATGGCAATATTTTTAAAATTGTAATTATGAAGTGGGGATCCCCATATTCTTTAAATAATTTTTTTCTTTTGAATGAACAATATGTGATGCTAATTTTTTTTCTTTTTTTAATTACCTTTTAGGGTTTCCCTTGTTTTTACCCTGGGCATGTTTCGGGTTGTATTGAAAGGTTTTTAAATTTTGGTGGGGGTTTTCGGAGGCCCGCTTCCTTGAAGTCCTTGTCTTGTTTAAATTTGTTCCCCGTTTTTTTAATGAAAATTTATTTTTTCAAACTTTTTAAAAAAAACCTTGTTTAGTTAAAAATAGTTTTTATTAAACAAAAGGGGATATTAAGTTTTGCATTTTTAAAAGTGCAATTAAAAAAAATAAAAGCAATTTATGTTTAAATTTTTTTGTTTTGTTTGGGGGTATTCAAAAAATGTGGCCCTTTAAAATATAATGCTTCACCAAAAACCCTGACTAAATTAAACCCAAAAAATTAAAAATGAAAAGTTTGATGTTTTAAAGCAAACCAAACAAACTTTTACTTTAAAAAATTTTTTTACGGAAAATGAAATCAACGAGACATAAAAACCCCCCTAATAAGTAGGCATGCCCGGAAAATTGGTTTATTACTTAAATTTTCCCCACGAATTTGAAAAAAGCCTTTTTCTCCAAATCTTTCCTTAATTAAAGGAGACACATTCATTTAAGTTAATACAGTTAAATAAAAAGAATCAGTTTAGTTCACTTTCAAGAGAATTTTCACAAATTTAATAGTACAATGCAAACTGTTGGCTTTAAATTGATTTTTGTGCGGTTAAATCAACATGCATGTTACAATGTTAAATTTTGGTTTGACTAGATATGTTTACAATTTATAAGTATCAAACGATTTTATGATGTCATGAATACAATGAACATTTAAGACAAGCTTCATTTTGCTAGAGAAATGAAGTCTTTCTAATAGTTTGAGAATTTTTTATTTCTTTCAAACTTGTTCAAAAATGCATTTCGTCTATGCTGGGGATTTATGCATTTTAAGACGACAAATGTAAAATAAAACCTTATCTTGGGAAAAGATCATTTATTCTTAAAGGAAAGAAATTGAATACAGGCCATTGTGTAATCATATCGTATTAGCAAGATAGCACCTTTCTTTTGAGATCAGTTTTTACGCCAGTGCATTTTAAAAAAAAACCAGTTTTTTTTTACAAAAATTTTCTTTTGAGAAATGAAAACATAAGGGTTTTAATTTTTACTTAATTTTTAACCCCCGGCAGTTAGTTTTTTTCTTTAATTTTTAATATTTTTAACAGGCCATTGTGTAAGGCCATTGTGTAATCATATCGTATTAAGCAAGTTTTTTTCTAAAATTTAACAAAAAAAATATTTTGGGAAAAGGGAATTTAAAAAAAGTGAAAAGTTGAAAGAAATATATTTTAATTTTAATTTTAAAAGTTTAAGGGGTTTTTTTTTTTTAGGGAAATTTTGGGGAAAAACTTCTTTTTCCAAAAATTTTATTGTATTAAAACCCTTAAATTTTTAAAAAAAAAAAAATTAAAAAAGGTTTAAAAAAGTTTTTTTTAAAAATTATCTAAAACTGGGAAAATAAAAGGGGTTTAAAACCAAACCTTTCAAAAATTCCATTTTTTTTTTTTTTTTTTTTTTGGGGAACAATTTTTTTTTGGGGAAAAAAAAAAAGGCCCTTTTAAATTTTAATGCCCACGTTATTTTAAAGGGTTAAAAAATTCGGAAGTTTCTAAAATTCAAAATTTAACCCTTTTAGTTTTTTAAATGTTGGAATTTTCCTTAATTCTCACGTGGAAAAGGGAATTTTTCTTTTTTTTAGTCCGGCAAAAGAAAAGGCTAATAAAACCCGGTTAAACATTTTTTAACCCCAATTTTGGGGTTTGGGTTTTTGGTTTTTTTTCATTAAAATTTTTTAAAAAATTAAAATATTTATATTTTTTTTAAATCCACCAAATTCATGGTTAAAAAATTTTGTGTAATTTAAAAAAAATCATTTTCCAATTTTTTTTGGGAAAGGGGAAAAATTTTTAAAAAATTTTTTCAAGGCCCTTTCTCCAAAAAATAAATTTTTCCCGGGGAAAAAGTTGTAAAAAATTAATCTGAATCAAAAATATTTAATACCAAATCGGAAAAGAAACCAAAACCAGACTTTAAGGATCTTTTTTGGTTTAAGAAAATTTGGAGTTTTTCCCGGGTGGTTTTTTATTTTAAATTTTTTTGGGAAAAAGAAAAGGCAAAAAAACGAAATTGAAAAGTACCATTGTTCCATCAAAATACAAAAACGGACAAAAGAAACCGCCCCACGGAATCGAAAAGTCCACCCACTTTTTTTTTCATTGTTTTAAAAAGGATTATTTTTTTTTGGGGCTACCCCAAATATTTTGGTAAGAAAAGGGTTTAAAATTTTTTGTCTGAAAAAAAAATTTTTGGTCGGGTATAACATTTTTTACAATTTATGATTATATGGGGTTATTTTAGCAGGAGAATGTCCAATTTCAGCTTGACTTTCTGTGAAACACTTATATAAACCGAATAAAAGGTTATCTTACCGCTTGCAATCGTTTTAGATATACATGTATTTAATGCATGGAACGTACTTTTTTTTAGGTTACATTAGGTGTCAAATGTTAAGGAAAATGTAAAATATTTAATTAGACCAAATCTTCAATATGCTATTCGAGCGGTTTGGTACTTTTAATAAATACAATAGAACTTTATATTCAATCGTAAGCATATTAGACTTTCAAGCCAGATGTAAGATTGTCTGGGACAACATAATTTATGAAATGAAAAGACTGTTTAAGCTTTATAAACTAACCTAAGGATATATCCTTAACAAATGTGTCTGTGTTTTTCATTATTTTGTCACTTTAAAATAATACAACTTGATATGTTTTGTCTCACTTTGTAGAATATGAGCAAAACTAAAACATGTCTAAAAAATGAATATCTCAATTAAATATTAATTGGAAACGATGAAAGATAAAAGCAAGCTATTAAGAAATGTGCTGTAATTTGCAATCAAACAACCTTTCTTTTTAACCCCGTTAAACTCTTAGTTATGATAATTATTCTTAACAATCCGGAAAGAAAGATTAAGACACAGCTGTTTTACATATTTAATTGTTTGGTTTTAGGTATTATTCATTTATGATTGGAAACGTTTTACTTGTGTTGTTCTTTACACTATACATGATTGTAAAATAACCTTTCTTTGAAATGTTTTAGTGTTGTTTAGTTTTCTACACTTGATTTATGCTACTTGTATCAAATAATGTAAGTACAAATGTATATTAATAAACTAAACACCGTTTTGGATTTTGGACACATCAATGATTGGGAATATGAACTACTCGTTCTAAAGCCGTGCTCAGCAGAGTTCCTAATCATTACGGTAACTATCCTTACCAATATCAATGTTTATAGATAAAGATATCTCATTATTAATAAGACGCGTGTGCTGCGTTCTTTTGAAGGCATTGCCTAGGAAATGTATAACTTTATTTACTGTGTACTTACATGTTTGTGTAAAATAAATGCAGGTCACAATATAGCATAAACGTTGTAACACTTTAAATTCTATCATTTCATTGAACAAGATTAAATAATTTTCTAGAATGTTTTCAATATATCAGGTATCTACTTCATCAACGTCAAATAGTGACTGAACAAAAACATCTGCAACGTTTATAAATGAAATTATCTTAAACGTAGAATAAAAATCTTCTAATATCAATTGAAATATTCATAGATGAAAATTTTCCCTATTTAGCCAAAATTCTCTAGGACGAATTTATGCTTTCTAATCACTTTGTTCAATTTGTCTGCTAAATCATCCGCAATCAGTGTCTGATAACGTTAACGATATTTTGATGAATCTAATTACTAGTTGTTTTTGTTTTATTTTAGTTTAGTCATTATTCAAATGCAGAAAAAAACAACCACACTCTGAAATGGAAGAAATTAATTTAGAATATATACTATCATGCAACAAATTTTACAAATACATTAACGGTATTTTTCCAATTTGTTTGGATTGATTTAAGATTTTAGTAAGGTTTGGAAAATATCTCCGAATGTCCCTAAAATAACACGATGAATACTTCGTACAATAAAAAACTGCACAATTAAGATACATTATTATAACATACACCTTTATTTAGCATCAGGCCTTGCGATGTGAACGTAATGTTTAAACATCGATTACAGTAATTAATGTGATTTTCTTATAAATTGTTATCTTTTCCTTGCACTCGTGTTGATAATAACCATAGTGAGTATGTATATCTTTATTACAAATTTGTACGAATTGTTATTTAAAAAGTGTTTGTATCTAACTAAACAATAAATATTTCACGTCAAAGTAGATACTAGTATGAACATTATCAACTTTTAAAAATAATTCCTAAATATGTGAAGATGAGCCAATGTTCAACTTGATTAACACTTTTAGGAAGATAATTGATAATTATCGTTATCTTTTCAGTCATTAATTTTCACAGTTGATTAATGTAAATTATATTGTTAAATAGTGCATGCTATCTACCTACCGCTGTTTTCAGCAACTTTAAATGTTGTTTAAAGAAAATATGCTAGCAATAATTAAACGTTAGTTTGTTTGTTTGGATTTTTACGGCACGTCAACACATAACTGGCCATATCGTGCCGAATGCTATAATAGGCTTAAAATATTATGTAAAACATTGTAAATGACAATAGAAATGAGCCAATTAGATCCTAGAATACAAATTTATCTCTTTTAAATAATCAATTATGTTTTTTGATGGAATTGTATTAAAAAGTTCTTTGAGTGAATTTACAGAATAAAATCTATTACGGGCTTGTGAAAAATCATGACATTCAAGAAGAAAATGCTTGACAGTAAAATTTTCATTACAACCTACACAGAAAGGGGCATTGTCATTTGTGAGGAGATAAGAGTGGGTAATTTTAGTGTGTCCAATTCGGCATCGAAGAAGAACTGTTTGATCACGGCGGTTTGACAGAGATAGAGATGGTGACAAAGTATATCGTGAAGTTTATTAAAAACGGCATTGTCCCAATTTGCTTTCCATTCAGATGATACGAGTTTATTTATAGCCGGTCTAAAATCACAAGCAGGTAACAATAAGTCAGTTTTTTTAAAATTTAATGATTGTTTAGCTAAAGCATCTACTTTTTCATTTCCTCGTATTCCTACATGGCTTGGAATCCAATATAATTTAACATATTTTGTTTTTAGTATATCATGAAATCGTAAAAGAAGTTTCTTCACCATGATATTGTCAGATTTTTTATTTTTAATGGATATTAAAACAGAAAGCGAGTCAGAAAATATCACAAATTTATCTTGGGTATGCTGTGCTATGTATGACAATGCTAAATCGATAGCTTTTGCTTCAGCAGTAAAAAATTGATGCATTATCTGGTAACCTCATACTAGATGTAAAATTATTTTCAAACACAGCCGCACCTACTTTGCAACCTTCTTTTGAACCGTCCGTATAAATATGTATAAAATCTTCATGTTCTTCCTTAATTGCTAGAAACTTCTCTTTGAAATATTCAGGTGAATTTGATGCCTTTTTTATATTTGACAGGTTAATATTTATTTCCGGGGAATTATAAGTCCAAGGTGGAACATCCTCATCGTCATTTTGAAGGATACGGTCTGGATTAATTTTAAGTTTATCTAAATCATCTTTTAAACGAAGGCCTAATGATTTAATTTCCTTTGGTTTGTTAACAAATTTTTCAGTATAACTTGGTTTGAAAATAATATTTTTAGCTGGATTTTTCCTATTAGATGAAATTCTAGTTGCATATTGAAGTGATAGCTTTTTACGACGAAGATAAAGCGATGGTTCCCCAGCTTCCGCATATAGACTTTCTACAGGTGAAGTGCGAAAAGCACCTAAAACTAAACGTAAACCCTGGTGATGTATTGTATCTAGCATTTGAAGATATGATTTTCTTGCAGACCCATATACTACAGAACCATAATCTAATTTTGATCGGATAAGACTTCTGTATAATTTCAGTAATGTGGAAGAATTTGATCCCCAATTTGTACTTGAAAAAACTTAAGTAAATTTAAAGCTTTTAGGCATTTAGTTTTCAGATGTTTAATATGCGGTATAAAAGAAAGTTTTTTATCAAATATAATTCCTAGAAACATAGCTTCATCAACTACTGGAATTTTAGAACCAGACATGTAAAGTTCAGGGTCATTATGTTGTTTTCGCAATCGGCAGAAATGAACACATTGAGTTTTTGACTTTGAAAATTTAAACCCATTTTCTATTGCCACTTTCTGAATTTTATCTAAATTGTGTTGAAGTTGCCGTTCAATTGTTCTCATACTTTTCGATCGATAGCAGATAAGAAAATCGTCTACATATAGAGAACAATCTATGCCTGGTGTAAGAGCGCTGGCAATATTGTTTATTTTAAGGCCAGAAAGTATGCTTCCTTGAGGAACACCTTGTTCATGATGGTGGTCTTGAGAAAAAGTTGAACCGAGTCTTACTTTAAAGTGCCTATCGTTTAAAAATCCAGAAATGAAAAGAGGAAGTCTGCCATTAAGTCCAGCATCCTTTAGATCTTTTAGGATACCATATTTCCAAGTAGTGTCGTAAGCCTTCTCAAGATCAAAGAAAATTGATACCAGGTGTTGTTTATTTACAAAGGCTTCTCTAATAAAAGTCTCAAGTCGTACAAGATGATCGTTTGTACTTCGCTGTTTACGAAAACCAGACTGAAAATTAGTGATAATTCCATTATTTTCTAGATACCAAACTAACCGATTATTTATCATTCTCTCGAATGTTTTGCAGAGGCAACTTGTAAGTGAAATTGGACGATAATTTGTAGGGTCAGTTGAATCTTTTCCAGGTTTAGGGATAGGAATAATCAACGCATTCTTCCAAGTGTTGGGAAATTTACCAGATACCCAAATGTTGTTAAAAATTTCAAGAAGCAAGTCTAAAGATTGGGGTGGTAAATGTTTAAGAAACTGGTAGTAAATTTCGTCCGGGCCTGCAGCACTATCTTTTGCAGTTTTGATTGAATAAATTAAGTCATCAATAGAGAAAAGGGAATTATAGTCTTCGTCGTTTGTTGAAGTAAAATTAATATACTCTTTCTCAGCTTTACATTTGTGTTGTTGAAATGTATTTGAATAATTGCTTGAAGAAGAGTTCTTTTCAAACGTTTTAGCCAAAGTTTCTGCAATATCTGTTTTTGTTTTGGCATATTGGCCATCACCAGTTTTTAAGTGAACAGTTGGACTCTTTTTATACTTACCACTTATTTTTCGTACTGCATCCCAGACTTTCCTAATAGGAGTATTTGAATTAATATTTGAAACATAAGATTGCCATGATTGGCGTTTAGATTGACGCACTGATCTTCTAGCTTTGGCTCTAAATATTCTATAATTTTCAAGGTTTTCTGTTGTAGGGCTATGTTCAAACTTTTTGAGTGAAGCTTTACGTATACGAACGGCTTTTTTACATTCATCGTTAAACCATGTTTTTTTTATTTTGTTACTTTTATTATTTTTCTGTAATGGAATAACTTTGCAAGCAATCGTATGTAATGCTGAAGAGAAAGTTTCAGCTATATCATCAGAGGTGAAATCAAATTCACACTTTGTTAGATCAATAGAACAGAGCCTAGTAAATGTTTCCCAATCTGCTTTTTTAAATTTAAAAATTTGACGTCCTTCATCTGGTAAAGAGTCATTTGATGTAAGTAACAATGGATAATGATCACTGCCGTACTGGTCATCTAAAACTTTCCAATCGAAGTCCAAGTATATAGCAGAGTGGACAATCGAGAGGTCGATGCAAGAAAACGTACCTGTAGCTGGATGTAATATGTAGGTGATCGATTGTTTAATAAACAAAGCTGCAAAGTTATCTATCAATTTTTCAGTTATGTTACCCTTATTATCTGTAGATGTACTGCCCCACATAGGATTGTGAGCATTAAAGTCGCCTAACAAAAGGAAAGGTGATGGTAATTGCCGAACAATACTTTCAAGTTCATTACTTGTTACCGTTAAATTTGGAGGAAGGTATAAAGAACAAATTGTTAGTGGTCGATGTAAGGTCACCTGCACAGCTAAAGCTTGTAATCTTGTGTTTAGTTTTAATTCTTTTTGAGGAATGCAATTTGCGATAGCAATGCTTGTACCACCTGATGTTCTGGCATTACTAGTGCATATATAATTATAAAGTGTATAATCTTTTATAGAGATATTATCTTTAGGAGATAACATAGTCTCCTGAAGACATAATACATTTGGAGAGAATTTTGATAATAGTAAAAGTAGATCATTATAATTTGACTTAAGACCTCGGCAATTCCATTGTAGGATAGAATGACTTCTATTATCCATTTTAAAGAATATTTATATCATTTAGGAAACTTTATTGGACTTCTGCTATTCGGAGTTGGAGGAGGGGAGAGGTAAAGATCCTCATCCTCCATCAATTGGGTGTCGTGAAGTGGATCGAACCGATTTTCTGTGTTGATCGGGTTCCGCATTGCTTTTTTCAACCGATCTGTGATGACAATTCGCTCTTTAGGCGATTGTTTTTGAATAACTTTCTCAGAAGATGCTATTTGAATGTTTGCGGTTTGCTTCTTTGGAGAAGACTTTAATGGTGACTGAGTCTGCACAGAGGTAGACTGCTTACTTTGTGAAGCTGTATGCTTTGTAGGTAATGGTAACTTAATTGGGGGCATTGACATAAGTTGACCTGTACTGCAGAGTCAACGATCTTAACAGACTTTGTAACTGCAGCTGAATACGACAGTTGTTTTGGTCCTTGTGATTCAACAAGCTTTCGTGCATCTTGAAAGGAAATATTTTGCGTATACTTCTGACGAAGAATTTCTTTTTCCTTTAACCACAAGGGGCATGACCGGGAGGTGGCGTAATGCTCTCCTCCACAATTTGCACATTTAACAGGAACGTTACAAGTCTCATTTTTGTCATGGTTTGAGCTACATCTGCGGCAAATAGTCTGCCTAACGCAATTGGATTCATGATGACCAAATTTGAAGCATTTGTAACATTGCATTGGGTTTGGAATGTAAACCGCAACGCGAACGTTAAGTATCGATGATGGGAGAATGGGTGTGGAGAATGTTAGAATAAGGCTATTCGTTGGTAGTCGTTTACCATCTCTTGTAGACTGAATGCGCTTGACATTTGACACCTGCTGTGATTTTAACTCTTCAGCAATATCTGCTTCTAGCATTCCAGCAAGGTCAGAACATCTGATGACGCCCTTGCTGGAGTTAAGAGACTGGTGTGGTGTGGCAGTTATTTCAATGTTAAACTAGAAATGTGTCCATAGGACACGGGTGCCCCCACCGCGCCACTGTTCAGTCAATCTTTTTACTAAGTCAAGGGAAATAACTCTACAAATACTGGATAAATCCACAAGCGAAACCCAAGGTGCAAATCTAAATATGCTGAGCAACCTGCCCATTAGGTTTAATGACTATGTCAAATCCTTTTTGAGTAGCATGCGACACAAGTTGAAAATTGCAAAAAATTTCTAAGTGAAGGGCAATAACTCTAAAAATACTAAATAAATCCAGACAAAAATACCTGGTGCACAACTGCACATGCTGATCAATATTCCTGTAAAGTTACATGACTCTAGGTCAAATACTTTTTGAGTTACATGCGACACAATTTGAAAATTGCAAAATTTTACTAAGTCAAGGGCAATAACTCTGAAAATACTAAATATATCCAGAAGAAAATACCCAGGTGCACAACTACACATGCTGATCAACATTCCTGTAAAGTTTCATGACTCTAGGTCAAATACTTTTTGAGTTACGTGCGACACAAGTTGAAAATTGCAAAATTTTACTAAGTCAAGGGCAATAACTCTGAAAATACTAAAAATATCCAGACGAAAATACCCAGGTGCACAACTACACATGCTGATCAACATTCCTGTAAAGTTTCATGACTCTAGGTCAAATACTTTTTGAGTTACATGCGACACAAGTTGAAAATTGCAAAATTTACTAAGTCAAGGGCAATAACTCTTAAAATACTAAAAATATCCAGACGAAAATACCCAGGTGCACAACTACACATGCTGATCAACATTCATGTAAAGTTTCATGACTCTAGGTCAAATACTTTATGAGTTACATGCGACACAAGTTGAAAATTGCAAAATTTTACTAAGTCAAGGGCAATAACTCTGAAAATACTAAAAATATCCAGACGAAAATACCCAGGTGCACAACTACACATGCTGATCAACATTCCTGTAAAGTTTCATGACTCTAGGTCAAATACTTTTTGAGTTATGTGCGACACAAAAGTGAACGGACGGACGGACGGACGGAAGGACGGACGGAAGGACGGACGGAAGGACGGACGGACAGACGGACGGACGGACAAGGGTAAATCTAAATGCCCGCCACTATCGTGGGGGCACAAAAAGCTGGTACATTTCAGAATAATGTCCGATTGTTGTTTCCGCTCTACCTCTATCAAGAGTCCTCCATTGCGGAGTTTCTTGACAGATTTAGGTGTTCCAATTAAAGCCGAAAGTTGTTTTTCTATAATGAAGGGGCTAAGTTCAGTAAGTGATTTAGAGCCATTTGATTTGATTATCAGAAAACGGGGAAAACTTCCATCAAATGAAATGCTACCACTTGAATCATCTTCTTGCGATTTTCGTTTTTTTGTTTGTATATCCATGATTAAAAGTATTAAAATTCGTCTCCCGGGTTCCCCAGCCACCTCGGACTCCAACATGGGGATGTGCGATGGAGACGGATATCCAGTCTCCGCACATCAAGGATACCAGAGAGATATACTCGCATAAATTGCAAATATTTACAACCTACACAATTAGCCCATTAGCCACCGCCTTCTTGGATATGTTATACTGTATTTATAATGCATATATGAAATATTGTTTTAACATAACGGCACCAATCATAGCAGTTTCAGTAGGAATAAGAGGTATACTAGAAACACAAGTAGGAATAAAAATTTAAACTCAGATTTTTTCTTACTTTAAATAATTTGTGTGCATTGAATTGTATTCATTTCGGGACCGTGTAAGTTCAATGAAATTTTCAAGTATTTAAGAAATATATATCCAAGGGCAAGGCATGACCAGCCAATTGACCAAAGCCGGGCTCACTTGGTCACCCGTCTACCCTAAAGCAGAGGCCAAAGCAGTGTGTTAGGAGTACTGGAGATCCCTGGGTATCCTTCAACTACCAGGACCCTCTTTTCTAGGTTACGGGACGCTGCCCACGGCAAACAGGCAGTCTGGGTGTTCGCCATATGTCCGTCATACAGGCGCACAGCAGCGCACCCCCATAACGGACATATGTTACTCCTCCTCACCACGTAGAGGTACCCAAAAGAGGAGGAATTAAACGTTAGACATAAGGGTAAAATTTATAAGTTAACATAATTGCTTCACAATATTTTAGCTGAGATATCATCTTATTATATTTTGTAATATGTAGACCACGTTTGGAACAAACATGAAGTAGCTAAAATATGGATTAGTTTTACCATCATTGCTTTTGATCCCATGTTATAGACACATTAAAAGTTTTGTTACATGAATGAGTTATTTTGCCGAACAAACATGTCATGTAGTTCGCGGCAAAGACATAATGTAAAACTAGTGTGTACAATGCCACTGTTGATTGAAATCTAGCTGTCTAGCATCTACGTATATTTATCACGCAACAATGACAATAAACTTAACAATGTTTGTGTATTAGATTATGGAAATTGAGATAAAGCACGCCGTCCAAAGTAATATTCAGAGGTGCAGAGGTGTGATATATTACCTCTATATTATTCAAGTAACATATCTAATATTTATTCAATATCCAACAAACATAGGCCCAAAATAGTGCTTAATATTGTTAAATATACTTACTTTTAAAATAATTGAAAATAATATCATATGATTGAACGTTAAGCGTTTCTCATTAAAGTATCGACATTTAAGTTCAAATAATCTAAAACTGTCATACAATGTCAATGATTTAAAGTGATCTTGAATGCCAAGTCTTTGACATTGAAAGGAATGTGGTACTCTAATGTGACTTTATTGACGATGTATTTAAACATTCCTGAGATATTCAGGATCAATGGACACACTCAGATAAATTCTCGACGATAAACTTAGTTAAATCATACAATTCTGAACTGTACATATCCAGTAAGACAGGCTTGAGAAAATAACGCAGAAATTATGCAAAAGTAAGGCTAAATCTCTGCAATACTATGACAAAAGCAAGAACACAGTAGGTAAACAGAGAAAAATATACATATCAATTATTTAAGTTACCTGGCTACCGTTTTGGGGATGGCTTTTGTGTTTTCTCGATATAAATAAGACTTAGTACAATAAAGCATTGAAAACTGATTGTTTTGATATCCGGTATACATTAGACATTTTTCAAACTATTATGTCATAATATTTAACTCAAACGCAAAAAACAATATGAATTAAGCATTGTAATGAAGTAATCAGCTTTGCTTCTGGGCATGAAAATAATAATTTCGGTTCTTATGATATTTTATGACACTAAAATTGGTTGCTTTTTCATGATTATCAATATGACCATTCATAAAATTCAGACCATAATATACATTGATTACACAAGTGCACGAATAAGTAAACGAATACGAACATGTTAGCATTGATTATTTAAAAGAAATGTTCATTAATAAATTTGTAATTATCACTTTAGTAAACACACATTGTACATTTGTTCTGAAAATTTTCCTTTTAACTTTCGAAGTTATAGTTTTTATAACATATATGTTTTTAAATGTTACAAATATATTAACGGTATTTTTCCAGTTTATTTGGATTGATTTAAGATTTTAGTTAGGTTTTGAAAATATCTGCAAATGTCGCTTAAACATGTTGAATACTTCGTAAAATAGAGAAATGCGTAATAAAAATATAATATTATAATGTACACCTTTCTTTAGCATCAGGCTATACGATGTGAAACGGATTTATATAGTACGTAATGTTTCAACATCCATTACAGAATATATTGTTATTTCCTTATATTCGTGTTGATGATTACCATAGTGGCGCAAGTTTATATCTTTATTACCAATTTGTACGAAATGTTATTTTAAAAGTGTTTATATTGAACTAAAAAAATACTCCACGTAAAAGTAGATATGAACATATTAACTTTAAAAATATTCTGAAATATGTGAGGATGTTCTACTTGATAAGCACATTTAAGGGAGATAAATGATAATATTTTTTTTATTGTCGTTATCTTTCCAGTCACTAAATATTCACAGTTGATAAATGTATATTCTATTGATAAATAGTGCATGATACATATCCGCCGCTGATTTCAACAAATGTTGATGTTGTTTCAAGAAAATGTGCTGGCAATGTTAAAACGTTAAATGTTATAAAATAATCGAATTGCTTCACATTTATTTAACTGACGGAGATATCTTATGTTGTCAAATATACGAGTATATCACGTTTGGAACAAACATGAAGTATTTGAGAAATCAAATAGCTGAAATATGGATTAGCTTTACCATCATTGCCTTTGGTCCGATGCTAAAGAAACATTAAAAGGTTTGTTACATGTATGAGTTATTTTGCCGAACAAACATGTCATGTAGTACAAGGCAAAGACATAAATTGAGGAAATTGAGATAAAGCACGACGGCCAAAGTAATATTCAGAGGTGCAGAGGTGTGATATATTACGGCTTTATTGTTTAAGTAACATATCTAATATTTATTCAACATCAAAAAACATAGACGTTTAAAAAGTTATCCTCAACGTAGTGCTTAATATTGTTAAATATACTTTCTTTTAAAATAATTGAAAATAATATCATATGATTAAATGTTAAGCGTTTCTCATTAAAGTACATTAAGGTTCAAATTATCTAAAACTGCCATACAATGTCAATGATTTTAAGTGATCTAAAACTCCAAGTCTTTGACATTTAAAGGAATGTGGCACTCTAATGCGACTTTATTGATGATGTAATTAAACATTTCTTAGATATTCAGGATCAATGGACACACTTAGATAGATTCTCGAAAATAAACTTAGTTTAATCATACATTCCTGTGCTGTACATATCCAGAAACTCAGGCTTGAAAAAACAACGCAGGAATTATGCAAAAGTATAGCTGAATCTCTGCAAGGCTATGACAAAAGCAAGAACACAGTAAATAAAGAGCAAATATATATATATATTAATTATTTAAGTTACCTGGCTACCGTTTGGGGATGGCTTTTGTGTTTTGTCGATATAAATAAGTACAATAAAGCATTTAAAACTGATTGTTTTGATATCCGGTATACATTAGACATTTGCCAAACTATTATGCCATATTATTCAACGCAAACGCAAAAACAATATGAATTAATCATTGTTATGAAGTACTCAGCTTTGCTTTTTGGCATGTGCAGGAATGGTAAACTTCCATTCTGTCCTTTATGATAATTACTGTCCGAATCGGCACAGATACTCGTTGTATTAATGTATGAAAAAAATGACAACATATTCTGAAATTAGAGCATTAAATCAGAAAAAAAACTAATCTCGGTTTTTATGATAATTTCAGACACTATAAATGGTTGATTTTTTATTATCATCAGTAATGACCATTCCTAAAATTCAGATCATAATATACAATGATTACATAAGTGCACGAATAAGTAAACGAATAAGAACATGTTAGCATTGATTATTTAAATGAAATGTTCATGAATAAATTTGCAATTAGACATATCACATTATCACTTTAGTAAACACATATTGTACTTTTTGTTCTGAAATTCTACCTTTTAACTTTCGTAGTTATAGTCTTTATAACATAGCTGAACAAATATTTCATTATCTGTCTTCATAAACTCCAAATCGGAAAAGTTCATGTCAATGATTCCAAGTATTTGTCTGTTTTAAAGTGTACTTTCCAATCAGTATTTCGTAACATAATGGATGTTTAAAAGATTTATTAAAAGACAGCAATGGTATAGGAATTGGTTGACCGTGTTTTTACAAAGTTAAAGTTGTTATACATGAATGATATAATATAAATTAATACTATTAACACTTCTTTAAAAGAGATTATCAAAACATGTTCAGGGTTTCTGAAAATTATCTCAGGATTGTATTTTTGTTTTAATTTTACATCTCCACAAAGTGCCTAGAGACCTTTCACCTTCTTAGGTTTTTAAATTGTTTTTCGATATATGTTGTTAACAAATAATGCTATTACTATGCATTTAAATCGACCAGATATATGGGAAGAATGTGATAAAAATACAAAGTATTTATTTTTTATCTCTCTGCCAGTTCTATACCGAATATTTTTCATCCTTTTCTGGGGCATACCATTTTCTATTACAGTATCAAGAACTTCAACACGTCTGGAAATGACATGCCCCTGCTGATGTGCCTCATGTAGGCAAACCTAATCACTTGTAAACAAAGAAATGCCGTTTTTATGTGTGTGTTGTTGTTTTTTTCACACTATTAACGGTCTAAGCATACAGATAAACAAACTGTGTGGTGTTCAAACGTTAACAAGAATAATACGGTTTGATATCATGTTAATGCTTACATCATCGCATTCTTGTATCTATATTGAATTTTTATCAATAACCAGTCATTAACGCGACATTAAGATACCAGAACAATTTGAAATAGAGAAATCGAGAATAACACTGCATCGCAACGTGTTCACTGTTTCCAGTGTGCCTCTAAAATTAATTTCTGCTTCAACAGAATCTAACGCCTGTGCCATTTCAGTAGTTTGAACTGTGCATACCGGATAATGTTTTATTTATCTTTAAGTCTAATTGCCATTTTATGCAGCAAAGCGAAACGTGTCCGTTATTCGCACAACTATGGTTGATACTTATCACTCCTTTTATACAAGTCACAATATGGCATATATTGTGACGCATTAATTCTATCATTTCATTAAATTAAATAAATAGTTTTAGAATGATTTCAAAATATCAGTCATCTATTTTATAAACGCCAAATGGTCACTGTACTGTGACATCTGCACAGTTGTTAAATGATTAGGTGCAATTAATCGTAGAATTATTTTAGACTTTGTATTATCAATTGAAAAGAATGAATATTCCGTTGATGGGGGTTTTCCAATTTGTCTGCTAAATCATCCGCAATCAGTGTCTGATACGTTCACGGTATTCCGGTGAATCGTATTACTAGTTTTTATATTATATTTTTGTTAAGGCAGATAATATCACTCTCTAAAACTGAAGAAAATAATTCAAAATAAAATGACTATTAGATACATTAACGATATTTTTCCGATGAGTTTCTATTGCAATGTTAAGACTATTGTGAGGGTGTGATCTCATTTGCGAACGTCGGGTGCACGTGGACGTTACTTGCATCTTTCATTTCCATCCTTAAACAGGTTCAATCGTACTGAGCCTGTAACATTTTTATTTATTCCGTTCTTGGCGTTCTTATGGAATTCTATTTTTTATATATCGTACATTTTATAAGGTTCACCCTCGTTTTATCTACGGTTTCTGTGAACAGATCTAATTAACTGAGCCTGTAATACGTATATCATTTTTATCGTTTTGGTGGTCCTTCAGTGTTACCATTTTTGACTGTTTATTTTCAATTGTTATACTAACTCCACTTGTAGTTCTCATTATATGCATTCGTTTAAAATGCTTTTTCAATATACACTTAAGTAAATCAATTATGGAGCATGTGACGCGCTGCTTTCTAAAGTTTAATTAGCGTTTAGGAAACTTAAATTCTATATCAAAAATACAATTAAACACACTGGCAAATGATTGTTGTCAAGAATTTGATGTTCTTTCTAAATGAAATCCGAAAATTGCAAGTAAATGAGAATTGAACTTCTGTTTGTGTTAATGATGCGGCATATTGTTCACTCCTTTGCATTTGTAAAATATATTATGTTGATTTATTTAAGAAAAAACGAGACAATAATTTCGTTTAAAATCTAATTCCTTTTCGTTATTTTCACTTTATTTAAAAACGTTGAGTATAACTACCCAAGTACCCCAACAGTGTTTTTAATTAATAATCTAATTTAGTTTTTAAATGATTATAAATCTTAAACGTTAACTTTCCTTTAATATGTTTTCTTCCTCATCCATGTAAGGTTTCAATCCTTTTCCATGAATATTACTTGAACATCAAATTCTAAATTACAAAAGAATAATGCTATTTATAACTGTTAAATGATATAAAATTGTTAATCCATGATAAGTTTAAATCATATACTTAAATCGTATTACTTTTAAGCGTTTATTTTACATCTTTTCGTCAATATTTAACTTGTAATTATAGTGAGCTACGTTAGCTGAACTATATAAAAAAACTTAATAACTTGATAAGGATATTTTTCTGTGATATAATGCAACCGCATATACGACGGTACAGAATGCCTGTAAATGTCAATGTAACAAATAAGTATGTGTCTAAATCTTCCTGTTGCCCATCTTCATGTTGCCCATCTTTTAACTTTCGGCTATTTACATTATTTCTGTATGATCTTTTATTTTCATTTGTCAGGATTCTGTATTTGCTAAGGTGCTTGAAAATGGAAATACATGTAGCTTCCAATGGATATTTTGTAGTCATTTTCAAAATATTACTCAAATAAGTATCTTAAACGGTTGTTTTCTCGGGAAAAAATATGTGTAGCATGGGTTTCTGTTATCCACATTTGTTCAGTTGAAAAAACAACAGTAAATAGATATAGACTTTCACCATTTGAATTCTATAAGATATGATAGCAATTGCATAGATCGTGGTATTTTTTATAATTTCTTATATTGAACATGCTTTGAAGAGCCAAAGTATAAATTGCACAAAGTGATACAATTAAAAGAAGGATCTCAATAATAATCAGAAATTATTATGTAAAATAGCCCTACCTTGTAAAGGTTTGACATTTTTTCTTACTTCCTGTCTGTTAAATCGCCATTTATTATCTATACTTTGATTTTTTCCTTGCAATGCGGAGATTTTTTACCCGGGCTTTGTTTCAAACGTTCAATGTTTTCTCTGATATTCGGGACTAATAGGGGAAAAGGTTTACAAATGATTGATGCATATAATTAAATTTTTCATTCACTGCGGTTAACATATATTTATAAATGCAGATTAAATATACAATGTTATAATATACATTTCCTCTTTCACTAGGCTATGCGATGTGTCGCGGATATTTAAACTATGTAATTCTAGCCGTCAATTAACGTGTTTAATGGTATTTCTTCACACTTTTTTATAATTACCAAAGAAGCGCAAGTATAGATTTTTATTGCCCGTTGTTCGAACTGTTATTTTAATGTGTTCATGATGAATTAAAAATAAAACACTTGACGTAAAAGATATACTATGCTCAAATTTGATATCAGAAAATATTAATAATTGCGACACAGTCTCTTTGTAAATATGAAATAAATATGCTTTGATTTCACACAAAGTTAATATGTCATGTTTATAACTCTACACACATAGGTCGTCACAATATGAATATATAGTGTCGTTAAAAAAAACTGGCAGATTTTTGAAAAGAAAAGACCAACTTAACTTGTCCTGTATTAGAGAACGTGACTTCCAATATAGTTTATTATTCGTTTTTTTTATTTAAATTAGACATATTCAAAAAGAATTTCATAGGTTTTTTTTATAACTTTCTTCGATTAAAATATTTCTCAAAGATGACCATAGTATATCGTTAAACAAATTTGAAACGTAACAAATAATTCTAATATTTGTAAAGATGAGCCGATGTTCAACTTGCTAAAACATTTTTAGGAAGATATTTTGATTATTGTCGGTATCTTTCCAGTCATTTAACATTAACAGTTGATTAATGGAAATTCTATCTGCTAAATAGTGCATGAAATCTATCCGATGCTATTTTCAACAAATAATGTTTTGTTGTTTTGTTTTTCGTATTTTTTTTTACTTTCCAGACATTATGCTTGCATGGCTTAACTGTTAAGACTGTATGGTGAAAGTTATAACTAGAATTGAATCACTCAAAATTGAAGCCGTTGTTGATTGAAATCTAGCTGTCTAACACCTAAGTATATTTATCACGCAACGATGACAATGAACTTAACAGTGTTTTGTGTATGAGAAAATTGAGATGAGATATAGCACGGCCTTATTACGGAAGTGTGATATGTTTCCGCTATAATCATTAAGCAAAATATTTTATTTTTTATAAGATTGATATATCTGAAAATCTTTTACCTTATTAGTGCTATTTTATTATGCCCCCCCCCCCCTTTGAAGAAGAGGGGGTATATTGATTTGGTAATGTCGGTCGGTCGGTCCGTTCGTCCGTCGGTAGACCACATGGTTTCCGCTAATTATCTTGAAAACTGTTTACCACAAAGTTTCATATTTCACATAGTAATTGGTCATAAATAGTAGATGACCCCCTATTGATTTTGGGGACACTGGGTCAAGGTCACAGGGGCCTTAATGTTAGAATGATTTCTGCTTATTATCTTGAAAGCTATTTATCACAAAGTTTTCATATTTCACATACTGATTGGGCATATCTAGAAGATGATCCCCATTGATTTTGGGGTCACTAGGTCAAAGGTCAAGGACACAGGGGCCTAAATGTCAGAATGGTTTCTGCTGACCATCCTGAAAATTATTCATCATAAAGTCTTTATATTTCACATAGTGATTGGTCATAACTAGAAAATGACCCCTATTGATTTTGGGGTCACTAGGTCAAAGGTCAAGGTCACAGTCGTCTTTAATGTTAGAATGATTTCCGCTTATTATCTTGAGAGCTATTTATCACAAAGTTTTCATTTTTCTCATACTGATTGGTCATAACTAATCGATGACCTCTATTGATTTTGGGGTCACTAGGTCAAAGGTCAAGCTTACAGAGACCTTGAATTGTAGTATGGTTTCCTCTCATTATCTTAAATTAAAAGCTATTTATCACACAAAGTCTTCATATTTGTTAGTAACTCGTTTATCTCGTGACCCGACGTTATTATCTATTGGCCACGACGTAATAACTCGAGGCTTCGACATAGTATCTCGTGGCAACGACTTAATAACTCGTGGCCACGACATGATATCTCATGCGCACCATTTAATCATAAATAGTATTTCGTGCGCTTGAGATAATTAAAACGCACAAATTTCACCATTGTGCCACCGTACATATGTGTAATGAATAATGCATGTATAAACAAGCATTTTCATAGTATTGTAAGCAATCCATAACTCCCCTACCGGTTAGAACCCCAGCAACATTCTGATGGGCCATTGGCCATTCAATTATACCATTGAGTGAATGAAGAAATGACATCAATGAACTTAAATCTTTTGAGTTCTAAGTTTGTCTTATATCATGGTAATGTGTTAGTTTTCCTGCCAAGTAAGGAAATTATGTTTACACAAAAGGTCCAATTTTCTCAGGATGAATAAGTATAACAAATGTTTCAATTTTTCTCTATTGGAAAAAATCTTTAAAAGTGATCTCAGGAAACAGTTTTTATGAACAGACAGACAGACAGACTGAAGGAGACTCTAAAGTTATTTTTTCACATCCCTGTTACCTCAATATAACAGAGGAGATAACTCTTGAAATAAAGATGCTAGATTTATGAACATTGTCATACATGATGATACCGTTTATAGTCACAAAGAAGAAAAGTAAACAAATAACAATTAAAATATAATGTAGGTGTTGATAATGAATGTTTATTTTAAATTTGAAGTAAATCTATGAAGAAATAAGAAAATTAAAGAATGAATAAGAAAAATTCAAAGTTTGAGGAGATAATTCTGGAAATATGGATTCTAGATTTATAAACCTTGTCATTTTATTATGATGTGGGAGTTTCAAGTAAATCCTTAAAGGAATGAAGAAGTTGGGAGTAAAAAATACCAGTTTCTCGAAAAAGATCAAGGGATGGGGGGGGGGGGGCATAATTCTGAAAATAGTCTTGCTAGTGTATTGCACCTTCTTACATATGTTGAATGATAATAAGAAACATACATATGAAGTTTGACGCAGACACATTAAGAAATAGAGAAGTTATTAAAACATCAAAACATTTTTTTTTCATAAAAAATCTAAGTTCAAGGTAGGTAATTCTGATAATTTTTGTGCTAGAGTTGCAAACCTTGTCACATATGGTGTGGTTGATGACCAGAATCTAATATTTAAAGTTTGAAGTAAATACCTTAAGAAATAAAGAAGTTATATTGAAAAAACGTAAAAACTGAAATCAGAAATCTTGAAATTCAGTGTATTTATTGCCATAGCAACCAGAATTTTCAACATAGGAAGTAAAAAAAATGTGAATTATCTCCAAACTGCCATCTACCCATATTTCAAGTTTCATAAAAATAGTTTCAGTACTTTTTAAGTTATCGCGGGATCCAGTTTATGTGTTAAATATGCCATATTTTCAGTCTATTTGTTGCCATAGCAACCAGAATTTTCAACATATGAAGAAAAGAAAAAGACGTGCATAATCTCCATACCGCCACCTATCCATATATCAAGTTTCATAAAAATATTTTCAGTACCTTTTAAGTTATCGCGGTATCAAGTTTTGTGGACGGACGGACTGACAGACGGACGTTCTAACAGGAGAGTAATTATGTGGCTACTCTATTGTTCTTTCTATTGTTCCTTTTAGCCACACAAAAGAAAATAGCCACATAAAAGCATTACGGAATGAATGACATCAAAGAGAAAGAACAGTTACCTATTGTCCCTCTAGCCACATAATTACTCTCCTGTGAGTGCGGACAGACAGACAGACGGACGGAGGGTAAACCTATAGTAACCTCCGGTTGAACCGGTAGGGGACTAATAAACCTGCATTTTGCTATACTATGCATACAAACGGATAAAAGAAACAGAGTAATTTATTTTGAGCAAATAATTAACAACATTATTCACCGGGCGAAAAAAAAAAGACAAAATGTGTAGCTTCAAACGGAATCATTCCTCAAAATTCGGTACAATGACTGAGCTGTCTGGTTTACACATCTTTCGCCCCCACCCCCCACCAAACAGTAAACAGTTATATACTGAACCAATTTTTGTTCACCTTTTCTAAAGAATTACATTATAACTATTGCAGCTGTTTTACAAAACGCCAGATATGTATGTTGCTTGGAAGCATGCACATACACATCACATTTCAGTTTACCTGATCAATAACGATAAAAACTTTTGTCTCAACTCGCCTGTAAATGATATGCACTTGTTGATGTGCCTCATAAACGCAAACGTAGCATTTTTTTTATTTTTTATTATTTATTTATGTATTTATTATTGTTCATTATTTTAGGTAAAATAGCATTTTAACGTTGCATCATCACATTCTTGTATCCATATAGAATTTTGTCAATAACCAGATATTTCAATCAGAATGAAATAGACAATAACACTCTACATTACAGCTTGTTCCCTGTCTCCAAATTTAATTTCTGCATCAACGGAAACTAACGTCGGTGCTATTTATACTTAATTCCATTTAACAATTGAAAATGTCGATGCAGAACATAAAGGAATGCGGAACTTCAAAGAGTTAAAGTAGGTTTCGACATAACTGTCAATTTAACCATGTTGGCATTGTTTGCCTTTTTGGCTATGATGTTCTATTTTGAATAAATGGGAAATATTATCAAATAAGACGAATATGGACAAAAGACCGTGACAAAAAAGAACGCAAAAGAAACAGTGGTGACTTAGGTACACCAACTAAAAATATCTACTATTATTCTTATCGTTTAATGATATGCCATTGTTAATAACATGCCACAAGTTCTATTCGTTCATCATACATAAACTCAATCACTAACACGCAACCTACGTATGTGTACAATGTGTTTAGTAGTGTCGAGGGTATTGTTGGTAAAACAAAGTGAAAACTTGGCAAATGTCAGAATATTTATTTGACTATGGTATCTGATGTAACAAAATATTCAACGAGGTGTGCTTTTGACACCATGAGGTTAAATACATCAATGCTCCCCATTGTTTTTATACTAACAAGGAACATTGAAACATACAAATCGGATAAATTGAAAATTATTGAACGATATCCAATGATGATATACATAAATGGTTTATAAATGAAACATGTGTAAATATATCTGTCAGTTATGCTTGAGTTGAGAAATGTTCTTTTATATTTCCTGAAAACATTGCTTAGTGAAAAGTAATGAAGAACCAATTCATATATAATTAAGTATTATTTTTGGGGAGGGCTTTAAAGAAAGATGCAAATTGCATAAAAGTAAATAAATCAATGAATTTATATGACTATCTCCTTTAACACGAACATTTTTTATTCTGTAGGAAAAGATGTCTAAGTTGTTTGGTTCATTTTAAAGAGATTGACTTTTCTTGATATCCCTTTGCATAATTTGCCGGTTTAAATTAACACTGCTATTTTTAATTTTAATGGAGTCTTTGTAACTGTGGCATGTATTTGTAAGATATAAGTAGATGCATTATGTCAACCTAATTTATTTATAGATAGTCACAATTCAAAATTTGTTTGAAATGTGTTAAATAAGGTAATAATATACTTAAATACATAATCGCTATATTCAACACTGAAATTAAAATTGAATTGGAAAATGTAAACATCGCGATTAAATAATGGATGAAGATCCAACAGTTACGCAATTAGATGGTTTTGTTATTTTGTTTTTAAAAATGTTTAAACATTGAAGTAACCAAAAAGGCAAATACTTTTATTTATCAACTTACAGCAATAAAACATAAATATCATTTAATGTCCTGGACGCGACTCATAGGGCTGTCTTTAGGGATTCTTATTTGTCTCTCTATTTTATCGCCACATCAGCGTTGTTGGAGGCCCTAAAAAGTTGCCCCGTACATTCAATCAGGGATGTTATATTTCCGATCCTTAAAGATCGCTCAGCACGACATAATTGTTGTGCTTGTTAAATGTTGAAATCTGCTTAAGCCGGAACTAGGGGGCGTGGACGGTAGTTTGCACTTTACAGTACCGTCCTTGAACAAGCTTAATCAAACCGAGTCTGCAATATTTTCAATTTTGCCGTGTTGGGCTTTCTTTAGAGATTCTTATTCTCTCTACTATATCATACTTGGAATCTCTATCTGGTATCATCTGGTATCATGAAAACAAATACATTTAGGGACGAGGTGATTCATGAAATTAACAACACAACCGACAAAGGTACCGTTTTGAAGTGTGTACTACTGAAAATGTTTTACGACAAAAATATATTATTATCTGCAAAACAATACAAGTTATGTCGTATAAAATGTCATCTTTGCAATATAACAGTTATCATTGTTTAAAAGGTTAGTAACATCAGTTCGTTGAAGCTTTATAATAACCCGGGATAAAGATGTCCATATAAATATGCGTCCATGTTTTTCATTATATTGTCCCGTGAACGCTGTTAAAATTGATCGAGTGCGGTACTACACTTCTGAATAAACCGATACAAAATATGGATTCATTTTTTTCACTTTGTTTTAACATTAGAAAACCATTAGAGCAGGAAATTGCATACTTTGCTTTTATTTGAAAAGGTACAAAATTATTTACATGACCGTTTTTATAAGATATAAATTATACTGTTTTCAAAGTGCTAAGTCGATAAAATACAAATGAATAACGCATTCCACCAGTGTCGTATGATGAAAGCCTAAGATAAAACCGAATAAAAACATTGATGAAAGTCATAGAAAAACTGCACTTCTAAAATACATGTACAGTGAAAGTTGAGAAAACCGGACGGCTTTCGGACCGAGGGTTTTGTCCGGTTTTCTCAGCGGTCCGGTATTCTCAATGTCCCCTTCAGCTGTTCAGGATCATATAAACCGGGCAATGACTTACAAAGGATGCTGAACGTATATTTGCATTTTCATGATCATGAGTAAGTATATTGCTAAATAAAGAAATGATAAAATACTATACAATATGGTTTAATTGTTTTGTCCCATTATTGCATATAAATACAATAAAATTTTGGATTTAAACGAACAGCAGTTGCCTCATAACGATAAAGTCTGATTACACCCGCATATGTTTACATTTGGGTAATGGATAATGATTTAACGAACATACATGTAGTTTACTTTGTTTGTTTATAATAATGCCCAATTGTAAATATTGCCTATACCATATTTGTCAAATAAAGATTTTTAAAGTTTGTCCCATTTTATCAGATGCACATAATCCTATTGTTTTAACATTGAATACTAACCAAATTGAAATTGTTGAACATGTTAATAATACTGAACCATCTATTAAATTATGGGACAATAAGAAAAGTGAAAGCTTTTTACAGAAATTTGATATAAATCTTATAGAGGAATTAAATGAAAAACTTGACATTTTGAAAAATAGCGACAATTTTAATCAGCAAAATGCAGATGATTTAGTAACAAATATCTCCTCACTATTTCTTAAAACTTCTAAGGAAGCATTTGGCTATAAAATTAAAAACAACAATAAAGTAGTAAATAATAAGTAATAGCTCTTGGTTTGGACATCAGTGTAGGAAAGCAAGAAGAAACTTTCATAGAGCGAAATATTTATATAAATTAACCCTTTACCCCATATATACGCGAAACAACGCACTTTCGACCCCCCCCCCCCTTTTTTAGGCCTCAAAGAGTGAAAAAATGTCCTATTTGGGCCCCAAACACATGTTTTCGTTTGAGAAATGTTGCTTAAAAAATTGAGCACTTTTTCGGCGCCGCCCCCCATCCAAAAGATACATCAGGGGGTTGCCAGAAGGGGGATGTGCCCCCTTCTGTTAGGGGGGTTTGAAGGGGGGCGGATTCCCCCTCATCGCCAAGAAAATTTTGGACTTGTGAGAGGCTAAAAATGACCCCAGGTCGATCATAATGTAACGTGTAACCAACGCTGAAAAGCCTTTGACTCTATCTCAATCCCTTGAGAAGTTGCAGCACTTTGAAATAAATTTTGATGGAAAAAATCCAGGCAAAATAGTGATTTTTGGCAATTTTGAGATGCCCCCTCGTTGCCATGGTAACAGGAAATTTAAGACTGAGCATGTCGTTACAAAGGCAATGGTCCAGTCAACATTTGTGCCAAGTTTGATTAGTATTGAAGCATTTTTCATAGTTTCATAGCAGTTTGAACTTGTAACAGGAGGCTTTTCAGTGAAAACGGCCATTTTCCACAATATGCTCATGGGGGAAAGGGTTATTGAACGCCGCCTTTCCTTGTTGATCTTGTTTTTCATGTTTTAAGAAAAACTGACGAAAACAAATATAATCTTAAAGAAAAAAGTAAGATATATAAAAATACTATGCGTTCGTTTGAAAATAAACATTTGAATAGAAACATTGATAAATTTCGCAAATTAAAAATCAAAGACCCCAGGAAATATTGGAAGTTACTTCGTAATAATAGCAGTCAATGCAAAACGGAAGCAAGTATCGTGAAATGTATGAATTTTTCAGAAATGTTAATTTTCAAATGATGGAACAACTAATGTCAATAACACATTTGATCTAGAAAATAATGAGCAATCTAACCAAAACGAATCTATCAATTGTCCTATAACATATAAAGAGATTGATAAGGCAGTAAAAATGTTGAAAAATAATAAAGCATGTGGGTTAGACCAAATAGTTAACGAACAAATAAAATGCTCATATAGTTTAATGAAAGATACGTATTTCAAACTTTTTAATTCAGTATTTGAAAAAGGTGTTATACCTGAAATGTGGACTATTGGGATAATAAATCCAATATATAAAAACAAAGGTGATGCTAGTAAACCTGAAAATTATAGACCTATAACACTTCTAAGCTGTTTGGGAAAACTTTTTACCAGTATAATAAATAATAGGCTTACTACTTATGCAGATGAAAATAATATAATAAAAAATAGTCAAGCAGGTTTTAGGAAGGGGTTTTCAACCACAGACCAAATTTTTGTATTACATCATTTAATCAATTACGTTAATAACAGTAAAAATAAATTATTCTGTGCTTTTATCGATCTCAAACAAGCCTTTGATACAGTCTGGAGAAATGGTCTTTGGCAAAAACTCTTTAATCTTAAAATAACAGGAAAATGTTTAAATCTCATTAAAAACATGTACGATAACATTAAATCGTGTGTCAGAGTTAACTATGAAGTTTCAAATTTGTTCCCTAGCAACATAGGCGTACGTCAAGGAGAGAATTTGTCCCCTCTACTTTTTTCAATGTTTTTGAATGACCTTAGCGATTATTTTGCAAATAGTAATGACACTATGGGAATCACGGTACAAAATGACCAACACGCAGACGAAATTCTTGATTTTTTAAAGATATTTATATTACTTTACGCTGATGACACTGTTATTTTATCTAAATCGGTTGAAGATTTTCAAATATCATTACATTTGTATGAAATCTATTGTAAAACATGGAAACTTACTGTAAATACATCTAAATCTAAAATCGTAGTATTTTCTAAAGGACGACAACAAAACTATAATTTTATCTTGAACAACGAATGATTAGAGGTAGTTACGGAGTACAAGTATCTAGGAGTTTTATTTTGTAAAAGTGGATCATATACTAAAACTAAAAAGCATATAGCATTACAAGCTACTAGAGCAATGTATAGTTTAATAAGAAACTCAAATCGACTTAGTTTACCAATTGATATCCAAATAGATCTTTTTAATAAAACAATAAAACCTATTCTTCTTTATGGGGCGGAAATATGGGGATATGGTAATATAGAAGTGATTGAATGAGTCCAATTAAAATTTTTAAAGTATATTTTAAATATGAAAAGATCCACCCAAAATTATATGGTGTACGGAGAAACAGGCTGCTTGTCGCTATCTTTTGATATAAACGAAAGAATAATCATGTTTTGGGCTAGATTAAAAAAACACGATGTAAATAATCATCAAAAGAAATTGTCGTCTCTATTATACAATATTACATATAATCTTTTAAAAAACTTAAGTGAAAATAATTTGAGAAAAAATTTTCCTTGGATTGCAAACTTAAGACAAATTTTTATAAAGTGCGGTTTATGTAATATATGGGATACACAAAATTTTGGAAACGAGAAGTGGTTGAAATTAGCAATTAGACAGAAATTAAAAGATGTTTATCTAAATGATTGGTATTCCGTTATTGAAAACTCTAGCAAAAGTACATTCTACAGAATATTCAAAAAAGAATTTAAATTCGAAAAATACCTTTTATCAACTCCTAAACCTTTTCTTCGTTACATGATAAAATTTCGTACACGTAACCATAGATTACCAATAGAAACCGGAAATTGGGCCCGAATACCAATCAATCAAAGAACATGTACTTCTTGTAACAATAAAATAGGCGATGTATTTCATTACTTATTTGAATGTGTTTTGCTTAATGATGAAAGAAAGAAATTTTTGAAACCCTATTATTACAGACGTGCAAATACATTTAAACTAGAACAACTAATTAATACAGAAAACAAGAGCGAATATTTGAAATTATGTAAATTTGTTAAAACAATAATTTTAAGATAATTAAATTAATATTCACCTCTTGTGATTACTTACATTCCAAGAATTACTTACATTCCAAGACTATTACACGAATATTTCACAGATTAATCTTTTATTACCCATAGTAAAGTGTTTGTTTGTTATAATATTTGTCTAAATAGTATGACACTTTTTTCATTTAGCTTTTAAGTATGAGTCTAGAAATGTCATTGTAAAGGTTTAAAATATTATGTCGTACATAATTGTACATCACTTGTCAGTTGTTTATATTATTATTTCTTTTTCCGTTTTCTTTTTTGTAACTATTCTCATCGTTTGTGGATACATAAAAAGAAAGGTAATATAAAACGAAATTATACCCTTAGAGAGTGTCTAAATTACGCGACTCTTCACGGTTCTTTGTGTTAACATATTTACTAAGAAATTTAACAATTTAAGGTTTTGATACATTGTTAATTGAACGTACTGCAGTTCAGCAAATGATATCAACAAATACTCTTTTTACAAATTATTTTACCACTCAAATTATATATATATTGTACATATGTTTAAAGAGCCTCTACTAACATTGTATTTATTACTAACCACATTTATTCATGTTAACATGAAATGTGTGTAATAAAGGAAATTTGACTTGACTTTGACAGCTCTCGTCAACTGACTTTAACTTATCAATTCCTCGTGCATTTTGGCATTTATATAAAACGGTTACATCTATACCTTAAAATAAATCAAACTGTGAAATGAGACATAATTAACAAATCAGACAATCATTGTTCCGTTACCCCTCAGTTAGCGTATTAGACACAACCAATTGATAAGTACAGAAGGTTATTCACACCTTCGTCGTCCGGTATAATGTCAGGGTAATTGTCTATATAATTGACTTTGTCGTCCCCTGACAACCGTCCGATATTCGGTTTTTACAGATTCCGGTATTGTCAATGTTTAATACAATAGTTTAAAGAAGGGACAATTTTGGACTGAATTATTCGTCCGGTTTTTAGAGAGTTCCGATTTTCTCAGCGTCCGGTTTTCTCAAATTTCACTGTACCTTCAATCAGAAAATTATTGTTCTTTCGTTTGAACTCTCCTTTTTCTGCTTGTTGAAATTTACGAATACTTATAAACAGAAACAGATAAAAACAACACTATACAATGTTGTTGCACGCGTATTTATATAGATTGTTAAATGGTGACAAGGTATGAAAAGTAAAAATAAGATAATATATCAACAAAGTAAGGCGGCGTTTACAGAAGGCATCCCCCATTCAAGGCACCTAGAAATGCCGAACGTGCAAGAGTGAAAAAATGAGGAGAGGGCCGAATCAATAATAATAGTTACAATTTTAATCATGAAAAAAAAACAACAGAAATACAAAAGACCACACTCAGATGGGCTGATACAAAATTTAAAAGGACAATGGTGGGGTAAGTAAGCGGAAAAAAATATTAACCGGTTACGACAATTAGCATCATTGCATGCTGACAGTGCTTTTACAGTTTGTTTGCACCTGTCCCTTTCGTCCCTTTCGTGCCTCGACGCATATTCTAGTACCTTCGTCCCGTCAACGCTGATGCTTAAACATTGAATACCTTTTTCATTCTTGAGATGAAAATAAAATGAAAATCGCAAACGCGTTTTTTAATACGCTTATGATAGTATTAGTATTTGATAGCGTTTGTGAACTGTAAACAAAATATGGTATACATGTATATTGAACGAACGTTTATTATATTTGCTAGCATTATCGCTAATCTGACGTAATACTGATCAGTATTGCTTAAAATATCGATTTGTTCTATCGAGTAACTGCATATTGTCACAAATAAACGGTAAATAGATACGCAAACTGCATTTTTAAGTTGTATTTCTGCTGATTAAATATCTATTTCCGGAGTATTTAATATTTTTCTAAGAACATTCAATTGAAAGATTTATTTTATATTCTTCTCCGAGTAGACATTTATGATTATTGAGATTAGGGTTGATGAAAATTATAAACATAAAAATGACGTTTGTAGCATGGAAATATTATATCATAGGGATAATGTTTTACCTTATATCACTATAAGGAAAATATCTGTAAATTCCGAACAGCGCGATGTTTCTTTAAAGCTGGAATAGTGGTGATCCATCGGAAGCCATTGATGGATCCATACTTTGACCTTTTATTTGAATAATAATAAATTTAACCACAGACATTGACTGACATTTGCTCTTTTGTTAACAATATGTTGTGGTGAAATTCTTACTGTATCCATTAATAAGAATTGGACAGATGAGAGGGATCTATGGATGAAAGAAACATCTGGACAAAGTGTTATTCTTCGGAAGCATGAATCACAACAAAATAACATAACAATTGCAGACTCGATTTGATTTAGACTGTATATGAGAGATAACGAAAAGGTGCAACATCCCTTGAGCGCCCTAGCAACGGCGTTAAAGGTACTTAATGTTCAACACTGCTGGAATCAAATATCCCGAAGGACCAGAAAATATAACAACACTGAAGTACGGGTAACTTTTAGTGTCGTACAACATTTGAGAAATATAAATTAAAACAAACATGAAAATTACAGACTCGGATTGATTATGTTAATAAGGAATAGTGGTGCAACATCCCTCAAGGACCCTAGCATCGGCTAAAATATGAAAAACAAGATCAACAAGGAAGGGTAGCATTTAATGAACGCAATCTCCACACGACCCAGCAACACAGGGCCACCGGCAAGTAGCCCAGCATAACAAAACGAGGAGCAAGGCCAAGCACGGACGGTATTCAATGTGTTGGAATCAGTGATAACGAAGGACCAGAACATACGACCGTACTGAAGTGGATGTGTAACTGTTTCGTGACTATGTTTGATGAAATTTATTTATGATTAAGTAAATCCGATTTGCTTCCAAATATATTTTTTTCGATCCAATTATGTTATGCTAGTTTCGTAGTAAATATACTTTGATTTCTAATTGGCTTTAGACTAAATATTTTCCTATATTAACACATGTATATCGTACTTAATCTTTTGCAATTTTATAATTGTTTTTAATACTAGCTGGGGAAATCATGACAATTCTCAATGGACGTTATGTTTTCATTTTAGATTTAGAGTTATTCAAAGTCAATATGTGTAATGGACATCTCACTCTGTGACTTTTTAGTGCCGTAGACCTGACAAGTTATTGAAAAAATAAAAGCATTTAACAGGAATTGTAGCTGGATTTGTTTCGAAAACAAAACAAATCAAGCTGCAAATTGTAATTTAAATTGATTCTTTAATTCGCTTTTACAAAATAGAAAAAATGAAAACGCCCAAAACGGCAAAACAAAAAATAAGTAAGCGCATGCTACCGTCAACGTCCTCTAGCACCGGATAATGCAGAATTTAACATTTATACACGATAATAATGGACTTTTGAAATAAAAACATTTGGTCATGCCAAATGGATTCTAAGATCAACAAGGCAAGGTGACATTCAGGGATCGCAATCGACAGCACAACCCAGCCACATCAGCAGCGCATCCCGGAGAAATCGAACCAAAAATTAGCAGCATGTCCTACTGAGCTCCTTGCCGGTAGTCCTGTGTTGCGTGGTCAATAGATGCGTTCGTTGAATGGCACCCTTCCATGTTGTTCTTTTTTCATATTTTATCTACAGAGAGCAATCGGGATACATTTCAAATCTTATTTGCAGCTTTCTCGGGAGAAGAGGTTATGTCGAGAAAAAATTACGTATACTTAAAGCAGAAAATAGGCAATATTTTGTCTCTTGCGCTTTTATAATTTATAAAGATTAAAATGTATTTCTGAAAAATCGATTTGCAACTTGTACCGTCTATTTCTTGATGTACTTGATAGTCAACTTAAGAATTGTGTCTTGCGAAACATAATGTAAGAACTGAGCTCGTACTTAAACTTATAAATACGAAAGAACTGTACAACACGTCATTCTGTGATCATTTATAACTATTTCTGTGAAAACACCAAGGGGAGTACATTCCTAAATTGATAGAAAGGGTTTTTTTCCATTATTTATGATACTAGATTGAACAAAACAGATGTTCAATACCTTATATAGTGCAAACTACCTGTATGATAACTGAAAGCCTGTATTGTGTCCAAGAATTCATTTAAAACACATAATGCCATATAACTGAAGATTCTTTTTTCCTACTTCAAACATAGTTTAGTTATGTTTAAATAATGATTTAAGAACATGTTAAGAGTCTGACACCTAAGGAAAGTATCGCTGAATATGCAATTATTAGTATTACATGTATTAGTATCAATATGTAAATAAAGTAGTGTTTTTAATTTCATACAAAATACCAAGTCGCTATAATTAAACTTACTGTTAAAAAGCAAAATATGTTTCAGATGATTAGCCAATAAATATGGTGACCAATTTGTTACTTAGCGAATTGCGTTGTCGCTAGCAACAACGCAACAAATATCGTTAGCGCCTTGTCGTCTTGATCGCCGCCTTTCCTTGTTGATCCTGTATATCATATTTTGTCGCTGCGAAACGCACCAAACTGCGGCAGTTGTCGCCATTTCGAGCTGTCGCTTGGCGTATTATCGTGCTGTCGCATGGCTCATTTCGCGAGCATTCCACTTGAGACAAGGACAATGTGTCAATGTGCCACACACCGCGAGACAACGCGCTGTCTGTCGTATTTCTTTAGCGACAGGACGACAAGATGACAAGGCGATAACGCGCAATTGTCGACAAGCAAAATTGTAACAAATCAGCCACCATTAATATGTAAATTGTTGACTCAAACAGAAAAAGAAAAATAAAAGTCTATTGAGAAATAACATTTCTCTGGAATAATGGGCCTTTAACAAAATATTACAAATTGGTTTTCAGAACATAAATTTGACGTGATATTCATTCATTTTCCATTATCACCATCTATATACTATTTATAAATTTCAAGTGATCGTTTTTTTCTCTATTTTACGGAGCACAATAAGACAACCGTTGGATTCAAGGCAATACATTCCGCAAGTAAATGTATGTATACAGATAAGAATTGTTTCAAAGAATGCCAATAGAGGGTGATAATTAACATATTTAACGTTTCAAAGTGACGATATTATAACGTCTAACCCGCGTTATAGGGCACGATCCGAAAGTAAATTTATACTGGAAAATTCATTTGTAGTTACTTAGAATTGTATTGAAATTGTAGTTGATATTATATAACACTGTTACACTGTATATTATGTTTTAATAGCGTTTAAATCAAAATTAAAGCCATATATTCTTCATTCATATGAGACACTTAAAATAAATGGATATTTGTCTAAAACACCTACAAACAATTGAATATAAGTCTAAAACACCTACAAACAATTGAATATAATGCCTTACAGACAATGCAATGTTTTTGTTATGGTTGTGTTTAAAAGCGCAGAAACACATGTATGGCGACTGTTTAGTTGTCTTGTTGGAAGAGATCTCAGTTGCCCCACTGTACATTATTTTAGACAAGGGCGGGCACTGAGTTTAAACACCAACTAGTTGGATAGCTTCCTAACATGTAAGAATCCAAAGTTCCATGCAGGATTCGAACCCAAAGCGGTGTTGCACTAGTGAATTGAAGTCAACGACCTTAACCACTCGGCCATTGGCGCCGCTACAATGCAATGTCACTTTTGCAGAATATACAAATAATATAACTTGTTGTGGTGATGAAAAAATATGTTAATAAGTGTTTCTAAATATAGAAGCAGGCCTCTATCCCACTTGACACCATTGTTGTGGTGTTGAAAATTAAAACCTTTTTGATTTCTATTAATAGAATTTAGTTACTTATTACCTAATGTTCTTAGTTTGCTCAGGAGTACTCTTTATTAGGGAAAAATCTAATCGTCAGGATGACACCACCCTTTGAATGCAAAGGGAAATAAAACACAAATGTTGAATAAATTTAAATCAACCAAATTTTTAATGAACAAAGTTTTTATTTACACTAAACTAAAAGTTACTTAAAACTAAACAAGTTGACAATAAGTACTGTAATATAAACTGTTTGTAATTAACCAAAAATAAGATAATCAGAATAAGCTAGTGAATAAAAGATTTAAACCAGTTGAAAGTTGTTTAATTAATGAAAATATGAAAAATAACCTTAATGATTCTGTGCTGTTTAACTAATAAATCTTAATAGTAGCAAGCCCTGTTTCTATAAATATGAACAAAAATAAAGATCTAATAATTCAAGATGGCTGTCACTTAAACAAAGAAAAAATATAAATTGATCGTAATTAAGTCTGTGAAAATAATTACTTCATTTACTTGCAAATTTATCAAAAATGTTTTAGTAAATTTAGATAATCTCTAAGGTTCACTTGAATGCCGAAGTGCCTAAAATAAATTAATAATTAATTAATTAAACTTAGAGAGCTTTTAGAGATGTTACTTTTCCAAAAATTAGCAGCAGAATGATAAAATTGTCTAAGATGCTTGTATAAATGGACTTCTGAATCCCAGAGGGAGCTAGCATCTACCTACAGGTGGCACTGTATGTAACAACTTATCTGATTGGTCAAATTACAGCCAACCAGAATTTACTTAAAAAATACTCTAGGCTTATCAGTTCTTTACATAACTATTCTAAAAATAGATTATGATTCATGGAAAATTTTGCAACAGTATCAATTGACCATGATCACAAAAATAATAAAGTAATAAACTTTTACAAAAAATATTTCAAACAATAAAACTACAAACTAATATCAACTAAACTTATTTACAAACATATATAAATGCTAAATCAGTAACTTGTATCTCACTTTAAAGTTTAAAAGCCAGTGTAATTGAAAGTAGAACCATTCTCTATATATTGTATGTAAAGAGTCTTAGGCCATGCTAAGTTACTGTTAAAGAGTGTATCAATAAGTTCTACAAACTATAATCAACATTAAACTAATGAATGATAAGAATGAAATGTCTATAAAACAATACATGTTCAATATGGTTAAACTTAAACCTAAGTTAAAGTTTAAACCCTTAATATTTCTTGAAAAATATGTATGAAGATTATATATGATTTACTTCTTGAGTAATATTATACAACATTATGTAATGATTATGTAAGCTGTTGTAAGTGGAATCCAACTTTACAACAATACACCGGTTTTGGAAAAAGAAAAAATTTATTGCAAAAAGCAATAAATTTTTTCCAAGATAAAACTTGAACTTTAACTGTATTAAAGATACCTCAAAGAAATAGCATATTATCTTATCAAAAATGTTCATGTCAATATAATATATGGATGAAACTATAAAGTATAAAACAATAAACTAACAAATCTACTTAAAGAATGAATAAAGAACATATTTACAAAAATGTACAAGCATGCAGTCAATGTGAAATATTATTTATCTCATATTACATGGAAATAGAAATATCTTATAAATAAAATCTATGCATCATGTAAATACAAAATGAGAATATAATAATTAAAATGTCTTGTCCTGGAATGAAAGAAGTGCTATTACTATATCATAACATGATAACAATTTTAAAATGTTATTTCTTCTTTCTGTCATCATCGGGGTTTTCTAGTATCGTCTTGTTCGGGTTTTCTTTTTTCGTCATGTTCGGGGTTACTAGTGTGCTGGCACAGCCACCTGAAATATTCATACTGTGCCCAATGTCTTTGCACTAGATTTTGTCACAATTATGGGATGTGATACTTATGCGCGATAACAAGTTATGTTTAGTAAAAGTGCATGATGGCACAACCACCTTAAATGTTCATTGCGCCCAATGTCTATGCACAGTTATTTACATGTTGCGCGATATCATTATTTGTCTCTCAGATGCACGATTTGGTAATGTTTCTCAGATGCGCGATTTAATTATATTTACTCAGATGCACGATCTATTGATTTGTTTAACTTTGCGCGTTATTCATTTCACTTATGTCAACACTTTATTCTACACTTTAGATTTTCTTTATCACTATTCATGAAACACTTTATCACTATTCATATAACACTTTACTCGAATTTTCTTTATCACTTTTTATACGAAACACTTTCTAGAAAAGAATATCACCTTTTAATAGAATCGATACTGAATTTTACTTTAAATTTGTATAATGCCTAAAGTTTCAATAAAGAATCAGTTACACCACCATGTTAAAATACAATCATAAGAAATATAGCTTTGACAGATGATTAACAATACTTTATCATTAAGAAAGTAGCATCAAAATGGTTAACAATTATACCATAAGTAAAACAGGTCTATCTCATACAACAAAAATATATGATATCCAACTTAAATCTTGTTAGTCTAATGACATGTAAAAATACATATTAACTTTTAAATAAATCAAAGTTTCACACCACTGTGAAAAAATCACAAAAAGCATATGTGTTAGACCTAGCTGCGATGGAGCTATGCACATCTATGGTAAGCAAACGCTTACTTTAGGATCATTACTTAAGTGAACAAAAAATGTCTGTGAAACATATCACCAGACGCCTATAGATCTTAAATCCTATAGAAAATCTCTAAAACTCAAAAATTTTGATGTTTCAAAACATCAAGCCCATAGAAACTTAAATTCTATGTAACGAGCACAAAAAACATTCACTAAGACACCTAAAGCAGCCTCATAAAACTCAAACAGAAAAACTTGTACTTAACAAAAAAGTTAACAAATAATTACACAATATCAATTATTGTAACAAAAGTTCAACTCAACATGTCAATATCTTATATGTATACAAAAGTCTTTTTCTCAACATAACAAAAAACAACATGGTATGGTATGACAGTGTAACTTAAACTTAAATTACTTTCTTATCAATTTGATATAAATTGGAACGGGGAAACTTAATAAAAGGTGGCATCTTTTCTATCAACCTAAATGTTTTTATACTTGTTTTGAATAATATTTGTCAGTCTATGAACAAACTCGTGTTTGCTCAGTTTAACGCAGTCGCGATTTGAATAGTTACCGATTTTCTTTTCTATTCTCGGATACAAGCAAGCATCTGGTCTGTGGTAATGGTCATCTGATTGATATGTGGCATCTTCTTGTGGTTTATAGTCTTTGCCGGGTATTTGTTTGTTATCTTCTTGTGGTCCGGTATTGGCATCATCATCATCGCCTATTGATATTTTATCGTATATGACTACTGATAGGTTATCGTAAATAGTAGCCGTGCAGACTGTCCAATCGAAGATTGCATCTTTTGGTCTGCTGTTTGTGTCGGTAATGTCTTCAGTTGGTATTTCATCGGCATTGAAGGGTTGTCGTTTAGCTTTCTTTGGCATCAGATCTGGGTAAGGCATTAGGTTGTAACCCTGAACAGGTATGGAGTCTTCTACTGTTGCTGACTTTGTTGTATCTGATGCCATTTGTAGGTCGTCATCTGGTTTTTCTTCGGCCATTTTCTTGAAGTTTTGAGTTACTGGATAGACTGACTCTTGGCCTGCAGAATGAGTCCCTTGAAGTTTAAAGGTTTCTTAGGTTGATTGTCTTCTATGACTTTGTTTTCAGGTTCTAGATAAGTTTGACCTCTGGAAGAAAGGCAGCAGTCTTCTTGACAGCTTGAATAACATTTTGTCTTCTGTTGAAAATCTTTATTTCTTGTGATATTTTCATCTTGGTAGTTGTCATCAACCCATGTGTATTCATCTTTCATCAGTGATTGTATAAATTCTGATGTGAATTGATGAAACTGCTCTTCTGTAATAAATCGGTTTGAATTCATGTCATGAGGATTTTCTTTGTGGTTGTCTGTAATTGTAAGAGCTGTGCTTCTTGTTTTACATGGAGTACTGGTACGTGACAGTCTTCGCCTGGGCTGGTAATGTTCATTGTGATGGAATGTTTGTTCAAATTTGTATGTTTCTGGGTCTACGTAGCTGTCCTCCGGTTCTTGTTGAAAGTTTCTAGAATATACTTCATAAGTATGGTATGACGGCTGTGTTATTGGCGCATGACATGGAGTCAGTCTATTCAACGTTATTTTGTTGACTTGTGGAGTATAGCATGTTTGTTCATCTTCCCGGGTACTTCTTTGTAATAGCTGGAGTTCTTGAAGACGTTTTTCATAGAATTGAACTTGTTCTCGGAGATACAGGACTTCCCTGACTGTGTTGTTGTGATGAGAAGAAGGTGAAGGCAGTAGTCTGGAGGAGGTTGTTGCATAATGGTTGTAATAGTAGTTGACGTCGCTCTGGTATGAAGTTGCGTATTGTAGTGGAGGATAACAATCGTAGAAGTAGACATCTTCTTCTGACGTGTTGATGCCAACATTGGTTTGTAGTGTTCTAGATAGCGGTTCCATCTCGGTGTAATGTTTGTGTGTTTAGCTGCTGGCCATGTCTAAGGCTGAATCTTCTGTGACAATTTCAGAAGGTTTGACAATATGAAGGAATCTTCTTTCTTATTATTTCGGAGCCAATTTGCAGACAAATTTCGATAATCTTTTATTTCGGAGCCAATATGCGGACAAATTTTGATAATCTTTTATTTCGGAGCAAATGCACAGACTAATAATGGTTTGCCAAGTGAAGTGCCTTTTAAAATGAAAATTTAGAATTTATATTATGAAGATAGACGGAAAGCTTTCTGAATATACACACTATATTGCCTAAAATGTGTGTTTGCGAAATAGGCACTATCGGACGCTGAAAATAAAGTTGTAATTAGTTGGAACTGACTATGTACTTCATAAATCAATAACTTTGGTTGCTATTGATCTCTGTACTTGTGATTTATATTCCTGGGTAAGGGACTCTTTGGGAATTGGCCTTTATATTTAATTAAAGAGGTAGAATAGGCCTGGCTAGAAGATAGAAAAGAATTTTACAACTCTAGGATCATATATGACACGCCTGTGCTTCCAGCTGCCAGAACAGTATAGCCAGAAATATATAATCACCTATTATTGTATTACTAATAGAACGATTACCCCATATAACATCCAGCTTGCCGGACTGCCGCAAATGTATAGCCGGAAGGATGTCAATGTATTCACCGTCCTACCTTATATGAAATTAACTGAAACTAAGTTAGCTGTTCAGGCTTGTGACAAGCTTCAACCTTCAGGCCGCCCCTATCAGTTGAAATAGAACAGATCACCCAGTAGCAGTTGAAGGAAGGAAAGATAGGTTAAGAGTGTTTATTGATAATTGACTTCACTTTATTGCTATTAATTGATTTTGAATTCAAAAATTTACTTTGACACAAATCTTTATTTTCAAAAATACAAAAATTTACTTATAAAAGTACTGTACTCCAGAGTTGAGAAAATTTACTTATTTTCAAAACTATCCCACTTCTGACACCATTGTTGTGGTGATGAAAAAATATGTTAATAAGTGTTTCTAAAAATAGAAGCAGGCCTCTATCCCACTTGACACCATTGTTGTGGTGTTGAAAATTAAAACCTTTTTGATTTCTATTAATAGAATTTAGTTACTTATTACCTAATGTTCTTAGTTTGCTCAGGAGTACTCTTTATTAGGGAAAAATCTAATCGTCAGGATGACACCACCCTTTGAATGCAAAGGGAAATAAAACACAAATTTTAAATAAATTTTAAACCAACCAAATTTTTAATAAACTAAGTTTTAATTTACACTTAACTAAAAGTTACTTAAAACTAAACAAGGTGACAAAATGTACTGTAATATAAACTGTTTGTAATTAACCAAAAATAAGATAATCAGAATAAGCTAGTGAATAAAAGATTTAAACCAGTTGAAAGTTGTTTAATTAATGAAAATATGAAAAATAACCTTAATGATTCTGTGCTGTTTAACTAATAAATCTTAATAGTAGCAAGCCCTGTTTCTATAAATATCGACAAAAATAAAGATCTAATAATTCAAGATGGCTGCCACTTAAACAAATATAAGATATTAATTAATCTTAATTAATTCTGTCAAAAATAATTACTTATATTACTTACAAATTTATCAAAAATGTTTCAGTGAATTTAGATATTCTCTAAGGTTCATTTAAATGCCAAAGTGCCTAAAATAAATTAAATAATTAATTAATTAACCTTAGAGAGCTTTTAGAGATGTTACTTTTCCAAAAATTAGCAGCAGAATGATAAAATTGTCTAAGATGCTTGTATAAATGGACTTCTGAATCCCAGAGGGAGCTAGCATCTACCTACAGGTGGCACTGTATGTAACAACTTATCTGATTGGTCAAATTACAGCCAACCAGAATTTACTTAAAAAATACTCTAGGCTTATCAGTTCTTTACATAACTATTCTAAAAATAGATTGTGATTCATGGAAAATTTTGCAACAGTATCAATTGACCATGATCACAAAAATAATAAAGTAATAAACTTTTACAAAAAATATTTTAAACAATAAAACTACAAACTAATATCAACTAAACTTATTTACAAACATAATTATATAAATGCTAAATCAGTAACCTGTATCTCACTTTAAAGTTTAAAGGCCAGTATAAGTTAAAGTAGAACCATTCACTATATATTGTATGTGAGGAGTCTTAGGCCATGCTAAGTTACTGTTAAAGAGTGTATCAATAAGTTCTACAAGCTATGATCAACATTCAACTAATGAATGATAAGAATGAAATGTCTATAAAACAATACATGTTCAATATGGTTAAACTTAAACCTAAGTTAAAGTTTAAACCCTTAATATTTCTTGAAAAATATGTATGAAGATTATATATGATTTACTTCTTGAGTAATATTATACAACATTATGTAATGATTATGTAAGCTGTTGTAAGTGGAATCCAACTTTACAACAAACTAAACCCGTATAAACGTTTGTATTAGTAAGATGATACCTACAATTTAATATTATTTCGAATTATCGATGACAAAAGGTATTGGCGAGAAAAAGTACATATGTTCATTGATACTCAGGCAAAATAATGGCAAAAATATAAAAATGATTTTCTGTACTCAAATCACCCTAAAATGACATTTCTTAAAGTCCCAACATGAATTTCTGTATAAATTCTATATATTTTGGGTTTGAAGTTTAAATATATCTATATATGTTGAACGAAATTTTGACGCGAACAGAATCACCGAATAGTTTAAAAACAAGTCATGCGATTTGAACAAACCCTGGAAGTTACAATAACAAATATTGTGGATATTGTATGATTGAAACAAGTCTAAGTAATTGATTTGACATGTTTTTTAACGTTTCAAGAGTACAGAGTGACAACTATTGTGAAATTTTAGCGCTCTAACCTGACCCACGCGGGTCAAGTTGGGAAAACACCATTTTATTCTTTATATGGAGAAAAGTTTTGTTCTTTTGATTGTTTAGTGTATTCATTTTGAGGACATTTACAGAATAATGAATGAAAATTTCAAAACTAAGAAATGAAAATTTTGCCTGTGTCTCCCTTTAAAGATGATAGTAATTTGGCAAAAATGTCTGTGATGAACAAAAAGAAAACTATTAAAAAGAGAGTGCCTTATGACTCGATATCTATAAGATTTTAGTTGACATAGTCGTTTTATTTTCAACTCCCAAGAACTTTAGTTGATGCTATACTTCGACGAACGTCACCAATTAAATAAAACAGAAAAAGTCGAATAAAGAAATTGAATTTGATTCTTAACTACTCTGTTAAATGTCGTCTCACTCATACCAATAGAACTGGTGATACATTTTACTTGTGTTTTTATTTGCACCATCATTAACACAGACCGACAGTTTAAATTTCGTTCACTTCTAATATTGGGATTTCTTTTAAAAGGGCTGGGAACGTCTGATACCAATTACTTGTTTTACTGCGTGTTGCTAGAGATAATGATGCTTTTTAAATTCTGACACACTTTAGAAAGCTTTATGTCAAATTACTGTGAGAACATAAACTGATAGCAACAACTGAACAAGTGTGTGACTTATGACGAATTATACGTCTTCCACAATGCGAGAAATGTTTTTAAACCTTAATGTCCAAAATAGATCAAATAACGTTGTTAAAACAATTTAAAAGCATGTATTTACATATAATCTTATTATCCACTTCCAATATAGAAGGAAAACTATTGTAACTATGTAAAATGAATGGTGAATGTCAATATAAGATATGATCTATAAAAACCTCAGTAACTGTCAATTTTGCATTTCTGTTCATAATAATTTGAAGGAGGCGTAATAAGTCGTTTTAATTAAACATATATTCAAGCGTTTCATTGAACTCTTCTTTACTGATAAACATTATAAGCTAGACTTAAACTGAACTTTATCTCACGTTTTTAACCTAGTTGTTGTATGCATTTTGTTTTACTATTTCCAAGTACATGTAATAAGCAATTTTAAGAGAAAATATATAACAAATTAAAAAAATTAAATTGATATTTTTTATTTGTTTATTTTATTTATTTAGAGTGTTTATAATTTTGCCGTTATAGACTTTCTTTAGTGGGTTCTATTTTTCTCTATTTCATTAAAAACCATTATAGGAGCCCTACTAAACTCCAATATTCAAAATTTAAAATGATTGAGAAAGAGAGGTTTTAGTTCTCCTTTTCTCTAACTTATTTTTTAAATTGAACATAAGACAATCATAAAGTTCAATACTACGTTAATTATTAAGGGATTCTGTTTTTTTCTGTTCTTTTGTACTTATTTGAATTACGTTTGAAAAGGCTGCAGGTTCGGTTTGATTGAGCCAGTTAATTGACTGTAGTGGTCAATGCGCACCCTAGCGCTATGCACTAAAACATTACCCGTCGGAAATTAAGGTATTCTATTTAATTCAACTTTACTGAAAAAAAAACTTGTTCATTTCAATGTTGCTAAAAGAGTTCCATAGCAAGTATGTAAAGCAACCAGCACTTGACAGCATTTTTATATGATTAAAATGAACAAGAATTCTTCTAATAAGATGTCTTGTTAAAAAATCCACAATTGTGCAACAGCAACTCTAAATAGAATTCGTATTTAATCATGCAGCGTAATCATTTTATGCTTCTCTGTCTGTACACACATACTTATATCTTATATTTGACGTGACAAAAATAGCAAGGGCCATGTTAAGTTCTTTACGTCTACGCTAATTATATTTAAATGATATTCACAATACCAATTTTGCATTTGTTCATGGTTAAAGAGCAACAAGATTGTTGTGAAGTGATCTGAAAATATTTCATGTCTGGCTTTATCCCGTTTCCTTATTTACATCTGTTTAAAAATCTAAAATAAATAAATTGATTATAATGTCATTTGATAAGTAAAGATTTCGAAATTTTCATTTGTCAGGAATGCTTCAAATAAAAAACAATAATAAAATGAATGGGATTTTGAATAATTCTTGTCCATTTTGTGTCCTTTAAATAACAGTCAAGGTCAGGATGTAACTTTTAAATTACTTAACTTCAATATAGAGGATAATATTTAAATTCCTCTTATAAAAAACTTGAAACCTTCTTTGCTGTTTCATATTAAAAAAGAAGAATTATAGAGCAGAGTAGACGTATTTTGCATTAGAATTAATTCTGATATATTGTGGACAGACAGAATACCAATACCTTAAGGAAAAGTGTGATTTATAAACTGTCCCAAGCGTAACATAAGACAGACAAATTAAACCCTATAACTAACAGCAAATCTTGAGCACTTGTAATGATTTTTGTCAAGAAAGTATACTTACCAAGTTTTACCGTGGAACGTACAAGATACAGTATACATATTTTAACAAGCAATTAATTGGTTATTTTAAATTATATCAAATTATGTACCTCCGGGTTTTTTAATGCATTAAATTGATTTCTGTTTTTATAATTTTTATAACAAATGTGATTTGAAACTATTTTATGAAAAAAGACACCACGTGTACACAACATACTCTGGATGTGAAAACATGTTTAGTTCTTTGAATATAGATATATATGTAAGTTTTCATAATACCGGGGGGACGTGATGGATGTTGCACGTATCCATTATCCCTCATGTACAGACTCAATCAAACCGGGTCTGCAATTCTCTTGTAATTTTGTTGTGATTAATGCTTCCGAGATATCACTTTGTTTCCAGATATTATTTTAGTAAGGAAAGTGTTGTGTTGGAAGCTCTAAATTATACATGAACCATGTACATGTATACCATTATACCATACTTTAAAATCGGTAAGTTTTACTTCGGAATCCGATTATTACCGACAAAAGGTCATTGAATATTCAAATGTCTCAGGTCAATGTTGCCAAACAACATATTGTGCCAATATTATATGTAAATAATTTGGCAAACTAAAATAATTCAAACAAAATTTAGTGCGGTTTCGTTTTATTTGAAAGTTATATTATTTTAGTAGAATATTACAGATGAAAAATAAAGTGTTTATCAAAATGACTTGTTCAGCGATCTGTTTAATCAGTTTGAAAGTCGGGGTTTCTGTAGCTTCCTTTAAGCATTGTAAAACGTGGACTGAAATCAATGATGATTTGTTTGACTTAAAATTTCTTTTCATTTAATCAAACTAATTGAACTAATATTTTTGCTGCCTAATCTCAGCTTGTCCTTTTAATCATCCCTAATTTGTATTTTAATGTATTTCTGATTGATCAATTTCGATTAATTTCTTCATTTTTATGTAAACAGATGTTGCATTAAAACAAATTGTCATTAAAGAACGCAGATGAGAACGTGAATTTGAAATGGAAGTACAGTCATCTGATATAAAAATAATGGATAATCAAGCTACTATCAATACCCATTAATAAAGAGTATTTTATAACTTAAGCAGTCCTGATTTAGTCCCTTCTCTGTGAGATGAGCAGGTCGGACACGCCTAAATTATATCCGATTCCGAAATAAAGAAAATGTTGATATGTATAATTACAATATCGTAATAAAAAGATGAGTATTTCCTATGTTATGTTCAATTTAATAACTTTATGCGAATTATTAACGTGCATTATGATTTGTAAATTGTCGACTACAATTTTGGCATCATAATTGATACTTACTTATTTTTATGCCCACAAATCAAATAAGATAATATCCATAGCTGCTAAGTAATTTAAATTCTTAACCAGACCTAACAAATGGAGCAAAGCAAATTATCATCGGTTAAAAAGAGAATATTTAATATTATACAATATAAAGTGACGACCGTATGTCTGTATCGTATGTCCGTATGATAATACACTTGTTTCTGATGACAGCATATCCCATTTTTCATTTATATTTCCACTTAGATTCGCACTTCTTAGCCTCTTGAACCTTTTCTTTTTCGTTTTTTTTTTTTTTTTTTTTTCGGGGGGGGGGGGACCCACATTCTTGTTATTTGTTGACAAAAGGCCGCTTTCGCATTGAAGTCTCCATATTTACCGCTTTATGAATATATTTGCAGATGTTTCTAGCCTTAGAAGTACACCCTTTCATTTTATTAGATTTTGAATTCTGCTTAAACTTGTGCTAGAAGCATTGACGGTAGTTCTTATTTAACACTTCCATCAATGAGCAGGCTAAATTAAACAAATCCTAAAAGAAAATCAAATCTACTCTGTGAGTGTTGCGTTCTTTGAACGCTGCCCTTCCTTAATTTATCACGGATTCATAAATGGTGTATCGCTTTGTAACTGATTTTTGCTCGGTGATCTTGTTTTTCGTATTTTTAGCGTTCTATGTGGCTTCCGTTTTTCTCCTCTGTTTTTGTTATTAATTTTCGTTGATGATAGCAAATTTAGGGCACTATTTTGTCAGGAAAATCCGTGCTAAAGTTGAATATACAAGAAACGTGCTAAGTTATACAAAATTCAATATGCTATGTTGACTGTTGATCAAGTTTTGACAGTTTGTTATTTAACAATATTTGTCACGCAACGTTGAGGCAACATCCAGTAAATATTGTACAGTGAATTAAGGAAAGCGGGAATTAATCACGGGTTCATAAATAGTGTATAGCTTTGTAACTGATTTTTGCTCGAAAGTTTTATAAATGACTACTTTATCATATATCTTGGTCCACTTTGTAGCTGAGGGGTTGCATTAAAGGATTGAGGCATTAGAATTGCAATCCGTTTTTCTGTGAAAGTACTGCAGCTGTCTTACATAAAAATGAGACTACTTATAATGCTCTTTTTACCTGAACAAAAAGCGGGCTTTTACAGTAAAATTTGAAAAAATTGTTTTTTTTTCCCAAAAATTCATTTCCCCGCTTCTATAATTTAAAAACAGAAACCCAGAAATTCATGATAAAGAAAACTTGTTGCAATGTTTGATTCAAAAAAAGCAAGAAATAATCCCCCAAGTCGTAAAAATTACGGGGAAATGCAAAAGTAGAGTTTTGGGGGAGAATTTTTAAACATTATCCATTAATTACCGAAACCCAATTTGTGGGTTTTAAACTTCCAAAAGTATCCCCTTTATCTTAAAAAATGGGAATAAATTGGGACAAAGCCAATTTAAAAATTTGATCCCCCCTGCTTAACTTTAAAACATCTTTATCTCTTGGAAAACCTTCATGATTAGGTGGTTTTTCTTAGATGTCAAATAAGACACTACAGTTACACACTTTCATTATTTAACAGGCGTTGATGTTCTTTGTTTCATAGGTTGCAAAAACATATTTCAAGGTCAAACATTTCCTACTTGAAAGTCATGATCTTGCTCAGGCTCGTGATAGATATTACCGAGTAAATTCACTTTCAGAGCGTTTTGACACTTTTCTATATACTTTATTGACCGACTACTTAAAAGAAATATACCTGTATTTTAAGATTTAACTACGTCTTTCTGTAACCTTGTACTTATCCGTTTAAGGTATATTAATTAACCTTTTCGAAAATTAGCTTAACCTCGTTTTCTAGTACGTTACGGATTTAGCTCTGGGGAATCGCACATAACACTTTTACAGGAAATGTCTGTTTTTCTATCATTATTTTACCGCTTAAGGTGAAAAAAATTGATGTGTTTAATTATCATCAATTGTTTGTTTTTTTTTATTTCTATTGCAATTTTTTCAAAAAATAAATTGTTTATAATGAAAATCAGTAAAATTAAAACCAGTCGTAGTGGGCATCTTCTATAAGTATTTTGAAAACTGTGTAAAATGATGAAATTTTTTACAGATTAAATTCATACTCATTTTCGTGCAATCCGTTGGCTAATGTGATCGCTATAACTTCTTTTTGCATTTGGTCAATTTGTTAAGAAAGATAATTATTCTCGGGAAGACAGAGTGAGGAAATGATCTTAAAGTCTGACATAATTGGTCTAACCTGCATCAGTAGTACAAAGTATCGCTTTTTTGCATCCTTTTATGTCTTGAGAATCTCAGTTAGTTTTCCTAAAACTCCATTCAATATCACTCAGTGCCTGTAACCATAAAGAATAGTTCAGAAAAAAGATAAATTGTTGAGTTTTTATTACCTTCTGATTTGCCGTTAGCTGTTGTTTTTGTATTTTTTTATAAACTTTTGCGTCTTGTACGTAAAAGGACAGTTAAAGATAATAAAAAATATATCTTGACAACTGTGAAATTGTTCGAAATATGCTTGTATGGATACTTCTGTATAATTAAGCTTAAAAGATTTTTTAAACAAAAAAGTTTTTACAAATTGCGCAAATAAACAAAAAAAAGTGATTGAGAAAAATTTTCCTTTATAACCGAGTGATGAATTTTCAGGCTTTTAAAAATTTAATATTTTAGTTAATTAATTTAACTTAAAGTATCCAGATGGGTTTTTTTTTCCGCATTTTTTTGGGTGACAATATAATGGAAAACATAATTTATTATATCCAAATATCATTACAAGGTTTAAAAATACATTTATTCTCTGAAGGGAAATTTTTTATATTTTAATTGAATTAAAAAAGAAAAACTTGTTAAGACGGAGACAATTAATTTAGCGAAAAGGATTTTTTTATACAAATTTAAATAGATCTTTAAGCTTTAAAAAGCAAAATTATTTTAATTTTTGCTATCAATATTCAAATAACAAGGTATTTTTTTTTGTGAATTTTGGCTTATATCGGTAGCTTACAGCGTTCTTTTGTATTTTTATAATTAAAAATATAAATAAAATTCAAAGTTTAAATTTAATGGTAATTGTTGATTTCTACTTAAGTCGGTGCTAGGGGGCGGGGACGGTTGCTTCAGGTTACCACTTCCCTCCATGAACAGGTCAATCCACCATACTATGCAGCCAATTTATTTTTCGTAATGGACTTTCTTTATGATTACGTTTTCTCTTTTTACAATTTCTCTTTCGTTGTTATCTTTTCAATATATGTGAAAAGTGTTATATACATACATGTAAACATGTAGAGTTGATAGTGTTAAATTGAAAAAATATGTTTTAAAAATTTTAAATTTCAAAACACACATGATCAAATATTTCTATTCGAGTTGTTACATTTTTGTTTTGGCATGTTTTATTCAATCCATTTCTTTATTTTTCTCGCTGTTGTTATTTCTAAAGAGTTTATGTTTTGCGAGTTCTCTTTACAAGTATAAAAGCGTAGGTCATATGTTTCTGTTTCATAATGCATTCTAGCTGTATATAGATTTGTTTAGAATGTATGTGTCCCTTTGCAATTGGTTTAATATAAGTTCCACGATTTGAAAATAATTGATATTTTTCTAAGATCATGTTAAAAATTTAATTCAAGCGTAGTTCACGTTTTGTCTACAATCGTTTGCAGTATATGCAATTTTAACGTTTATATCATTGCTCGTTTAAAGAAGACCTCTAGGACCTCTAGATAAATTTTACAACTAATTGCGTGTGTCTTTGATGAAATGTTTTAGAGACAAAAACATTACCATATTTTGAAACAAACGATCATAATATTATCATGTTATACTGCCTCTAGTTATTTAATTGCTTTTCTGGATTGCATTTATCTGTCTGCTCACACTAGTTGCAGTTTGTGTAAGTATGTTATATTTGATTTAAATTGGCAGGTAAAAAGAAGCTCTGTCCCTTCTTCAGTTATCTCTTGTTAACTAATTTTTTCCATATGCACATACATTTCATTTTGCATAATGAATTTTCCGATTTTCTTCATAGATATACTAGAATGAGCCTATAAATATTGGTCTAAGAGGGGCCCGAACTCGAAAAATTTGTTTATCTGTCTGAGGTGAACACTTTGACTGAAAACAAATACAAACATGTGTTTAACTAAGAAGACTAGTTAATTAGATCATTCTATGAACACCCCATTATAAAAGAAACACGGACTTTTTACCCTCCGCTCCCTCTCGGATCTCCTTTCCCCTTCTCCTGCCCCTTTTACATTGGGGCTGTAATTTATATCATTAATTTGTTATCTTGATTTTTATAAAGTACGATAATTTTTCGTAGTATCTTTTTTAGTATTACTGTCTGTGTTGCTTGGGGCCCTGCCCTGTTTTTTTTTAAAAGTCCTTGGGTCCTTGCCAGGGTTTTGTTGGGGTCTTTGGGGGGTTTTCGTTTTAACCCTTCCCCTTTTTGTTTTTTTTATCATATTTTAAAAAACGTCCTAGTTTTAAAACTGTTTTACTAATGTCAGTTTTGAAAGTCATTTTTGTATAACTATATTTATTTTAAAATGAAATAAGTTCATTATTAATCTCTGAAGCTATATGTTTAAGATAAAATGTAAATAATTGTCCTGACCTTATTCAATTATTTCTATTTGTTTGTTTGTTCACGGCTGTGCCACAAAGTGATTTAAATGACATTGTGAAATGTTAAATTTCTTTGTTATATAAATTTGAACACTGTATCTTTTTAATTACAAAAAACATGCATGTACATAAAATTTTGAAAAGCGTATAATCATACGGTCATGTATATGTATAAATGCTTTTTTCATAATATTTTTTAAGTTTCGTCTATTGTTTAACACTGTGCAATTTTTGTTAATTCACATCTAAATTCATAGCATAATACAACCAAACATTTAAAACAAGTTTATTTAGTTCAGACATAATTGACATATATCCCTTTAATGGCGTTTCGTGTATCAGTTAAGTAAAAACGGCCGTATGCCTTTCCTATAAACTTTAAACCATAATTAATTTTGAATAAAAGGTTTTTTGTGAGAGATATAGTTGTCTATGCAAATTTATGTTAACGATGATACTAATTTGGCAAACATGTCAAAAATGAACAAAAAGAAAACTATAAAAAAGAGAGTGCCTTATGATTCGACATCTATTATTCTTTGCTTGACATAGTCGTTTTATTTTCAACTCCCAAATACTTTAGTTGATGCTATACTTCGACGAACGTCACCAATTAAATAACACAGAAAAAGACGAATAAAGAAATTTAATTTGATTCTTAATAACTCTGTTGAATGTCGTCTCACTCATATCAATAGAACTATTGATACATTTCACTTTTATTTTGATTTGCACCATCATTAAAACAGACCGACAGTTTAAATTACGTTCACTTCTTATTTTGGGATTTCTTTTAAAAGGGCTGGGAACGTCTGATTCCAATTACTTTTTTTTTGCGTGTTGCTAGAGATAATGATGCTTTTTAAATTCTGACACACTTTAGAAAGCTTTATGTCAAATTACTGTGAGAACATAAACTGATAGCAAAAACTGAACAAGTGTGTGACTTATGACGAATTATACGTCTTCCACAATGCGAGAAATGTTTTTAAACCTTAATGTCCAAAATAGATCTAATAACGTTGTTAAAACAATTTAAAAGCATGTATTTACATATAATCTTATTATCCACTTCGAATATAGAAGGAAAGTTATTGTAACTATGTAAAATGAATGGTGAATGTCAATATCAACCATCACTTGACAGCATTTTTATATGATTAAAATGAACAAGAACTCTTCTAATAAGATGTCTTGTTAAAAAATCCACAATTGTGCAACAGCAACTCTAAATAGAATTCGTATTTAATCATGCAGCGTAATCATTTTATGCTTCTCTGTCTGTACACACATACTTATATCTTATATTTGACGTGACAAAAATAGCAAGGGCCATGTTAAGTTCTTTACGTCTACGCTAATTATATTTAAATGATATTCGCAATAAAATTTTGCATTTTGTTCATGGTTAAGAGCAACAAGATTGTTTGTGAAGTGATCTGAAAATATTTCATGTCTGGCTTTTATCCCGTTTTCTTATTTACATCTGTTTAAAAATCTAAAATAAATAAAATTGATTATAATGTCATTTGATAAGTAAAAATTTCGAAAATTTTCATTTGTCAGGAATGCTTCAAATAAAAAACAATAATAAATGAATGGGATTTTGAATAATTCTTGTCCATTTTGTGTCTTTAAAATAACAGTCAAGGTCAGGATGTAACTTTTAAATTACTTAATTCAATATAGAGGATAATATTTAAATTCTCTTATAAAACTTGAAACCTTTCTTTGCTGTTTCATATTAAAAAAGAAGAATTATAGAGCAGAGTAGACGTTTTTGCATTAGAATTAAATTCTGATATATTGTGAAAGACAGAAATACCATACTTAAGGAAAAGATTTGATTTATAAATTGTCCCAAGCGTAACATAAAACAGACAAATTAAACCCTATAACTAACAAAATCTTAGGCACATGTAATGATTTTTTGTAAAAAGTAGCACTTACCAAAGTTTTAACCGTGGAACGTACAAGATACAGGATCATAATTTAACAAGCAATTATTTGGTTATTCTTAATTTAATCAAATTATGTATCCTCCGGGCTTTTTAATGCATTAAATTAATTTCTGGTTTTTTTTATAATTTTTATACAAATGTGATTTGAAACTATTTTATGAAAAAAGACACCACGTGTACACAACATCTTTCTGGATGTAAAAAATGTTTAGTTCTTTTGCATATAGATATTATGTAAGTTTTCATAATACCGGGTGGGGGGGGGGGGGCGGTGATGGCTGTTTCACTTATCCATTATCCTCATGTACAGACTCATTCAAACGGGTCTGCAATTCTCTTGTAATTTTGTTGTGATTATGCTTCCGAGATATCACTTTGTTTCCAGATATTTTTTAGTAAGGGAAGTGTTTGTTTGAAGCTCTAAATTATAACATGAACCATGTACATGTATACCATTATACCATACTTTAAAATCGGTAAGTTTTTAGTTCGGAATCCCGATTATTACCGACAAAAGGTCATTGAATATTCAAATGTCTCAGGTCAATGTTGCCAACAACATATTGTGCCAATTTATATGTAAATAAGTAAAAATAATTTAGCAAACTAAAATAATTAAAAACAAATTTAGTGCGGTTTCGTTTTATTTGAAAAGTTATATTATTTTAGTAGAATATTACAGATGAAAAATAAAAAGTTTATCAAAATGACTTGTTCACCGATCTGTTTAATCAGTTTGAAAGTCAGAGTTTCTATAAGCTTCCTTTAAGCATTGTAATTCGTGGATTGAAATCAATGATGATTTGTTTGACTTAAAATTTCTTTTCATTTAACCAAACTAATTGAACTAATAGTTTTGCTGCCTAATCTCAGATTGTCATTTTAATCATCCTTAATTTGTGTTTTAATGTATTTCTGATTGATCAATTTCGATCAATTTCTTCATTTTTATGTAAACAGATGTTGCAACAAAACAAATTTTCATTAAAGAATGCAGATGAGAACGTGAATTTGAAATGGAAGTACAGTCATCTGATATAAAAATAATGGATAATCAGGCTACTTGAATAGTGAGAAGTCTTGAGAAGTCCGCCATCCTCTATCAATACCCATTAATAAAAAGTATTGTATAACCTAAGCAGTCCCAATTTAGTCCCTTCTCTGTTCAGATGAGCAGGTAGGGCACACCTAAATTATATCTGATTCCGAAATCAAACAAAATGATGATATGTCTGATTACCAATATGTGTTTAAAGGCGTGTCATTTCCTAGTATGTTATTTTCAATTTAATCTTTTTTGCGTTATTAAGTCTTTATGATTTTTAAAATTGTCAAAATCTTGGCTCATAATTTGATACTTACCCCATTTTAAATGCCCCAAATCAAATAAGATAAATTCCCAATTTGCTAATTATTTTTTAATTTTTACTAGATTTACTTTTTCTTTTTAACATTTTTTTGGAAACATTCCTTTCATGTTATTTTTGACAAACGGTCGCTTTTGTGATGAAGTTTCCATATTAAGTGTATGATTAATTTTAGATGTTTCTAGCTTTGAATTAACACCCTTTCATTTTTGTTTTAGATTTGATTTGCTTTAATTGTGATAGAAGATTGCGGTAGTTGTACTTATTTAAATTCCATTTCGAGAAGGCTCAATTAAGGCACATCCTACAACTTTTCAGATTCCAGTGGGTGTTGCGTTCTTTGAACGCTGCTCTTCCTTGGTGTTCTTGTTTTTCATATGTTTAGTGTTCTATGGGGCTTCCGTTTTTCTCCTCTTTTTTGTTATTAATTTTCGTTGATGATAGCAAATTTAGGGCACTATTTTGTCAGGAAAATCCGTGCTAAAGTTGAATATACAAGAAAATTGCTAAGTTATTCGAAATTCAATATGCTATGTTCACTGATGATCAAGTTTTGACAGTTTGTTATTTAAGAATATTTGTCACGCAACGTTGAGGCAATATCCAGTATATATTGTACAGAGAATTAAGTAAAGCGAGAATTTATCACGGTTTCATAAATAGTGTATCGCTTTGTAACTGATGTTTGCTCAAAAGTTTTATAAATGACTACTTTATAATATATCTTGGTCCACTTTGTAGCTGAGGGGTTGCATTAAAGGATTGAGGCATTAGAATTGCAATCGCCGTTTATTCCTGTGTAAGTAGCTGCAGCTGTCTTACATTTAGAATGAGACTACTTGATAATGCATCTATATTTACTGCTGAAGCAAAAGCTATTGATTTAGCTTTGTCAAACATATTACAGTAAAATTGAAACAAATTTGTATATTTATTTCCAAATTCACTCTCCGTATAACTATCAATTAAAAATCAGAACTCCAAAAATATCATGATAAAGAAAGTCTTATTGCAATGTCTTGAAATCTACAAAGCAAATCAGTGAAATAATACCGCAAGATACGAAGATACAAAAATAGATGTTTTGGCTGAACCATTAGAGTTACCGTAACACAATTGTGGTTTTGGACCTTCAATAAGTATAATTTTATCATATAAATGGGAATCAAATTGGGACAGTGCCGTGATAGATATTACCGGGTAAATTCACATTCAGAGCGTTTTAACTTCTACCTCATTGACCGAATACTTCAAAGAAATAAACCTGTATTCTAATATTTAACTACGTATTTTTATAACCTTGTACTTATTCGTTGTAGGTATAATGATTGACTTTTTCGAAAACCTAGCTTAACCTTTTTTTCCAGTACGTTACGGATTTACTTCTGGGGAATCGCACATTAGAAGAACATAACATTTTTACATGATATTTCTGTTTTTATATCATTATTTTACCGCTTAAGGTGAAAAAAACTTGATGTGGTTGAATATCATCAATGTTCCTTTAATACGTAGTGCATTTTTTTTTCAAAAAATAAACTGTTTATTATAATGAAAATCAATTAAATTAAAACAGTCGTAGTGGCATCTTCCATATTTAATAAAGTCATTTTCTGCGTTAACCTGTGTTATTACTTTTTTGTATGGAATTATATATTCAATGATATTTAATCATTTTCTTACACAGAAATAACTCTTTTTTTACTTTAATTAAAAAAGGCCAAAAACATAGAGTTCGCTATAATTACACTCCAATGACAAAATTCGCGCCACACCGGAAAACGGCGTTTAGCTAGGTTTTCGAAATCGTGAATTCTATGCTGACAATTATAGTGTCCGGCCGTATGGCCAGTTATGAGTCAAAGTGCCGTTAAACCCAAACAAACAAATTATCCCTGCGTGATCGTATGAAATAGAGAGACTACATGGTTTTGGATTTCCGAGTCTATTGATCTCTTAGCTCCAGCATGTGAAGTTGTTTTGATCACTGGTGTTGCTTTCAGTAAGTAACACCCGATGTGAGCGACAACCATATTTTCCCTTTCGGTGCCATATGACCTACATTGCGTTGGCGCGTCGTAAAACCAAACAAAACAAGTATATATTGAAGGGACATGCAAGCTGTTTCATATATGGTATATGAATAACAATATCATTTTTGTGATATAGGCCTGAGATCAAGTTTTAAATACATGTATTTGTATAAACAAGACACTTATATCCGGGTTTCAATCGAAACTTAACTCGAGAGATTTGAGATTAAATGCTAAATTAAGAATTCAATCTTTATATAACAAGGACAGGAAAAATGTCTGTTGTTCATTTGCTCTAAATTCGTCTGTACAAAACAAAAACCTTCAAGATACCCTCACCTCTAAAGAAAAGGGTAATGATAAATATAAGTATAAACCTGCCACCTTTGTTTATCCTGTGTATGCCAAATATCGTATCATGACAAAAATGTTTATTATCATTGCTTATTATATAGAGCTTGTCAAAGAGTACAAATGTATTAAATTTAATGATTGTTGAAGCTACGTATCAAAAAGCCGTTTTTACTGTTGTCTAAACGTCGTCCTTCAGATGAATTTAAGATGTACATGTATAACTAGTTTGTACATTTGAAATATATTGTTAAGTTGCTTAATCATTTGCTAGATAAAATCAAATCGCAATTGCAAAGTTTTTATATTTGTTTTAGTTAATATTTTTAATATTGCGTTAAGTATTAGTATGAAAATCTGAAGATTCCTCGAAAACAATGAAAATAATACGATTATATACGAAAATCCCATGCGGTGTGCGATTGAATTTTTCATGAGAGACAATATAAATAGATATAACAATGTAAACAATGTAAAAGTGCAAATCTCAGGTCCTAAAAAGATGTATTTTAAAGAGCTCAGAAAATGTTATAAGCCAAAAACATATAATTTGAAACTCTTACATGTATCAACAGCTGCAATTAAAATTGAAAACTGTGAAAAAAAATGATTGAATGTTCACAAATTAAATTCAAACAAAGTGCGTGCAGTTCGTTTGGTAATGTGAGTTAAAAGTGTCGCATCGCTTTATAGTTTTCGTTGTTTGGTCAATTTGTATAAGAAAGATAATTATTCTGGAAGAACGGAGTGAGCGAATGATCTTAAAGTCTGTACATAATTGGTCTAGACCTGCATCAGATAGTATAAAGATATCGCATAATTATTGCCAGTCCTTTTATGTCAAAGAAATCTCAGTTCAATTCCTAAAAATCCATTCAATATCACTCAGTGCCTGAAACATAAACATAGTTTTAAAAACATATAAATAGTGAGGATTTGTTAACTACCTTATGATTTGCCGTAGTTGTTGTTTGTATTTTGTTGTGACCTGTACGTAAAAGGAGCAGTTAAAGACAAAATATACATGTATATATCGTATGGCAACTATGAAATTGTCAAATATGCTAGTATGGACACTTGTGTATAATCTAGCTTGAAAAAACATTTTTAACACTAAACAGTTTATTGCAACTTGCAACCATAACTTTTATAATAAGATACATGAGAATAATTACCTTTATAACCTGAGTGATAACATATTTCAGGCTTTACGACATCATTTTATTTCAGTGTTAATTAACTTTAACTTGAAAGTATCTCAGATGGTTTTCACCAGCATATTTTGGAGTAGACAAATACTAATGGAACAACATACACTCATTATATCCCAATATATCATTCACAAAGGTTAAACAGTGAACATTTATTCTCTAGAAGGAATTTCTTATATTTGACATCTGACATTAAAACGAAACATCTATGTCTAAGACGGAAACAACTTAATTGAGCGAAACCTAGATTTGCTTTGTACAAATAATATTAAATAAATCTTTAAGCAAAGCAACTTTCTTCAATCGCAAAATTCATTATATTATTGCAAACTCAAGTAACAATCTATTCTTAATGATGTGAAATTTGGTTCATACCGATAGCTTACAGATAGTTCTTAATTTTTATTCATAATTAAAAATATTAAATTAAAATTCAAAATTTACCAGTGAATGTTAATTGTTAAATCCTGCTTAAGTCGGTGCTACGGGCGTGTACGGTTGCTTGCAGTTACCACTCCGATCCATGAACAGGCTCAATCACACCGACCTTACAGCATTTTTGCGACGGACGCGCCCTCAGGCGCGTTCAGAGCTAAGTCATCTACACATGGGATTTCGTCGGCTACAATCGCGCAAAGTGTCCTTAACCGATTAACAGCCCAAGAAATAGTACATGAATTTGATCCTTTAAAACTACCATACTTTGTCGGGATATCTTAAAATCTTCCATATTTAGCCTTTTCAATTTCAAGTTAAGTTATCCAAGTTAAAATACAAGTAAAAATGGTTTCCTGCGGGGAACATTTTTCATGATATAAAGATATTTCATTTAACTATTTTCAACACCGTTTTGGCAGAGGGGAATAAATAAACGTTTATATCGGGAATATAGTTGACAATAATCGATCAATATAGAAGGTCTTTCAAAACTGGTGACCGTTGATGACCGGAGAAGGTCGAACATAAAACAATTATTTCTTTTTAAGAAAATGATTAAATAGGCCTACCATATTATGAATACTTAAAAGCAAAAAAAAATAAAGTAAACACACAAGTTTACGCAGAAAATATCTCTATTTATTATGGCAGATGCCACTACGAATATTTTAATTTTGTAGATTTTCAGTATAAACAATTTATTGTTTGTAAAATTTGAGATACATATATTAAAGAAACAATGATAATTTTCAAATAAATCATTCAAGTTTTTCCACCTTAAACGGTAAAATAATTATAGAAAATTAGAAATATCACGTAATAGGTTTTTGTTCTTAATTAGGTTTAATTCTGACTAATTCCTTCGAGGTAATTCCGTAAAGTAACGACAAACGGTATTTAGCCAGGTTATCGAAAAGGTCAATTAAGGGGGCAGGGGACCTAAAAATGAAAAATTGTGTATTTCAGTGTGACCAGAAACACAATTCCAAATATTTCAAAATATGTTTCACAGGCAGATAACCAGTTGCACAGCATTATTCAATGATATATGACATGCATTGAAAAAAATAATAGTTTGCATGCATTGCTCCTTCAAATAATGACTGACAGCAATTTATATTTACCCCCACCCAGCCAAAATCACACCTAAAATATACCAATATGGGCAATCTTCATGAAGGTGCAGTATACTCCAGAATCCGCCCGATTCCTTTAAAAATATCAGTAACACGCAGTGCAAGCTATGGCATTTTCAGAAATGACAAATAAAGTGTCTGTCATACGTTTAGATTTTTCACACAATTTATCTGAAATTTCTTACTTGTTTGGCGCCAACTGTCAAAGCTTGATTTTTAACTTTTTCACCTCCATTCGGAGAGTCAGAAATACATACAAAGCTACCAAAATGCTTAGTTTCGGGTAAAAACCCAAAAATATATCTCATTTCCTACACACAAACAAGAAAGAATTACAATGACAGAGAAATATCAGAAGTTATCAGTACCTTCAAAACACCATGTCTGAGTTATTAAAAAAATTCACCGGGGCCATCATTCGAATATGTCCCCTGCCCCCTAACCAATCGTGTACGGATTACAGATCACATGCTCCTCCATGCACCGAAAACTGGTCACGTGCTCCTCCATGCCTCAAAAGTAAAACGCGTACCAATACCCTGTGGTCTCCGGACCGCAGGGAATGAACGTATATGACTGATAAAAACGTTGTAGTCCCGTAGTATTATTGCGCAATATGCAAATTACTGCCGAAACGATTTACCGCTGTCGAAAAAGTAGGACAGCAAATTATACTATAATAAAGGTGTAAGCTCTGAGTTCCAAGAAATTATTAGTAGGAAATAAATATTTCTACATTATACAAAACATTATTATTAACAAATCAAAAGTTTTTCGTGACTCTAGAATAACTCGCGCATTAATAAAAGAAGAACTATTTTCGTGACTCATACCGCGGGTTTAGCTGAATATTCAGCAGTTTTTAATAAATTAGATACAGTTCAATGGTTAGTATAAATATCTATTTTTGAAAATGCATGTAACAAAAGAGCTTTTCAACACTTTACCACCATGTAGTATTTCATGGTAATCTTTATTGAAGGAAGATATAATATCAGTTCTACTTCCGATTCTTGTGGTTTGTTTACATATTTTTCCAGGTCACGATATGAGTTCACCTTCGCTATTCTAAAAACAGATTCTGCTTCACCTGACAGGCGATTAAGGAGTACACATTATACATATAATAAACCAGCGGATTACATGCAATACTTTTAGAAATTCTATACAATTGTAAGAAGCAAACAAGTTGAAAATGGAATTTAGTGTGAAATTGAAAAGGACAACTAAACACTGTAGTGCTAAAGTGACATTCAAATTAAAATAAAAACGATGTGCTCTGGCCTCTACATCTTTACCTTGTAAATAAAAAAATCTAAAAACTACACTATTAATTGCTGATGATTTTAACCAAAAATATTTTTAATGAGACATCCAAGAGAAATAAAAATATAAATGACTTATATTTTATTGTCTATATGCCCACTATGATATAACACGAAGCAATTCTAAATAGCATTCTCACATGTATAATGTATTATGCTTGAAGTTTATTTGCATGGTTTTATTTTAGAAATATTTCGTTGACAGTTTTTTTTTCTATTTACATATCATTTCTTGGAATAAATCAATAAGGACACTGATTTAAAAGTTTGACCAGAGTTTTTAGGCATAAATTTCATTCTGTATTTAAATGCTTGAAAGTAGCAAATCTGAATTATATTGCTCTACAAATCTCGAACTTGTATGGAACACATTTTCTCTGTTATATATTTTGTGTGTGTGTGTTTTTTTTTTTTTTTTTTTTTTTTTTTTTTTTTTTTTTTTTCTAAAAAAAGCCTTAATGTCTCTCCGGTTGCATGTCCGTCGCATTCAGTGCTGCAGCACTTTGATTTTTTATTTTCTCGTAATGGACTTTCTTTATGGATTCAGTTTTCTCTATTTTAACAAGTTCTCTTTCGTTCTTATCCCTTTCAATGATATGAGAAAAGTGTATACATATAAAATGTAAAAATAGATAAAATATTCAAACAAATATGTTTAAACTTAATTTCAAACACATAATCAAATATTTTTAATCAAGTTGTAACAATGTGGTATGGTTTATGATCAAAATCCTATTTATTATTTTTCTTGCTTTTGTTTTAATTTTAAAGGGTTATGTTTTGCGAGTTCTCTTTTCAAGTATAAAAGCGTAGGTCATACTTTTCTGTTTCATAATGTATTCTAGCTGTAGAGAGATTTGTTAAGAATGTATGTGTCCCTTAGCAATTGGTTTAATATAAGTTCCAAGATTTGAAAATAATTGATATTTTTCTTAGATCATATGAAAAATTGATTTCTAGCGTAGTTCCCGTTTTGTCTAAAATCGTTTGCAGTATATGCAATTTTAACGTTAATATCATCATTGCTCGTTAAAAGAAGACCTCTAGGACCTCTAGATAATTTCATAACAAATTGCGAGTGTCTTTGATGCAATGTTTTTAGAGACAAAAACATTACCATATTTTGAAACAAACGATCATATCATGTTATATTGCCTCTAGTGATTGAATTGATTTTCTTGATTGCATTTATCTGCCTGCTCACGTTTGTGTAAATCATGTTATATTTGATTTTCGTTTGCATGTGAAAGAAGCTATTGCAGTAAAAAGGTATTGGAAAATTTTTATTGTAAACACTTAAATCATGATACTGTACTAAGGTGCTGTTGATAAATGTTATTTGTTTAACGTGTGTCATGTTTATGGAGTTGATTTATAGAAATATAACGCTGCTGTTACATCCGTTGTAAATCAACCAATCAAATGCGGATAAATATTCAACCCGGCATTATATATAATCAACCTTGCCTAATAAAAATATAGTTTTAAATCATGAATAACTGATTGTAAACATTTTTAAGGTCAATCGCTTAGAAAAAGTGTCTCGCTGAAAGTGTGATCGATATACAATACTTTCTATGAATAAAACCTCTTCATTTCCAGGTTCTATAGTACTTTCCAACATTTTATCGTTTGGACCAAAACATGTTAATTGAACTAGTGCTGTTTTATGTATTCCTGTCTTCGTTGTCTATAGATTAAAAATTCAACTTTGTTTTTTTTTTTGTGAAACGACAATATGCAGCAGAAATATTTATTTTTTAAAGTAATTTCTTTCAAAAGTATGTAAATGATAAATCCATGTCACAGTTGTTTTACGTGTGCATGATTGAACAGTGTACAACTAATTCCCGTCATTTTGACATAATATATTAACAAAGAATCTAAGGGTTAATTCTTAAAATTTTATAAGCAAATTTACATATCAGTTAAAACAAAATCCTTCTAGCGATTAATTTGCATAACTGAATGGATTTGGTTTGACAAAATAGACTATATAAGCTTGTTTTAGCCTACGGACAATATTTCTTTTTCTTTAGCTTTTTAGATGTTGAATTACATAGCTAAAATAAGACCTAAAATGAAATTTCCTGTTGTCTATATATAAAATAGAATGCAAGCTTGTTTTGTCGTTTAATTAAAATACAATCAACTGAGTTTTGTTTGATTTGTGTAAGATACGGTTTACAGGCAGGAATTCGTATATAAAGTTTTGAAAAGCATCCGAACTGACACAATTTTGAATACAAGTATCTTTTTTGTTATTGTTAATGTTATTATTATTATATTTTCAAAACTAAATAAAGAAGAATAAAAAACGTAAATAAATGAATTTATTGCAGCTTCGAGTTCACTTATGTTTCATTATTTCTTTTTGAAAATAAATTTAAATCATAAACAGTGGAATAATTTCCATTTGAACTTATTACTTGTTTTGTATGTAAAGGAATTGCATGTTTTACTTTTTAGTATAAACAATTGTCAAGCAAATACTTTTCTGTTCTAATAATGGTTCAAATATATTGTCGAACAATCTAAAATTATAAAGCCTAAATAATTTAGATGTGTGTTTACTTTATAATCTTCTTCTTAGTTTACTAATACAAAATGATTTTGAAATCTGTTTACTTAGGACTGTTTTTTAACTTGAAGGCCCTAGCAATGTTGAATATGACAAAAGTATATCAAATTTAAATATTCAACGGTCATTATGAACACGTGAGGATCGTGCAACTTTTGAATCACATGAAACATGAACATATTATATGTAATGATACATTACTCCTAGATGAGTACAATAACTCTCCTTATTTTCTGAATAGAAGAGCTAAAATCAGGAGATTTATAAATAAGTTAATCTTGCATCTTAACAGGCGACATCTTAACTGCCTCTACCAGTACACCAATAAAAACGCACGGAAAGTTTTAGCAAACTTGATTGCTCAACTGGGGAGCAAAATCAGTTTATCGCAAAATAAATAAAAAAGATTGGAGGACAATTTTCAGTAACAAAAGTACTGTTTGATTTAAGCATTGAATTTTCTTTCACAAACTATATCTCTATTTGCAATTCAACGTATGTGATGGACACAAAGAAAAATACTGTGTGACATTCTATCACAAAAAAACACAACAACATTAACATGACATTCACCCCCCCCCCACTCAAAAATAATAATCAATAAATAAATAAGATAAAGAAATAAAATAAATAAAGTAATTAAAGAAATAATAATTTAGTTATAATAATAAGTAATTAATAAATCATGTACTTCATAATTCAGTTACCTTTAAAATAGAATACAAATAATGTGTAGTCAACAACAACATTTTATTTGCCTAAATGTTATAACAACGTAATAGCCATACAAGTAAGTAAGTAAGTTAATATTTTATTAAAGTGATATGTGCAAACATAAACAATGATGACAGTATACAGTTACATAAAGGCATGCACCCGGCCCATTGGGCCTATAAGTCACATAATACTTGTCAAAACAGTAAACATGAAAACAATAACATACATAAAATAATGTAAACAGTGGTACACGTTCAAATACAAACAGTAGTCAATCAGCTCTAGATACAATAACGTAATTCTATCTGTCTAAAACATTTATTTTTAACCGATTAAATTACACAAATCTTATGTTCAAACTCAAATTGTTTAAGTTGTAGTTAACTGCATACATAAACTGCTAGCAGGTAATCAAATTTTTCTTACCAGTAGTTTTTGCATCAAATGCTTAAGATTTGGTGAATTATATTACGTTGGTATGATAACTTACCAAATTTGAGGTCAGGAACAATATCCATATATCAATGACGCAATACATATTCAGATTCTGTTTCAATGTTCAACGATTTTAGTAAATATAACTCCCTGTTAAAGGCAGATATATCAACGTAGTTTGTAATGAATGAAAGTGAATTCTGCCAAGTTCAGCAAGTTAGACACTTCGACCTCTTGACTCCTAAACCTCTTTTTATACGACTTTAAGTGGGTAAGACATTTCGACCCTTATATTATTTTCTAACGGGCGGGAAAAAAACTTTCATTACAAGATCCGAAATAATATCAAAAAGGGCAAAGCAATAACTTAAAGATATATATACTCATATTTGAGTGAAACAATTTACGCACAGAAATTTGTTGAACTCTATGAAAGTCTAACTTGAATAAAAGAATTAATAAACAACGTATGGGAAGCTGCATTCTCTATTACGGGTCAAGTTAGTTGTTGTTGTTTTTTTTTTCTTGAAAACAAAAAATGCTTGTTTTTTTTAATGACACTATATATATTTATATTGTGACCACCTATAGTTTGTAGAATTTTTAAACATAATATATCTACTTTGTATGAAGTCAAAACCTGTTTATTTTATGATTACAAAGAGACTGTGTAGCAATTATCAATATTTTCGAATATCAAATTTGAGCATAGTATATATTTAACATAATGTTTAAACTCTTCAGATGTTTTGTTACATAGCATTGATAATATAGTCATTTTGCTCTTGTTCTTTAAAAATGTAAAGGAAAAATAATAATAAATAGAAGAAGAAGATAAATAAATACATGTAAATAAATAAATGCGCGATTTGCGCATTGCGTATTTATGCATAATTATTTAGTATTGCCCCATTAAGCTTACAAACTATATTTTCGATAACAAACGGCATTATCAACAAATGTTACGCATTATATATTTTATGTTTTAAATTCAACATTTGGTACTCTTAATATTTTTGAATACGCATGCCAATGCAAAATAAACATTATTCGCGTGCCATTGATGATTATATTATCGGTAATTAACACCCTACCAATAACTAAATGTTGTCGTTGTGTTAAATAACATAAGCTTCATTTCATTAACGGGGTGGCGGATTGGGAAATGAATTGTTAAACGTTACATTACCTATAACGCATTTTGTTTGATCATTAAACATAACTTTTGTCCAATATTTATTTCAAGTCCAAATTAATAACACATTTACATGTATATCTGACTCATGAAAGATATGTTTCATTCATAATAATTATTTTCTTTCTTTCGAAAGACCTTTGCTTTATCAATAAAACTTGTGAAAAAAAACCCATCACATTCTTTCTTGATTAACGTCGTCATGCACAATACAGAATAAGGGGTGGAAATGTCCGGTCAATTGAAGGGATCTAAGTGTCTGTGCGTTATTGGTTATGATTGGTTATTGGTCATTTCTAATTTCTGTTAAACTTTGATAAATCTTTTATAAAAAAAAACTCCTAGTCTATGTTTTGTCTACTTTATAATATTAAATTTGCGTCTTTAAGCTTCGTTTTATAACATCATGTAATATACTATCTTAATAAGAAAACTAACTTGCAGTGTACCCAAAAAAAACTCTCTTTGTTGATTTACTTGCATTTTGTATTAAATTCATTGCGTTACAAAATTTGCATTACAATACACACCATAATTATATAATTGTAGCAGAATCAATTTTTCTATGTATATGACAAACCTTACTTTCGACTTGAACTATATAAGTTCTGAAAAGAAAACCTAATTGAAAAATTATATTTCAATCGCCTTTTTCATTTTTTTATTATTTTGTTATATTTACTTTTTGTGTGTGCTCGTTCGCGCGTGCATGCATGCCTGTGTGCATGCGTGTGTGTGTGTGATTAGCATATTTTTGATTATCCTGTATTGTGAAGGTCGTGAACACTTTAAATACAGTCTGTGTATTTCTTATTTCCCGGGATATTGATACCTTTTTGCGTTTTTCCTTAAATCTATTTAAGAAGAGGGTATGAACACGCATAGAAAATAATTTAATTAGACTTTAAGTCTTAATGTTTTGTTACATTCCTTGAAAATTATAATTACAAAAATTGACATACAATATTCAGTTTTGATCCAAAGTTTCAGCTACATATATATTTCGCATATCCATGGACATATTATTATTCAATTGTTGCATGTTTCACGAATTGTCTGTCTTAAGAATGTTTTATGGTTACAAGATCGACACGAACATATTGTATCTTTGTATTTGACTTCTTGGAATTTTCTTTCCTTGAACATGTCATTCAATGAAAAGTTGAAGTAAAATCAAAATAGATTTTAGCTTTAACTGAATGAATCATCATAATCCTATTGCACGATCATTCATTTGTAACATGAAATATCATTTGCTTTGCATGTTGATCATTTACTTGCATTTGTGTAAATAAAATCGTGATATGTCTGAGCTAATTGCATGCAAATAACATCATAAAATATACAAATGTACGCACAAATCATAAAATAGCAAGTCTGTATAAAATAGTTACGGTAACAGTATTCAACGTGTAAATTTTCTGTGACTTAAAATTGCGTTTTTTTAATACAGTTAGATTTATGGCTTGATATTCAACAATAATGTTTACCAGGAGAGAGTTTCACATAACCTTAAACTTTCTACTCAATCCTGGTTGCAATTTATATATTGCAATTTTGTCTGTAAATATTGAAGAAGAAATAGTTATTGTTTAAACCAATAATGTTTACGGGTGTTTTAGAATCATGCCGATTCCTACTTTGAATAAGATTTGACGTTTTTATAATGACAAGCAGATGGTAATACATTCTTTCCATTAAGTAATAAGGCAAGAAAGGCAAACTGACCAAAAAATGATATCTTTCTCTGAAATGTCAACGATAGGGTTATTGCAAAGGTTTTTTTTGCAAAAAGATTTCTCCTTCTGCAATGTGTTTTGTTCTCAAAAAAAAGAATTGTACATGTTAGTTTTATTTAGTTTCGGATGTTGCAGATCTTTATTTGTTCTGATAAGATTTTTCTGGTTGAATAAATATAATAAGAAGAATAATTTGGCAGACTGTAAAATAGAGAGGAATAGGAACAGAATCCCTAAAGAAAGCCCAACACAACAAAAGGCTCGGTTTGAATGAGCCCGTTCATGGAGGTGTTTGAATGTGCAAGTTAGACATTTTTATTTGGAAAATATATACGAACCATGTGCATATTCACTGACATTTTCCCAACAGTAATCTGTTTTCAAAGTAACTTAACATAGATATATACTTGGAATCATATTCATATCACGAATCCTTCTACACTCAAGGATTTAGAATAGGCCATCGATTGTTTTTTGTGTGTGTGTTTTTTTCTAACTATAGAGCCATATTTGAGAAATGGCCCTAACCTTAATTTGGATCATTATAATTCCAGGAAACAAAGGCAATGCATCCTTAAGATAAATAAGTCTCATATCAGTAAACGTTATCTCATAATCTGAAATGGATTATCGTAAGCATATATTTCATCTGATTAATCCAGCTTAACCACGTGTATAGTACGTGAATTGCTGTAAGTATATAAAGTACTTCTTGTTGTATTTTACAGTTTACATTTTTATAATGTTTGACTTTTTTTTCGATTCACTTATATTGCTTTCATATTTGACGTGTAAGCCGCACTACATATTCAGTGTTTTAGTTTCCAAGCTATAGGACATATAGGAATACAAATCAATAAGGCAAAGAAAAGTTCACAGAACGAATACCCATTTTAATATTGTTTAATTTCAGTAAATTATTTTATCTGTGGCTGCTAATGTAACCGATACAGGACTTGTTTTAGGAAAAAATTCCATTAACGTTCGTGGTCATTACATTGTATTGTGTGACAAATGCCTTTGTGTCAGACATTTGATTAATGATTATTTAATTGATATGACAAAGTATTAAAACAATCTTAATTTGAATATTGATATAAACCAGTCTTGACAAAGAACGGAAAGAAATGATCAACAAGTAATGTGACTTTCCCAAAAACTATTTACATGCAAAAATAACAATTGCAAAATATTTTACTTCGTTATTTCCTGCTTTAAGTTACTTACAAAAGTATCAAAATAATAAGAAAGAACGCGTTTAAATTGTTATATTTATACACATCTTTTGCTACAAAAACACCAACAAAAACAATCTATTCGATTAGGTCATGTAGACAGTTATAAGCATATCCAACAATATTAACTAAACGTTTGCAGCGTGGACGGATTTCAGTTATTATCATCTTTAGGTGTACATCTTTATGTGATACTCTTATATCATATTGTGTAGGATGTCAACCTACAAGAATGCTGTTCCTTGTACACATGTGTTTTCTTCGACAGTTGAACATCTAACTTTTATTTATGTTAAACAGTTATTGGTAAAAGAAACACGATCATTTTCCTTACAGACATAATAAGAATGTGTTTAGTAACTAATTGAATCTGTTCCCAACGCATCTTTTAACCAACCTGATATGGTTTCTGTACATTACAATCAATATGAATTCAGGAAAAACTTTCTATCTCGTTAATTGGACATCTAGCATTTGTATGATGTGCTGAGATCATACGAAAATATTGACAATCACAGTTGAATATCAATATTCTTGAAATACATGTTTATACTCGAATACTAGTATGAACTAATTACAAATTTCTTTCTGATAAACCTTTGAAGTGATGAGGGGAAAATAACTCGTTGAATCATTGAATGATTTTTGATAGATGTTATCATTCTAATTCTAATTCAGTGTTTTCCGTGCATGCAACATTTTCATATATGCCGCGTTGTTTTTTTTCCTCTATGTCATGTGTTGCTAGAGAAATCGAAACAGCTCTCGTTTACACATATGTTGTGTCAATGTGTGGTATACTGATCTTTTTTAACAAAAGAAACCCTGCCCTGAACAAACTCTTTTTAGTATCTAATATTTTAAAGAAACTTAATGTTGAAAACGTTAAGAACACACGATAATTATAAAAAGCTTCTGTTTAGTTTCATAAATGTACATTTAAATATTTATTTTAATACTTTTAGTATTTACTCATTTATTAAGAAGTAGTAAAACAGAATGCTTGAAAGATTAGTTTGTCTTTTAGAAACAACAAGTAAATTTATTAATTGCTGTACATATATTCAGCTCAGTACGAATATATGTGTACAACAATATTGTCACAAATACGTTACATGCACATTGACATCATAATTTGTCCGTCGTTTGTTGAATTGTGATTTCTATAATTAACCTAACATGAACAAACAATAATTTGGAATCACTAGAGTAGCTCGGAGAATACCTATATTACAAGACCTGCATATCAAACAATATTTAACAAAAACTATACAAAACCCATCTAAGTCCTATTTTTTTAACCGCTGTTATTGTGTTTCCGTTTAAATCCAGGTTTTATATTCATACAAAATACTATATCGTACATCATTATCAAATGATAGACCGTAAGCAACAACATTATGAGCTTAGTAACACGAGCTGTTGTAAGAAATAATATTTTCCCCTTTACATCATGTAAGCATTATACATACATACATGCATACATACATTACATACATTACATACATACATACATACATACATCATTAAGGACATGCATTTTTCACACATAAAAACAACATGCATTGGCTGAACATATCGTACAATTTTAATTGCCATTAATATCTCAAAACAAAATAAAATTCATAAAAATAAAACAAATAATGATTTGTATAAGAATCTGGAAAGAATATGATCCTTCAGAAGATTAATCGCAACAAAATTACATCAAGTCGTAGATCCGGTTTGATTGAGTCTGTACACGAGATATAATTAAATATCTCTCTTGCCCTTTAACACCAACTTGAGCGGTACTCAATTCTCAACACTTAAAAGTGCCGGCCAATGATCACAAATGACCTTAAAATATAACAATACTGAAGTGATCTACGGGGAAACTTTTTACAGCTGCCAAACGGCATTTGACACCTGTTGATGTATTATTTGTTTATGTACTAGCTTTTGTCGTGTAAAAAATACGTTGGGGATTATCCTTATAATAAGTTTATATTGCACCACTATAAAGTCACCTTAATTAAATAAGTTGATAAGAAATTGTGTTGTTCTAAATATTCCTTATGAATCGAAAGTGAACTTTTGTTACTGGAACTTATCAAAGCAATAGATGCTGCTGATAAATTGTCGCAATTCAGAAACATCAATATCTCACGTGAACACTGTGATTTAACTTGTTGCACGTCGTCTAACAGTTGACAGACTGTGGGGAAGTTACAGAGAAAAATAGACAGCTATCCGTAAATCAAACGGAGTGTTAAAACAATATTGTTTTCTAAAGAAGTTTTTATTTTAGTGATTGTTAAAGAAAATAGTAAATTATTGCGTGACTGGATTTATATATAAAACTGCATTTGAAATTTAAATTTTAAGTGACATTGGTTTAGATTTATTGATAGACGGTGTATGTAAAATGCTTCATATAAGAGTGCCATATAATATGCACTCTTAAAAACTAGATAATTTTGGAAATTAAATGCTTACTTTCTCTACGATCTTAATGATATTTAAATATGTTTGTGCGAACTGGTACAGTCCGTAAAAATAGAGGAGCAGCGAGTCGTCGTCATGCCCCTAAACATAGACGTGACTCGAATGAGCATAATGTTGCTGCAAGAAAGTCTACAATATTTGAGGACCCATCATCGACTGGATCAGCTGTATTTGGACTTTCCCCAAATGGAGACATTCATGGATCTAGATCTGTATCACTGCATTCATTTACATACAAAACGGAATTAGAAAATGAAAATCAATCAAATGCACGGATTGAAGTAGTTGAAAATGAAAGTAGCCTGTGTAATCCATACAAGAGTACAATAAATCAGGATTATTTGACAGTAAAACCATCTCCAGCTAGAAGTCATACAGCAACTGTTGTGGTATGTGTCTAATTGTTTTTTAATTCCGTTGCTTTTTAACTCTGTAAGAGTTTATCCTTTTATAACTTTTATAACTTTTATCTGACTTTTTAGAAAATAGGCACTCAATGTGTTTTATGTCGTTGCACGCGTTAAAGCCACGTAAATAGGCAAAACAATTAAAACCACGGCGCAAGAGCGTATGATTAATTTTTGCAAGTATAAACAACTGTAGATCTGTAGATAGATGAAGATGTAGTATACTTTAGTTTAAGAAATTGAAGACTAAACAAATCAAATGCTAAATATTTTCTAGGTATGTTTATTTCTTCTACTTCGCTTCCCAAGATGTGTTTTAGCATTTGAAATTAATGTATTTATCTTGCAATATGAAAGAAATTTTTATGTGTGTATTTATAAAATTGAGGTTATTATAGCACGAGCTTTTACTTAGTTTATACAAAATTTATTTTAGTTCGATTTTGTAGGAAGCTTTAAGCTACATGTAATAAACTCTTGAACCCGCTCCCGAAGCTTTCAGTTCATATATTTAACGCCATTTAAACTTTCAATATTTAATGTTTGAAATACAGTGATTATTTCTCAGACATACTGAGTTATTCCTGTTACTTGAAGTGTAAACTAAGCCAATTTAACTTCGTTGAAAAAAATAATTGTATTAAACACAACGAATCGCGACATTATAAATCTATTTTTAGAGCGGTAGAGAGTAACGTTTTAAGGAACAAAAGTGATTTATGACATGTTCTGCCTTCTGTTAGACAAAATAAAAAATAAAATCAAAGCTAGATTATTCTCAAATGATTGTTTATATATAAAAAGAATTATATTCGTTTATCTCTTTTGTATTTCATTTTGTTTATAAAGCACACAATATATATCATTAATTAATATGTGTACAATATCGTACAAATCTCCTCAAATAATAACGCGATTACAGAGTAAAGTTTGAATAAAAATAATATGTTTCACCCAATTTTAAGTCAGGTGATAAATATATCTTTTATTTCCCACCTTTTAATATACAACCGTAAGAACGTTCACTGTTTTGACCATATGATGTTAATAGAAATAATTATCGAATCAAGTCTTATCAATTTAGCCTCGTTTCCATTTCCAACGTCCAAACTCTCCATATCTAATGCAAATCCTACTGGGCATAAAGCCTCGTTTGCATTTTCAAATTTTAAAATAACTATACCAAAGGCATATCGTACCCAATCATGCCACATTTTCAGAGTAAAAGAAATCTATATCAAATTCATATCGTGCTACAGTAAGCCTCATTTTCATTTACAGAGTAATACATTATGTATTCTACATATATTAATGCCTTATATTATACCAAAAATCTGTCAAAATGTCGGAAATGTGAAATAAAGAGGTTATTATACGTTTCCGAGAATAGTACTGATTATTTTGAACTCGTACACAGCTGTCACACCTATATCAGACTCGACTTTCGCCTTTACATATGTTTGACAACTTATACTCCTCCAAAAGAATGCTGTACTGTAACCGAAGTGTATGATTACCTCATCTTCTCTAATCTTAGACTAATAAGATAAAAATGAAAGACTAAAAGGTCGATAATCATGGCAGATTTAATGTAATTCCTGTAAGAATTCAACATTTTAGAAAAACAACCACAAATGCAACTATACGGAGTTTATTAAGAGACCATTGCGTGCTACTTTTGTTTTTGATGTACAATGTGAATCATATACCTACAATTGTATTTATTGTATTTACGTATTACCTAAAAGACATTAGTGTTTGTGTAATAATTCGAGGAAAGTCTTACGCCTGTTGCTCTTTTTGACTCCTTATTTTTATAATTTTGTCAAATAAATAAATGTAACAAAAAACAAACAACATACTTGACAGGGTTAGCGATTTCTGGAAAATTCACAGCTATAATGTACTGGTTAATAGATATGTATAAATCATCTAAGTTGTATGCAGTTACACTTCAATAACTTATAAGTAACTCGAGTCGTGTTGTGATTACTGACTTAATTTTGAACCACTATAACGTGAGAATGATACTCGTCACGAGATGATGATGCAAAATTGAGTCAGCTTTTGTTGTTGTCCTATAAAACAAAACGAAATCACATTTTTATGCCCCCACAATGTGGGAGCATATAGCGTTGCACTTGTCCGTCCGTCCGTCAGTCCGTCCGTCCGTCCGTCCGTCAGTCCGTCCGTCCGTCAGTCCGTCCGTACGTCCCGATATCTTGAGAACGCAACTCCTCTTAAACCGCATGGCAGATTTTGCTTAAACTTACAGGGATGAACAACCTTAATGTGTAGATGGTAGTAAAGGAAGAATTTTCGCTGCGACCAAATTTAACAGAATTCTGGCCCTTTGTTGATTTTTTCACTAGATACTATGTAGAAATTTTGTGAACGCAACTCCTCTAAAACCGCATGGCAGATTTTGCTTAAACTTACAGGGATGAACAACCTTAATTTGTAGATGGTAGTAAAGGAAGGAATTTTTGCTGCGACCAAATTTAACAGAATTATGGCCCTTTGTTGATTTTTTCACTATATACTATGTAGAAATTTTGTGAACGCAACTCCTCTTAAACCGCATGGCAGATTTTTGCTTAAACTTACAGGGATGAACAACCTTCATATGTAGATGGTAGTAAAGGAAGGAATTTTTGCTGCGACCAAATTTTACAGAATTATGGCCCTTTGTTGATTTTTTAAACTATATACTATGTAGAAATTTTGTGAACGCAACTCCTCTTAAACCGCATGGCAGATTTTTGTTTAAACTTACAGGGATGAACAACCTTAAGGTGAAGATGGGAGTAAAGGAAGGAATTTTCGCTGCGACCAAATTTTATAGAATTATGGCCCTTTGTTGATTTTTCACTATATACTATGTAGAAATTTTGTGAATGCAACTCCTCTTAAACAGGATGGCAGATTTTGCTTAAACTTCCAAGGATGAACAACCTTTATGTGTAGATGGTAGTAAAGGAAGGAATTTTTGCTGCAACAAAAATTTAACAGAATTATGGCCCTTTGTTGATTTTATCATTATATACTATGTAGAAATTTTGTGAACGCAACTCCTCTTAAACCGGATGGCAGATTTTGCTTAAACTTCCAGGGATTAACAACCTTAATGTGTAGATGGTAGTAAAGGTAGGAATTTTTGCTGCGACCAAATTTAACAGAATTATGGCCCTTTGTTGATTTTTAGTTTTCAACTTGTGGCACATGTAGTCCAAAAAATATTTGACCTAGAGTCATAAGATTGACAGAACAGTGGCGTGTGGGGGCATCCGTGTCCTATGGACACATTTCTAGTCTTGCATAGTTATTCAAATCGATTACAGATACAGAAACATGTGTTTCATAGTATATAACCTAAACATAAAAGGTGTTGCAATCATATGATAAACGTACTTATAGATGAAATATTGAGACCATTTGATGAAATAAAAGTTGTATTCTATTTTTTTCATTTTCCCTATTTTCACAGTAAAAGATATTTTCCGTGAATCACTGGCGTCTTGCCGGACTTCTATTTTCGAATTCAGCCAATACGCAAACTTTTAGGTGACTTTTTTGCGAATTTTAATGTCAAAAGAAGGAAAAAGTAAATAATAAACATCTTTTCCTAAAAATACAGGATTATTTTCATCTTGTGGTATGGAAATTATCTTACTTTACTCTTTTACACTTATGAAAATAATTATGTTCATACCACTGAATGAAAATAAATTCTGTATTTATAGAAAACTTGTATATCCTCCATTTTTCTCATGTTTTGGGTTATTTAAATACTATACGTGTGAAGCCATTTTATGGTGGCATATTTCTGCCACCAGATAACCTGATAACTAACTAGTTAATAAAGTGGTTAACTTGTTACATAACTAGTTCACCTGATAACTTACTAGTTAGCTTGTTACATAACTAGTTAACCTGATACCTAACTAGTTAATTAAGAGGTTAACTACTTACGTAACTAGTTAACCTGATGACTAACTAGTAAATTAAGAGATAAACTAGTTGCTTATCTAGTTAACCTGATACCTAACTAGTTAATTAAGAGGTTAACTAGTTACGTAACTAGTTAACCTCTTAATTAACTAGTTAGTTATATGGTTATCTGGTTGCAGAAATGTGCCACCATACCATTTGTATGGTTATTTCATTGCGTTTTGATAACGTATGCCTTATTGGTTATGTGTTTCAGTATTTATTGCATAAAAGCAATTTATATTCAGACATTACCCCGTTGAATTGTTATGAGATAATATACTATAATAGATACATTAGATATACATGGCGATTAGATACCTTTGTTACAATTTCAAATTATAGTTTGACCTGGCTATAGACAAATTAATCACATACCTTTCCTTGGTTTTATTTAAAAAACACAAAACGCTAAAAGTTTAAAATAGGCGATTAACATTATTTTTTCCATTACTGCCATATTTTGTTGCAGGTAATGAGGAAAAACTTAACAATTCATATCATGTACTAGTACATGTATTTAGGGAATATCAGAAAACTGTAAAAAAAAGCTTTTGGGTTTATTTTGCTACTCAAAACACTCCAAAGTTTAGCAATGAAAATGAACATTTAAATGTTTCCTCCAGTGCCATTAATTCTTACTGAACATTGTTGAGAAACTAGATTTTCATATGATGTACAATTAAGGAATCACAGAAAACAGACAGCTGAAGGTTTTTGTACGGTAAATGTGCACATCCGTCTGTAGTGAATGCACGTTACAGTGTTTAGTGACCTATATCACTCCCCTTTGAAAGTACATCTCTGATGGATTTCGGTACATATGCAATAAGAATACTTATAAATAATAATGTTGTTTTATTTATTTTAAGATTTAATTTAAGTAAGTTTTTTTTTTTTAATTTATAATTGCTGGTAGTTAAGTATATAAAAAGTCACAACCAAAGATGAATGTCGTGAGAAACTGGAAAAAAATGAAAAGCATCTTTCCGATGTACATTCTTTCTTATAAAGGATTTTTATTGTGATTTACTATGTCATTTGGTCGCGAATAAGTTATAAAGATGTTTTAAAACTGTAAAGACAGTAGGAAATTGCGACAGGTTTCAGTCTGGTTTTTGTAATGTAAGCATTGACATTGCTTTGGGATTTCCCAGACAAAGCACTAAATTATACTGTTTGTCATTTGTTGTAGCTTAACAAAAAGAAACTTAAATTAATTAAGAAGAGATTTGTAATGTTTTGCTAATAACTTAACAATTGACAAACATTATTAAAGTAAAGACGATAGTACAGTTGAAAAAGCATTTACAGTGTTAAATTTTAAATCGATAAACATTGCGAGCTTTATAGTTTTAAAAGAAATCATATTATTTATCTCACATAACCACTTACTCCTGGATTTGAACATAGTCATGTTTATGTCCCGATTCCGTTTGGTTTTGACACTTTAAGTGTCAGTTATTGTAATAATGTAAACATAAATGGACATCATGTATACATACATGAAATATCGAACATCTACCTGTATGATTTGATATATATTTTATATAAATTCAATATCATAAAATTGTCATCAATAAAATTAAATTTTAGTGATTATAATCCTTAAAGTATTGGAGTTTTGTGCGTTTCAAATTCCACATAAAGCCATGATGGTTTTCATAAAATATGTCTCAATATACCTTCTGTTATACGTGTCCTTCAAAATACATCAACACGTTTCTTTCATCTGATTTTTTTTAAATGTATTTTTGGGTTAATTTTTGCATTGCAACAAAGATCGATGTGTCTAATGGATATGATAATATATCATATGTAATTATGTGTGTCTATAACTGAAATTTATATTACATTATTATCCGTAATGGATCCAAAAAATAATTAGATAACGTTGCAACTTCCTGTCTATTAATGAAGTAAATTGTACACTATCACGTAAACTGTACAATAACACGAACAATAACTAAGATAGAAATTTGTTTGCATAAACTTTGCATTTTGGCTGCATCTTAACTTATAAACGATGTTTCCTACTCTAAAAAATAACGTTGCATTCAAGAATCTGTCTTTTGCGCTGTTGTATTGTCTTTAGGTTTGCTCTGTATATGATTTCTATGTTACCTTCATAGATGGTTTTTATCAGTGTTTCTAAAAATATTTCGAATATACTTTTTACGGTCTTCTTTCCAAAATGATATGCTAAATTATCTATAATTATATTTTACCTATGAGCCGATGGATTAATTATCAAAAAGCTTTGAACTTTGCCGCAGTCTATCCAGTTACATCAAATGAATGTGAACACTATGTGGGACCGGTGGGAGGAGGGTGATAAATTAAGAAAATATGTTTAAATATTTCTTGAGTATATCTGGACGTTTTTTATTTCCTTCCAATATTTGGAGTAAATAACTCACTAATAAGTAGTTGTAAAGTATTACTACTGCTACGCCCTCGTGATAAAATTACTCGCATCCGAACTCCAAACAGAGATTTCATTGAGCAATAAAATCACTGTTTGTGATATATTATTTCTTAAAAATTGCACGAGCTTTTAATTTTCATCAATGTCCTTTGCAACTGTAAAATTCCAAATAAACATTGTCGTGCAAATAAGAATTACTTCAAAAATCATTTTATTTTTAGGTTATTTTTTCCGATTATTAGCTACAAAACATCTTAGACCTGATGACTTTTTAAAAGATGCTCGCAGTGTGTTGGAAATATGTTTAAAGTGTTTGCGTGATGCAATTATCCTTAAATAATCAAGAAGAACTTGTAAAATGTCTTCCACCAATAAAAGCCTACATTTCCTGCGAAAATGCCCATGTTATTATTCGGAGACTTGTTTTAAATTAGAAACAAGATTACTATCTAATGGCTTTAAAATATTTTAATTGCCTTACGTCTTCTGACAATTGGTCCATTATATCATTTTAATGAACGCATGCAATTATATGGGATTTCTAGTTAATGGGTATGCGGCGAAGGAAAGTAATGGTAATTGTCTAGCAAATGGTCAAATATATTGTTACATTTATAATATACTAGATAAAACAGGAACGTTCGCCCAATAAAGTATCAGGTTAACACGATGTTCCAAATAGTTTCTTCGTTTATTTGTATCGATGTTGTTGTTGTTATTTTTGTTTGTTTTTTTTTCTTCAAATGTTTGTTCTATGGCTGTAATGGAATGCCTTAAAACTTTAAAGAAGCACATTCAATATCAACATTTTTAGTGATAATCTTATTGTTTGAAAAAGCACCCTGTTGCATATGAGAAAGTAACAAGTTAAAACAAAAAACAATTGTCATATACTTAACAGATGCAGAACATTATCATTTTAAAAATCACATAATTTTAAATTTTGAGGTAAAAACATTTGTAGAATATTACCCCAGTGCTTTATTCTTCTTCTTACTTTCTTCTAAATGTCTGTTTTTGTCCGAAATACATATAATATTCAGATCAAAGGACAGTAACATGTTTTTTTATATTATCTGATTTTTATTAAATAGAAAATAGAAATGAGGTAAGTAGCTTTGGCATTGATAAAAATGAAATTGAACGCAATTGAATAGTTTTCAGTTGGCATCTTACATATAGGAAAATGATAACTTTTTGGAAAATAATATCATCAAAATATTAACAAGACAAGGCAACGAAATCATAGGTCTGTCTTGGATTCTTTTAGAAACTACGTTCCAACACATATTTTTTAAGAAGCAATTACGGAAATAAATTTGGCAAAATATAGCTAAAATTAAATGCTTTGATGTACTCCAACCTTTGAAATGCATATTTTAGGCCTTTATATATTTTCTGTCGGTTGTTGTTATGCATTTCAGTGTATGATAAGTTTAAAGACCACCTTGTTTTAGAACATATTTTCGACTTAATGTTTTCGCAACGTTGGCATTCAAACAACCATTTATACCGACAATTATTTAGACCATTCTCCTAATAACGTTTTAAGGTAGCAAGGTCAGTTGTCTTACATTCTGTATTCTTTTTTATTTTCTTATAAGCAGGGTAGTTATCAATGACATAAAATGCTATTGTTTTTATTAAGTGAGTTGCTAACATAAATAAACTTACACCTATGTAAAAAAAAAACAATAAAGAAGCATGTTGAAATTACGTTTTTGTTTAGCAACTTAAACTGTATGATTTGAAATATTTGTACGAACATGTCCAGTCCAAAACAAAATGTTATGTGACTGCAAAAAATATAAATATATCCTTAATCGGCTAGATGTGCTGTAAATAATGGAGACAAGCCCTCTGTACATATGTTTATTTAGTAAGTTATTTAACACATCATCCTTGTATTCTTGCATATCAGACATAATTATCCACCGGTGCTAGAAAAACCTGTCTTACATCACCCATTTATATAAGTAGCGTGCTTTAAATGACGTCATTGCTGCGCGCCTTTTATGAGTGAATTGCGTTCTTAAGATGACGTCACTTAACCATTATGAATGAAGCTGTAAGTTCATACGCTACTATTAGAAAAAAAGTGCGTAATGAGAATATCAGTTTTCGTAATTTCTGTTCTAAAATAATTGATATGTTACATGCAAGAAAAAGAATCAAACACCGGCTGTCGGTGCAGACGGGAATATCTAGCTCTCGGTTGACTGTTTACGGCGGAATCTCTGCAGCGCCTAGTTACCGCCGTAAACAGTCACCCTCGAGCTAGATATTCCGGTCTGTACCGGCAGCCTGTGTAAGATTCTTATATCATAAGTCTTGTGAAGTAGAGGACGATAATAAAGATACAAACGATCTCTACGACGTTTAAGCTTTCAACAACTGTTTGTTACTGGAGGAAATGCAGCAAAAACATTAAACTTAAAATGTTGGTCTGCTGTCCAAGGCAACCGCCTAAATGAATTTTAATTAAAATTCATAGTTTACGTGTACGTGTTGTATTTGCACAAACTTATTTAACAGCCTTGTGGTATCGATATCACATAATTTTTATCTTAAATAATTATCATAAAACAAAATATTATTATAATATCTTTTATTTTCTTTCCTTTTTTTCTTTTATTTGAAAAAAGGCTTTTTTTATTATTATAATATCTTATTCATTTGGGAATTCCTTTTCATTGAGCAATGTTTTAAGTAACAATCGACTAAAATCAAAAGAAGTTCCATTGTAATTAAACATTTAATGTAAGGTTGAAAATGTACACATTCAATAAACTGAATATACCTTACGTATTACTTTCATTAACTTCTTTATTTAATTTATATGATGTATGACTGTATTCAATTCGCAGTTCAAAAGCAGTGTTTTTTTTAAATAAACACGAAGTTATGACAGAACAAATATTATATATTTTATAGGAGCACGATGTTTTTTTCATTAACAAAGTTTCATTCCGTATCTAGCAAGTTATTGGTTTCATTATGAAGTTTTATTTGCAATGTCTGTAAATACACAAGTATAGTTTTCTCTTGTTGTAAAGAGTTCGTGTAAATTATTTTTGTTATGAATTCTGCGCAATCATCTTTTAAAATTACAACATGACATTTAGAAAAATGTAAAAGAAAATTGTATTTATGAGGTATTGCATTTTTACGTACAATTCATTCATTATGAAAGTTACATTTCATTTACGTTTTACATAGCAAGCAGTTTTGACTGTCATGATTATATGCATCGACATTTTATACATGATTGAAACATATTAATCCATTAACATTGTGGAAACATAATTAATGCGCATCATTTGTGTACAGGGTTGAATCTTTGAGCAACAACGACTATACATGGATAATCAAAACAATATCAAATGCTTGGGTATAAAACGTTTCGGAACATATTGTGTGTAAGAGATAAAAAGAAAACACCTCGTACAAGGTCCTCTACATTATTAGATCACAAATATATGTCAACACATGTTTATTTACACAAATCACATATACCTGTTAACACATGTTCATTTACACATATTGCATATAGCTGTCAATACTATTCATTTACGCAAATCGCAGATAGCTTTCAACACATGTTCTTTTACATAAATCAAAGATAGCTGTCGACAAATGTTTATTTACATAAATAACAGATAGCTGTAAACACATGTTTATTTACATTAATCAAAGATAGTCTACACATGACCATTTACAAAAATCACATGCAGCTTTTAACACATGGTTTTTAACAAAGTCACAGATAACTTTTGGCACATGGCCATTTACATAAATCACTTACAGCTTTCAACACATAGTTATTTACAAAAGTCACAGACAGCTGTCAACAAATGTCATTCACACAAATAACAGGAAAATGTCAACATATGGTTATCATCACAGGCAGCTGTTAATACATGTTCATTATCAAATGTCACATGCTGTTTTCAACATATATGGTCACATGTCAACTGAAGAGCTGTGGCTACATAGAGAAACCAACCTCGTAGAATCAACAATTAAAACTGCAGGTCAGAAGATGAAATACGTACACACTGTTTTTCTTAAATTCTGTAAATTTATGTCGCTGTCAATTGACATGATCAGTCAATCAATTATTAGTGTTGTTTTCTTGTATTTAATCTTTTGATGCTTTGTTAGTTTTACATTTGTTTAAACATGTAGGAATTATGGGCGTGTAACGACAATGCACGTTTATGCATAAAGACATACATTTGACCACTTGTAGTCGAAGGTGAATTATCAAAAATGCTGCGAGTAAAACTGTCATGGATAGTCTACGTATTATAATAAACAATTAACAAAAATGAAATATCATGTTTTGTAGTTTTCTTCTTTGTGATAAAAATGTTATTTTTTGTTGACAAGAATTTCATATTGATATCAAAACTACATGAATAATTAAAGGTATTTCGTTGGATTACATGTATGAAACCACAAGCCATTACGTTATAAATAACAACACAGTTTCTATATCATGTAAATGACTTCTATGTCATGTAATCAACTAGAAGTACATTAATGGCATTATTTCTGAAGTTAAATTAACTGTAAAAGTGCAACAAAATTTCTTACATGCTACGTTAACTACCGATTGCGCGTGATTGTCTGCGTTGATGATTCAAAATCAAATGATGTTTTGCGTCGTTAATCAGAGACAATGAGGATACGACACGATTTCTAAGATGATTTCAAATGTAGAAGTCGTTTGGGGTTGTTTATTGAATTATTGCACTCCTTTTATAAATTAGTTTTTATAATTTACATGTTTTATATAATTTATATTTCACGGTTTCTGACACACATTTTGAATTCAGAAATATATATATATAACCGGTAGATATTTTTTGTCTATATATTTTTTCATAGTTTTGTTAATAAATAATTGAAATGTAAGTCGTAAAAAGCTAAATTCTTTTTCTCCGATACATGCATAGCTATAGAGTTTAATGGGCTTTCAACAAAGACATGTTTTGTACCATTTTTAAACTAGACACTGTTTGATCTTTCACGTATTTCTTTGGAAGGAATGTTCCATAAAACATTGATCGACGTCTTGTAAAGCTATCTGTGATAAAAGTTTTAAAATGTACATTGGGTTTGTAGCAATTATGCCAAAGCGGAAAAGACAAAATGATATATTATATGAAATTCAAACGTGATTTTGTCGACTATATTTGTTTGACATTGTTTGACATTTCTGTCTGTACATAGATTTTACTTGACATTGATGGAACATTGCAACCCTGTTATTTGATTGACTGATTTAAATCATATCACTATTCTAGAAGGATTTTCATTGTAAGCATCTGTTTATAGATCGTACGGGTTTTCAAATAATGGTTTGACTAATGTGTCCGTTTATTTTATTAAAATGTCATACGGGCTTAATTATTACTTCATCATATTGTTGCACATCTTCTCCTGGCTGAAACATCTCGTTTTCTATCACGGCAATATCTCGTTGGTACAAAATGCAGAACTTCTATTATAAATGATGTATATCTTTATCAATTTTAATTTTAATTTGATTTCTAATGGATTTAATGAATGTAAAGTTCAAAGTGTTTTGAATTCTTTTTTTCAAATTTAAAATATATGTCTATACGATCTATTTGAACCATGTTATCCTGTTTTGATGGTTTTACTGTTCTTAGCGTTTTAAACAGTCTGCATGGTAGGTAGTATTTATTTACTCACAAATTGTTTTCTTTGTTTATCTTAAATTAACCAGTCAAGTTATAGATATGAAGAAATAGCGCTTATTTTAAACATGTTAAGTTGGTTAGATAATCAAAATAAAAATAAATATTGTTTAATTCATTGCTATGCTTAATTGTCTCGTACTATTTTTTGTTACAAAAAGAGACAAATATTTCAGTTAAGCTATATTAAGTTTGAAAAGAAAATTACGTGCAGTGCTTGTACAAACATTTCCTCGTTGTTGTTTAGTCAAATCCTTATATAAAATATATTGAGTCTGTGAACCAGCCCAATCAAACCGAGCCTGCAACATTTTCATTTTGAATTCTTATTTTTCGTTATATTAAATTTCCAAAGGAACTGACTAGACTGACTAGACGATCTAATGTTTACTCTATCTTACAAGACATCAACTTTAAACATTTTTAAGAACAATTTGCCACTTAATCACCAATCACTAATTATAAAGCTAATGTATGACCTCTTTTGTACCAATACACATATAACATGTATGTATCAATGAATGTAACGTTTCTGATTGAATAAAATGAATGACCCTTAAATATAACTTTAGATAAAAGTATATTTTATAAGAAAAACTCTGATTCCTCGAAAGAGGCAAGTGATTAGGCAAACGTACACAAGGGGGCAAAATTGTTGATTAATAACTATATCTTCGGCAACAAACGCCATTATGAACAAATGTTAAACAGTATTTAATGTTTTAAATTCAATATTCGGTCAACTCTTTGAATACGCATGCCAACTAAACATAAGTCGCGCGCCATTGATGAATAAATTATTGGTTATTTACACCCTTCTTAAACATCCCGCCGATTCGTTGTGTTAAAAAAACCATAAGCTTCATTTTTTTAACGGGGTGTGGATTGGAAAATGAATTGTTATACGTTACATTATTTATAGCGCATTTTGTTTGATTATTTAATATTAATTTTTGTACAATATTTATTTAGTTCAAATTAATAACACACATACTGAAAGAAATGTTTCATTCATAATAACTATTTTTCTTACTTTCGAAAGACCTTGGCCTTATCAATAAAACTTGTAAAAAACATCACATTCTTTCTTGATTAACGTCGTCATGCACAATACAGAATAAGGGGTCGAAATTTCCGGTCAATTTAAAGGATCTGAGAGTCAATGTGTTATTATTTATGATGTCTAAGGGTCGGGATGTCATACAGTCTTGTCCGATTGAAATAATCGCACACAATTCCGTGCGAATACAATTTGCTTACACTTAACACTGCCTAAAGGTCATGTTTATATTTTCTGTAATTTTATAATAACAAGAACATACATTTAATTTCAATTAAATTTCTTGATTGTAAAAGGTGTTTATTTATTTTTCTGTTCTGAACACTCAATCGTCGTATAAGTATCATACTCGCATCTTCTTCGCATTGGAGAATTTGTCGTTATGTAAATGTCATATAAACATGAAAGTAGAATGCATTATTTTCATAGCTGATATAATCGACCTTATTTGAATTAAATATTTATGAATTAAGCCATGTAATAACAATGAATATAACTTTCAAAGAAATAAACTGAAGATTATTTATTTTTTGCGTAATTACTAGGAAAACAGACAGCTCATTTCCAGGAACTGTTTTATTTCTTATTTCTGTAAAAGTTTGATAAATCTTTTATAAAAACTCCTAGTCTATGTTTTGTCTACTTTATAATATTAGATTTTATAACATCATATACTGTGTATCTGTATGAGATGGCTTTGTGATAAAAACTAATTTGCAACGTACAAAAATACTCACTTTGTTGATTTACTGGCATTTTGTAATAAATTCACTGCGTAAAAAAATTGCATTATCAATACACGATATATAATTGTGGCAGAACTAGTTTTTTCATGAAAGACAAAACCTTCCTTTCGATTTAAACTAATAATTCAGAAGAAATTTTTGTTAAATTTTATTTTTTTGATGTCCCTTTTTGATTTTTTATTATCCGCTTTAAAAACCTTTTTAAAATACAGTCGTTTTTTTTTCTTTTTTTCTGGGATATTGTATTTTATGCGTTTTCCCTTAATCCTATGTAACTAGATGGTATGAACACGATTATAAAATGATTTAATTAAACTTGATGTCTTCATGTAATGTTATATTCCTTGAAAATTATAAATACAAAAATGACATACACTATCAGTTTTGATCCAAAGTTTCAGCTACAGATATATCTCGCATATCCATGGAGATATTATCATTCAATTTTTGCATTTTTTCACGAATTTCCCAAATTTTTTTTAGGGTTTACAAATCGACACAAAAATATTGATCTTTGTTTTGACATTTGGAATTTTTATTTCTTAAACATGTCATTAAAATTTTGGAGAACTTAAATGCACTAAAATAAAAATAGATTAAGTTTTAACGAATGAATCATAAAAATGCTATTGAAGATCAATGTTTTAACATGAAAAATCATTTTCTTTTCATTTTGGGTCATTTTTTGCATTTGTTAAATTAAAAACGGAAAAATGTCTGAGCTTAATTTCATGCAAAAAACATCATAAAAAAAAAATGTCGCAAAATAAAAATACAAATCGTATAAAAAAGTTTTGGTAACAGTATTTAACGTGAAATTTTATGATTTAAAATTTCGTTTTCAAATGCAGTTAGATTTATGGCTTGATATTCAACAATAATGTTTACCAGGGGAGAGTTTTACATAATTTTTAAGCTTTCTTCTCAATCCTGGATGCAATTTATATATAATAATTGCAGTTTTGTCTGTAAATATTGAAGATGTTATAGTTATTGTTTAAACCAATAATAGTTATGGGTAACTTAGAATTATTGCGATTTCTACTTTGAATACGATTGACGTATGACAAGAAGATGGATACATTTCCAGTTCTTTCCCATTACGTAATAAGGCAAGAAATACAAAGTGACAAAAAATGATACATTTCTCTTACTTGTCCACAATAGAGTTATTGCTAAGGTCTTTTTGCAAAAAGGTTTCTCCTTCCGAAATGAGTTTGTTTCTAAAAAAAATGAATTGTACATGTTACTTTTATTTAGTTTCGGGCATCAATACGCAATGTCTGAATATAATTATATTTTCAAATAAGAAATTAAATTTCATATAGTGAATTGATACTTACTTCTTGCAGATCTTAATTTGTTCTGATAGTTTTTTTCTGGTTGAATAAATATAATAAGAAGAATAATTTGGCTGTAAAATAGAGAAGAACAGAAACAGAATCCCTAAAGAAAGCCCAATACGACAAAATTTGAATTTTACAGGCTCTGTATGATTGAGTCTGTTCATGGACGGTACTGGAAAGTGCAAGTAAGACATTTTTATTGGGAATATATATTCGAACCATGTGCATATTCACTGACATTTCCCCCAACAGTAATCTGTTTTCAAACTAATTAGAAATAGATTTATACTTGGAATCATATTCATATCACGAATCCTTCTTCACTCAAGGATTTAGAATAGGTCAGCGATTGTTTTTGTGTGTTTTCTTTCTAACTATAGAGCCATATTTGAGAAATGGCTCTAACCTTAAGGAATATTTGGATCATTATAATTCCAGGAAACAAAGGCAATGCATCCATAAGATAAATTAGTCTCATATCAATAAACGTTATATCTTAATCTGAAATGGATTATCGTAAGTACATAAAATACTTCTTGTAGTATGTTACAGTTAACATTTTCATTATGTTTGACTTTTTTATTCACTTATATTGTTTTTTTATATTTCACGTATAAGCCGCATTATATATTTAGCGTTTTAGTTTCCAAGCTTTAAGACAACATAGGAATACAAAGCAATAAGGCAAAGAAAAGTTCACAGAACGAAGCATCTCACAAAGGTACCCAATTTAATATTTTTTAATTTCAGTAAATTATTTTTATCTGAGTGACTGCTAATGTAATTGACAGAAGTAAATTCCATTAACGTTCGTGGTCATTATATTGAATTGTGCCTATTGCAAATTACTTGACAAATGCATTTGTGTCAGACATTTGATTAATGATTATTTAATTGATATTTCAAAATATTAAAACAACCATAATTTGAATATTAATATATACCAGTGGAAAGAAATGATCAACAAGTAATGTGACTTTCCCATAAATTATTTACATGGAAACATAACAATTGAAAAAAATATTTTACTTCGTTATTTCCTTCTTACTTACAAATGTATCAAAATAATAAAGAAGAACGCGTTTAAATTTTTATCTTTATACACAGCTATTGCTACAAAAACACCCAAAAAAAAGAACAATCTATTCGATTAGTAAATGTGGACAGTTATAAGCATTCCCAACAACATTACATAAACGTTTGCAGTGTGAACGGATTTCAGTTATTATCATCTTTAGGTGTACATCTTTATGTGATACTCTTATATCATATTGTGTAGGATGTCAACCTACAAGAATACTGTTCCTTGTACACATGTGTTTTCTTCGACAGTTAAACATCTAACTTTTATTTATGTTTAAAAGTTATTGGTTTAAAAAAAAACCCCATCAAATTTCCCTTTTTAGGGCTTTAAAAAGAATGTGTTATAACTAATTTAATCTTGTTCCCCAAGCATTTTTTAACCCAAAACCCGAAAAAGGTTTCTGTACATTACAAAACAATTTTGAAAATTTAGGAAAAAAATTTTCTATCTCATTAAGGAAAATTTTAGCATTTTATTTAAAGTGCTTTAAAAATCTTACCAAAATTTTTACAATTTTTTAGTTTAATATCCCCAAAATTTCCCTTTATTTTCAATGTATATTTCTTCCCCAAATGAAAATTAAATTTCATTTTCTTTCAGATAAAAACCCTTTGAATTTATGAGGGGAAAACTATCTTTTTAAAACATTAAATGATTTTGATAAAATTTTTAAAATTTTTAATTTCTAATTCAAAGGGTTTTCCATGCAAATGCAACAATTTTATTAATATTAAATTATGCCCATTGGTTTATTTTGTTTTTCTCTATGTTATGTGTTACTCGAGCATCGAAATAGCTCTTGTTTACACATATTTTTGTGTCAATGTATGGTATACTGATCCTTTTTTAACAAAAGAAATCCTGACTGTCCTAAAGAAACTTTTTTAGTATCTAATATTTTAAAGAAACTTAATGTTGAAAACGTTAAGAACACACGATAAATATAAAAAGCTTCTGTTTAGTTTCATAAATGTAAACTTAAATATTTATTGTAATACTTTTTGTGTTTATTAAGAAGTAGTAAAATAGAATGCTTGAAAGATCAGTTTGTCTTCTAGAAACAATAAGTAAATTAATTAATTGCTGTACATAACTCAGCTCAGTATTAACATGTGAACAACAATATTGTCACAAATACAAAACGTTACATGTACATTGACACCATAATTTGTCCGTCGTTTGTTGAACTGTTATATCTATTATTTACCTTACATGAAAAAAATTTTTTGAATCACTAGAGTAGCTCAGAGAGTACCTATATTACAAAACGCGTTCCCTGCATATCAAACAATATTTAACAAAAGCTATACAAAATCATCTTATGTTTTTAACCGCTGTTATTATGTTTCCGTTTTAATTCAGGTTTTATATTCATACAAATACTTTATCGTACCTCATTATCAAATGATAGACCGTAAGCCAAACAACATTATGAGCTAAGTAACACGAGCTGTTGTAAGAAATAATATTTTTCCCTTGACATCATGTAAGAATCATACATACATACATACATACATACATACATACATACATGAATGCATGCATGCATGCATGCATGCATGCATGCATACATACATACATACATACATACATACATACATACATGCATGCATGCATGCATGCATGCAATTTTAATGACTTTCTTTTATTTGTCATTAATATCTCAAAACAAAATAAAATTGATAAAAATAAAACAAATAAAATTTGTATAAGAATCTGGAAAAAATGTGATCCTTCAGAATATTAATCGCATCAAAATTACATCAAGTCGCAGATCCGGTTTGATTGAGTCTGTACACGAGTTATAATTAAATATATCTCTTGCCCTTTCACACCAACTTGAGCGGTACTCAATTCTCAACACTTAGAAGTGCCGGCCAATGATCACAAATGACCTTAAAATATAACAACACTGAAATGATGTACGGGGAAACTTTTTACAGCTGACAAACGGCATTTGACACCTGTTGATGTATAATTTGTTTATGTACTAGCTTTTGCCGTGTAAAAAATACATTGGGGATTATCCTTATAATTTAAGTTATATTGTACCACTATAAAAGTCACCTTAATTAAATAAGTTGATAAGAAATTGTGTTGTTCTAAATATTCCTTATGAATCGAAAGTGAACTTTTGTTACTGGAACTTATCAAAGCAATAGATGCTGCTGATAAATTGTCGCAATTCAGAAACATCAATATCTCGCGTGAACACTGTGATTTAACTTGTTGCACGTCGTCTTACAGTTGACAGACTGTGTGGAAGTTACAGAGAAAAAATAGACAGCTATCCGTAAATCAAACGGAGTTTTAAAACAATATTGTTTTCTAAAGAAGTTTTTTTATATAAGTGATTGTTAAAGAAAATAGTAAATTATTGCGTGACTGGATTTATATATAAAACTGCAATTGAAATTTAAATTGTAAGTGACATTGGTTTAGATTTATTGGTAAACGGTGTATGTAAAATGCTTCATATAAGACTGCCATATAATATGCACTCTTAAAATGTAGATATTTTGGAAATTAAATGCTTACTTTCTCTACGATCTTAATGATATTTAAATATGTTTGTGCGAACTGGTACAGTCCGTAAAAATAGAGGAGCAGCGAGTCGTCGCCATGCCCCTAAACATAGACGTGACTCGAATGAGCATAATGTTGCTGCAAGAAAGTCTACAATATTTGATGACCCATCATCGACTGGCTCAGCCGTATATGGACTTTCCCCAAATGGAGACATTCATGGATCTAGATCTGTATCACTGCATTCATTTACATACAAAACGGAATTAGAAAATGAAAACCGATCAAATTCAAGGATTGAAGTAGTAGAAAATGAAAGTAGCCTGTGTAATCCATACAAGAGTACAATAAATCAGGATTATTTGACAGTAAAACCATCTCCAGCCAGAAGCCATACAGCAACTGTTGTGGTATGTGTCTAATTGTATTTTAATTCCGTTGCATTTTTATCCATGTAAGACCTTATCCTTTATTATCTTTTATATGACTTTTTTAAAATAGGCACTCAATATGTTTTATGTCATTGCACGTGTTAAAAGACAGGTAAACAGGTGAAACAATTAAAAACCAAGACGCAAGAGCGTAGCATCTATTTTTGCAAATATAAACAACAGTAGACATGTAGATGAAGATGTGGTACACTTTAGTGAAATAAATTGAAGATTTATTTGAAATAAATCAAATGTTAAATACTTTCTAGGTATGTTTATTTCTTCTACTGCCCTTCCCAAAATGTGTTTTAGCATTTGAAATTTATGTATTTATCTTGCAATATAAAATAATTTTTTATGTGTGTATTTATAAGCTTGATGTTATTATAGCGCGAGCTTTTACTTAGTTTATACAAAATTAATTTTAGTTCGATTCTTTCGGAAGCTTTAAGCTACATGTAATGAAGCTTTAAGCTACATGTAATAAACTCACTCTCGAACCCGCTCCCGAAGCTTTCAACCCATATATTTAACGCCATTTAATCTTTCAATATTGAATGTTTGAAAAACAGTGATTATTTCTCAGGCAGTGTAATTAAGACATACTGAGTTATTCCTGTTACTTGAAGTGTAAACTAAGCCAATTTAACTTCGTTGAAGAAACTAATTGTATTTTTCACAACAAATCTCGAAATTATAAATCTATGTTTAGAATGTGGTAGAGAGTAACATTTTAAGGAACAAAGTGATTTATGACATGTTCTGCGTGCTGTAAGACTAGAATAAAAATAAAATCAAAGCTAGATTATTCTCCAATGATTGTTTAGATATAAACAAAATTAATATAATATTCGTTTATCTTTTTTGTATTTCATTTTGTTTATAAAGCATACAATATATATCATAAATTAACCGTACAATATCGTACAAATCTCCTCAAATAATGATGCGATTACAGGGTGAAATTTGAATACAAATATTATGTTTCACTATACATAAGGTATATTCACCCAATTTTAAGTTAGGTGATTAATATCTTTTATTGCCCACCTTTTAATATACAACCGTAAGAAATTTCACTGCTTTGACCACATGATGTTAATAGAAATAATTATCGGATCAAGTCTTATCAATTTAGCCTCGTTTCCATTTCCAACGTCAAAACAATCCGTATCAAATGCAAATCCTACTGGGCATAAAGCCTCGTTTCATTTTCAATGTATAAAATAACTATACCACAGGCATATCGTACCCAATATAGCCCCATTTTCAGAGTAAAAAAATCTGTATCAAATTAATATCGTGCTTCAGTTATCATTTTTATATTCAGAGTGAAACATTATGCCTACTCCTAATATAATAATTTATTGTAACACAGGTCTGTCAAAATGTCGGAAATGTGAAAAAGAGGTTATTATACGTTACTGAGAATGATATTGATAATATTGGACTCGTCCACAGCTGTCAAACCTATACCAAGCTCGGCATTAATATATTTAACGCCTTATATGCTTGACAGCTTGTACTCCTTCAAAAGAATGCTGTACAGTTTTTAAAAGTGTATAATAACCTCATCATATCTAATAAGATAAAAATGAAAATCTAAAAGGTTGATCATCATGGTAGAATTGAAAATAATGTAATTCCTGTATCTTAGCTTTATAAATTTCAACATTTTTTAAAATATCCACAAATGTGATGATACGGAAATGATCAAAAAAATATTTTATGTAATTTTTTACAAATTAAATTGAAATAATAGACTGAGTCAATTTTTAATCGGCAATATTTTTTGCCAGTTTACCTGTCGGCTATATGGACAACGTCATGATTGTTCTCGAAATCATGAAAATTACCAATCTCCACGCAGTGAGCTCCCCTTAATTCTTCGACGTAGATCCACCAAGGTCCGATTTATCAGAATTTTTGATATACTAAATTTTTTTCTACTGCTTATATCTATCAGATAAGTTTTTTTCTCACTTATTTAACAATGTTTATTAATAAATAAATAAATGATATGAATATTTAGAAATAATTTTAAAAATTATGAGAATATTTTCTACCGAGACAATATTTTGATATTTTATATTTTTAGCTTTTGAATTTATTTTTCGTTATTTTGTATACTTTTGATAATTTTTTGATAAACTATATCGAACGTAGGCACTAAAAGTTAAAAATAAAACAGAAAGAGTAAAATGACATTAGATTTTTTTTAATGTAACGGTCGATATTTACATTTGAATTTCGACATTACGTCATGTGACTTTCATCATCATGTGACGTCTTTGAAGGCAGTGATTACAATTCTGCAAAGGGAGGTAATCACTGTTAGAAGTTTGGAAAATTACCTGCTCAATGTTTAAAATTAGAAACCGCATCGCTGTTAAAATAATGAAAGCTCGCCAATTGTTGGTTGTTTAAAAGGCCACGGGAGGTGACTGTCTATGGGTAAATGTTAGATCCTAATTCGTAGCGTTATTTAGAAGCTGATTTTAATTAGAATGTGTACAATGCAAATCATTAACCGACTTTTTACCGACGTATTTATTGTATTTAGGTATTACATAAAAGACATAAGTATATGTGAAATAATTATCAAAGTCGTATGTCAGTTGCACTTTTTGACTCCTTATTGTCATAATTTTGTCAAGTTTTTTAACGAAAAAACCCAACAAAACAACATGATTGAAAGAGTAAAAGATTTCTGGAAAATTCACAGCTACAGTGGTTTGAATAATAAATATATATAATAAATCATCTAAGTTTAATGCAATAACACTTCAATAAGTTATACGTAACTCGAGTCGTGTTGTGATTACTGACTACTGATCCCCTATAACGTGAGAATGATACTCGTCACGCGATGATGAAGCAGAATTGAGTCAGCTTTTGTTGATGTGTTACAAAACTAAACAAAATCAAATTTTCTTACAATGTTATTCAAATTGAATACAGATACAGAAATATGTGTTTTTATAGTGTACAACTTATACAAAAATAGTGTTGCAAACAGTTTACATAATCTTATAATAAACGTACGTATACATGAAATATTGAGAAATATAGATGAAATAAAAGTTGTTTTTTGATTTTCCGTATTTTCAAAGTAAAACATTTTTTCCGTGATTTCACTGGTGTCTTGCCGGACTACTTTCATCTAATGCAGCCAATACACAAACGTTAAAAGGAATTCTTTCAAATTTTAATGTCAAAAGAGAGAGAGGGAAAATGTATATAATGAACATAAAATATGTGTTTTTTTTTCTAAAAATACAGGATTTAATTTCATCTTGTGGTATGAAAATTATCTTATTTTTCTCGTGGCTACCGCCACTTATGAAAATATTTATTTTCATACCACTGAATGAAAATAAATTCTGTATTTATAGAAAACTTGAATATCCTCCATTTTTCTCATGTTTTGAGTTATTTAAATACTATACGTGTAAAGCCATTTGTATTGTTATTTCATTGTGTTTTAATAACTTATGCCTCATTGGTAATGTGTTTCAGTATTTATTGCAATTTATATTCAGACATAACCCCGTTGAATTGTAATAAGATAATGTACTATAGTAGATATTTGTGAAAAGTGCGTTAGATATACATGGCGATTAGATACCTATGTTACAATTTCAAATTATAGTTTGACCCAGCTAAAGACAAATTAATCACATGCCTTTCTTGGGTTATTATTAAATACCCAAAGAAATAGAAACGCAAAACGCTAAAATTTTAACAAAGGCGATTAACATTAGTTTTTCCATTACTGCCATTTTGCGTTGCAGGTAATGAGGAAAAACTAAACAATTCATATCATGTACTAGTACATGTATTTCGGGAATATCAGAAAATTGAATAAAAAGCTTTTGGGTTTATTTTGCTACACAAGTTTAGCAATGAAAATGAACATTTAAATGTTTCCTTCAGTGCCTTTAATTCTTACCCAACATTTGGGAAAAACTAAATTATTCATACATGTACATGTAAGGAATTACAGAAAACAGAAAGCTGTAGGTTTTTTACGGTACGTGTGCACATTCGTCTGTAGTGAATGCACGTAACAGTGTTAAGTGCACTAAATCTCTCACCTTTGAAAGTACGTCTTTGATAGATTTCGGTACATATGCAAGAAGAATACATATTTATAATATATTCTGTTGTTTTTTTATTTTAAGATTCAAATAAGTTTGTTTTTTTTAATTTTATAATTGCTGGTAATAATTCCTGTATTTAACTATAGAAAGTCCCAACCAAGATGAATGTCGTGAGAAACTGGAAATAACTGAATAGCATCTTTCCGATATACATTCTTTCTTGTAGGGGATGTTTATTGTGATTTACTATGTCATTTCGTCGCGAATAAGTAATAAAGATGTTTTAAAACTGTAAAAACAGTAGGAAATTGCGACAGGTTTCGGTCTGGTTTTGGTAATGTAAGCATTAAAATTCTCTGGGGGTTTGCCAGACAAAGCACTAAGTAATACTGTCTGTGATTTGTTATAGCTTAACAAAAAGAAACTTAAATAAATAGACATTAATAAGATTAAATTCTAATGATTATAAAGACTATAAGTATTAGAGTTTGCAGGTTGCAAAAGAGTTAAAAATTTCACATATAGCCATGTTTCTCTTGAAATATACCCCCAATATACATTCTCTTATAGGCGTCCTTCAAAATACATCACCACTATAAATTATTATGTTTCTTTCGTCTTAAATTTATTTTCAATTTAATTTTGGCTAAATTTCAATTTACCCGACTATGTGTTGCATAGCAACAAAACTCGATGTGTCTAATGGATATGATTATGAATCATGTGTAATTATGTGTGTCTATAACTGAAATTTATTTTACATTATTATCCGTAATGAATCCAAAAAATAATTAGATAACGTTGCAACTTCCTGTCTATTAATGAAGTAAATTGTACACTATCACGTTAACTGTACAATAACACGAACATTTACTAACTTCAAGATAGAAAGATAATTGTATAAACTTTGCATTTCAGGTGTATCTTATCTTAAATGATTTTTCCTATTTTAAAACATGACGTTGCATTCAAGAATCTATTTATATCGTTTGCGCCGTTGTTCTGGTCTCAAGGTTTGCTGTGTATATGATTTCTCTGTAACATTCGTAGATGGTCTTTATCAGTGTGTCTCAAAATATTTCGAATATACTTTTTACGGCCTGCTTAACAAAATGATATGCTAAATAATCCGGAATTATATTTTTCCTATGAGCCGATGGATTAATCACCAAATAACTTTGAACTTTGCCGCAGTTTGTCCAGTTAGACCAAATGAATGTGAACACCATGTATGACCGGTGGGAGGAGGGTGAAACATTTAGAAAATATGTTTAAATATTTCTTGGGTATATCCGGTCTTTTTTTTTATTTCTTGCCAATATTTGGAGTAAATAACTCACTTATAAATAGTTGTAAAGTATTATTACTGCTACGCCCTCTGATAAAATTCCTCGCATCCGAACTCCAAACCGCGACTTTTATTGAGCAATAAAATCACTGTTTGGGATTTTAAATTTTCATCAATGTCCTTTGCAACTGTAAAATTCCAAAAAAACATTGTCGTGCAAATAAAAATGACTTCAAAAATCATTTTATCTTTAGGTTATTTTTCCATTATTGGCTACAAAACACCTGAAACCTAGTGATTTTTATGTCCCCACAATGTGGGAGCATATAGCGTTGCACTTGTCCGTCCGTCAGTCCGTCCGTCCGTACGTCCCGAAATCTTGTGAACGCAACTCCTCTTAAACCGGACGGCAGATTTTGCTTAAACTTACAGGGATGAACAACCTTAATGTGTAGATGGTAGTAAATGAAGGAATTTTCGCTGTGACCAAATTTAACAGAATTATGGCATTTTGTTGATTTTTTCACTAGATACTATGTAGACATTTTGTGAACGCAACTCCTCTTAAACCGGATGGCAGATTTTGCTTAAACTTACAGGGATGAACAACCTTAATGTGTAGATGGTAGTAAAGGAAGGAATTTTTGCTGGGACCAAATTTAACAGAATTATGGCCCTTTGTTGATTTTTTCACTAGATTACTATGTAGAAATTTTGTGAACGCAACTCCTCTTAAACCGGATGGCAGATTTTGCTTAAACTTACAGGGATGAACAACCTTAATGTGTAGATGGTAGTAAAGGAAGGAATTTTTGCTGGGACCAAATTTAACAGAATTATGGCCCTTTGTTGATTTTTTCACTACATACTATGTAGAAATTTTGTGAACGCAACTCCTCTTAAACCGGATGGCAGATTTTGCTTAAACTTACAGGGATGAACAACCTTAATGTGTAGATGGTAGGAAAGGAAAGAATTTTTGCTGCGACCAAATTTACAGAATTATGGCCCTTTGTTGATTTTTTCACTAGATACTATGTAGAAATTTTGTAAACGCAACTCCTCTTAAACCGGATGGCAGATTTTGTTTAAACTTACAGGGATGAACAACCTTAATGTGTAGATGGTAGTAAAGGAAGGAATTTTTGCTGGGACCAAATTTAACAGAATTATGGCCCTTTGTTGATTTTTTCACTACATACTATGTAGAAATTTTGTGAATGCAACTCCTCTTAAACCGGATGGCAGATTTTGCTTAAACTTACAGGGATGAACAACCTTAATGTCTAGATAGTAGTTAAGGAAGGAATTTTTGCTGCGACCAAATTTAACAGAATTATGGCCCTTTGTTGATTTTTTCACTATATACCTTGTAGAAATTTTGTGAACCCAACTCCTCTTAAACCGGATGGCAGATTTTGCTTAAACTTACAGGGATGAACAACCTTAAGGTGTAGATGGCAGTAAAGGAAGGAATTTTCGCTTCGACCAAATTTTACAGAATTATGGCCCTTTGTTGAGTTTTTCAATATATACTTTGTAGAAATTTTGTGAATGCAACTCCTCTTAAACCGGATGGCAGATTTTGCTTAAACTTCCAGGGATGAACAACCTTAATGTGTAGATGGTAGTAAAAGAAGGAATTTTTGCTGCAACCAAATTTAAGAGAATTATGGCCCTTTGTTGATTTTTTCACTAGATACTATGTAGATATTTTGTAAACGCAACTCCTCTTAAACCGGATGGCAGATTTTGCTTAAACTTACAGGGATGAACAACCTTAATGTGTAGATGGTAGTAAAGGAAGGAATTTTTGCTGGGACCAAATTTAACAGAATTTTTCAACTTGTGGCACATGTAGTCCAAAAAATATTTGACCTAGAGTCATAAGATTGACAGAACAGTGGTGTGTGGGGGCATCCGTGTCCTATGGACACATTTCTAGTTTAAAAGATGCTTGCAGTGTGTGGGGAATATGTTAGAAGTGTTTGCGTGATGCAATTATCCTTAAATAATCAAGAAGAACTTGTAAAATATCTTCCACCAATAAAAGTCTACATTTCCTGCGAAAATGCCAATGTTCTTATTCGGAGACTTGTTTTAAATTAGAAACAAAATTACTATCTAATGGCTTTAAAATATTTTAATTACCTTACGTCTTCTGACAATTGGTCCATTATATCATTTTAATGAACGCATGCAATTATATGGAATTTCTAGTTAATGGGTATGCGGCGAAGGTAAGTAATGGTAATTGTCTAGCTAATGGTCAAAAATATTGTTACATTTATAATATATTAGATAAAACAGAAACGTTTGCCCAATAAAGTATCAGGTTAACACAATGTTCCAACAGTTTCTTCGATTATTTGTATCGATGTTTTTTCTTTATTTTTTTTCTTCAAATGTTTTTTATGACTGTAATGCAATGCCTTAAAACGTTTAAGAAGCACACTCAATATCAACATTTTTAGTGATAATCTTATTGTTTGAAAAAAACACGTTGCATATGAGAAAGTAACAAATTAAAACAAAAACAATTGTCATATACTTAACAGATGCAGTACATTATCATTTTAAACATCACATAATTAAAAATTTTGAGGTAAAAACATGTGTAGAATATTACCCCAGTGCTTTATTCTTCTTCTTACTTTCTTCTTAATTATGTAAATGTCTGTTTTTGTCCGAAATACATATAATTTTCAGATCAAAGGACAGTAACAAACAATTGTTTATTTTTATATTACTATCTGATTTTTATTAAAAAGAAAATAGAAATGAGGTATGTAGCTTTGGCATTGTTAAAAATGAAATTGAACGCAATTGAATAGTTTTCAGTTAGCACCTTACATATAGGTAAATGTTAACTTTTTAGAAAATAATATCATCAAAAGATTCACAAGACAAGGCGACAAAATCATAAGTCTAGTCTCCGTCTTGGATTTTTTTTAGAAACTACGTTTTCAACACATATCTTTTAAGAAGCAATTACGGAAATAAATTTGGCAAAATATAGGTTGCTTTGATGTACTCCAACGTTTAAAATGCACATTTTAGGCTTTTATATATTTTCTGTCGGTTATTGTTATGCATTTCAGTGTATGATAAGTTTAAAGACCACCTTGTTTTAGAACATATTTTCGACTTAATTTTTTTCGCAACGTTCGCATTCAAACAACCATTTATATCGACAATTTTTAGACCATTCTCCTAATAACGTTTTTAGGTAGCGAGGTCAGTGGTCTTACATTCTGTATTCTTTTTTATTTTATTATAAGCAGGGTGGTTATCAATGACATTAAATGCTTTTTTTATTCAATTAGTTGCTAACATTAATAAACTTACACAAGGGTCTTTCAAATTGAATTATATTCAAAAGCGCTGCTTACACAAAGAATTGCATAATATTTCTGAAACAGATATATGGCAAGTTGTAAAGGATAAGCTTTTAAAATTTTAGGAAAAAAATAAATAAGAAGCATGTTGAAATTATTTTTTGTTTAGCAACTTAAACTGTATGATTTGAAAAAACAGATTTGTACGAACTGGTCCAGTCCAAAAAAAAGATATGTGACTGTAAGAAAGTTTATAATAATCCATCATCGGCTAGATGGGCTGTATATAATGGAGTCAAACCCTCTGTAATACTTTATAGAGTAAATAATTTTACATTCCATATGTAATAGACAAGGCATCACCAGTCTTGTGAAATAGCGAACGATGATAAAGATAAAAACGATGCAGCGACATTGAAGCTTTAAGTCTTACAACATCTGTGGAAGTATGAACCTTTATAAAGCTTTTCACTTTTTTCATTCAAATGCATGTGACTAATTTGGAGCTTTAATATGTTTTCGTCCTCGAAGGGGAAGGAGCATAACGTTGCTGCCTTGTCCGTAAAGAAACATCAGTTGATTAGATGAAAACCGATTAGCTCCACATGTACCATCGGTTTTAGTCGTGAATTTTACTGGTTTTTGTGGAGGAAATGCAGCATTAACATTAAAAAAGCCAATAAACCATAAATGTTGGTCTGCTGTCCAAGGCAACCACCTAAATGAATTTAATAAAAATTCATAGTTTACGTGTACCTGTCCTATTTGCACAAACTTATTTAACATCCTTGTGATATCGATATCACATAATGTTTATCTTAAATAATTGTCATAAAACAAAATATTATTATAATATATTATTCATTTTGGAAATTTGATATTGTTTCCTTTTCACTGAATAATGTTTCAAGTAACAATCAATCAAAAGAAGTTCCAGTGAGTGTAATTAAACATTTAATGTACATATTCAATGTAATGATACTTTACGTATCACTTTCATTAACTTCTTTATTTACTCTATATGATGTATGATTGTATTCAATGCAGATCAAAAATAGTGGTTTTTTATTAAATACGAAGTTATGACAGAACAAATATTATATATTTTATAGGAGCACGATGTTTTTTTACTAACAACGTTGCATTCCGTATTTAGCAAGTTGTTGATTTCATTACAAAGTTTTTATTTACAAAGTCTGTGAATTCACAATAGTTTTTTCTTGTTGTAAAGAATTTATGTAAATTATTTTTGTTATGAATTCTGCGCAGTCATCTTTTAAAATTACAACGAGACATTTAGAAATATGTAAAAGAAAATTGTATTTGTAAGCTATTACATTTTTTCGTACAATTCATTTATTATGGAAGTTACATTTCATTAACGTTGTTCATAGTAAGCAGTTTTGAGTGACATGATTATATGAATCGAAATTTAAAACATGATAGACATATCTATCCATAAACATTGTGGAAACAAAATTAATGCGCATCATTGTGTACAGGGTTGAATTTTTGAGCAGCAACGACTTTACATTGATAATAAAAACAATATCAAATGCTTAAGTATAAAACGTTTCGGAACATATAAAGTCACATATATAGGTCAATACATGTTCATTTACACAAATCACATATAGATGTTAACACATGTTCATTAACATATATCGTATAACGCTGTCGATACATGTTCATTTTCACTAATCGCAAATAGCTTTCAGCACATGTTCATTTACATAAATCAAAGATAGCTGTCGACACATGGTACGTATTTACAAAAATCACATATAGCTTTCAACACATGGTTATTTACAAAATTCACGAACAGCTGTCAACAAATGTCATTCACACAAATAACAGAAAGTTGTCAAGATATGATCATTATCCCAGGCAGCTATTAATGCATGTCCACTATCACAAGTCACATGCTGTTTTTAACATATGGCCACATGTCAACTGAATAGCTTTGTATTTCTGGATACAGAGAGAAACCAACTTCGTAGGATCAACAATTAAAACTGCAGATCAGCAGACGAAATACGTACAAATTGTTTTTTTTTTAATTCTTTAAATTTGTGTCAATGTCAATTGACCTGATCAGTCAATCAGTTATAAATTTTGTTTTCTTGTATTTAATATTTTGATGCTTTGTCAGTCTTTACATTTGTTTAAACATGTAAGAATTATGGGCGTGTAACAATGCACGTTTATGCATAAAGACATACATTTGACTACTGGCACTCGAAGGTGAATTATCAAAAATGCTGAAAGGAAAATTGTCATGGATATTCTACGTATTATAATATACAATTTACAAAGAAGAAATAATATAATGAAAGTACATCAATAATTAAAATTATTTGGTTGGATTACAAGTTGGAAACCATAAGCCATTACGTAATAAATTACAACACAGTTTCTATGTGATGTAAATGACATCAAAAAGAAGTACATTAATGGCATTATTCCTGAAGTTAAATTAACTGTAAACGTGCAACAAAATTTCTTTCATGCTACGTTAACTACCGATTGCCGCGTGATTGTCTGCATTGATGATTCAAAATCAAGTGATGTTTTGCGTCGTTAATCAGAGACAATGAGGATACGACACGATTTCTAAGATGATTTCAAGTGTAGAAGTCGAATTGGGGTTGTTTATTGGATTATTGCACACTTTCATTTTATCGATTGATTTTTATAATTTACATATTTTACATAATTTTTATTTTACGGTTTTTTACCCACATTAGGAATTTGGAAATGTGTTTAACCTTTATATATGTATGTATATATGTATGGATAATTCAAAATATTCCTTTAACGGGTGGACCGGTATTTTTCTATAATTATGTTCATAGTTTTGTTAATATTTTTTTCCGCTACATGTATAGCTATAGAGTTTAATGAGCTCTCAATACAGACATTTTTGTACCATTTGTAAGAATGATATATATGAAATTCAAATGTAATTTCGTCGACTATATTTGTTTGCCATTTCTGTCTGTACATAGATTTTACGTGACATTGATGGAAACATTTGCCACCCTGTTATTTGATTGACTGATTTAAATCATATCACTATTCTGGAGGGATTTTCATTGTAAACATCTTTTAAAACATCGTACGGGTTTTCAAAAAATACTTTGGCGAATGTGTCTGTTTATTTAATTAAACTGTCATACGGGCTTAACGGTTACTTCATCATATTGTCCTACAGCTTCTCTTGGCTCAAACATCCCGTTTTCTATCACGACAAAGACTCGTTTGTACAAAATGCAGATCTTCTATTATATAGCATGTATATCTATATCAATTTTAATTTGATTCCTAATGGGTTTAATGAATGTATTGTAGTGTTTTGGATTTTTTATTTGAATTTTAAATATATGTCTATACGATCTAATAAAACCATCCAGTTTATCCTGTTTTGATGGCTTTATTGTTCTTAGCGTTTTAAACAGTCTGCATGGCAGTATTTATTTACTCACAAATTGTAGCCACACACGTTTCAGTATAGCTATATTAAATTAAAAAAGATAATTATGTGTTTACTCGTACAAACATTCCCTCCTTGTTGTTCAGTCAAATCTTTATATAAAATATATTGAGTCCGTCCATCCATTTCCATATAAATGTGTACGGAAATGTTACTTGGTATCCATGTTTAAGTACGTTTTTGATAACCGCCATATGAACACATCTGCGGATGTTTTTAAATTCAATATTTCACCATCTTCATGTTTAAATGTTGAATTTTGCTTAAACCAGTGCTAGGGACGTGGACAGTACATTGCACTTGACAGTACCGTCCATGAACAGGCTCACTGCAACATTTTCAATTTTGCCGTGTCGAGCTTTCTTTAGGGATTCTTATTTTCTCTATTTGTATCAAATTTCCAAAGGATTGATTTTATAAAAACATTACTTGACGATCAAATGTTTCACTCCATCCTACAAAACATCACCTTTAAACATTGTCAATTAATCACCACTCAGTAGTTTTAAAGCTAATGTACGACCTCTTTTGTATCAATACATATATCATATATATGTATTTAGGAAATTGTAATTCAAAAATAAAGTTTCTGATTGGATTAAAGGAATAACCCTTCAATAATACTTTAGATAAATGCATATACGAAAACTCTGAAAAGAATGTGATTCCTCGGAAAAGGCAAGTGAATAAGCAAACGTACACACGGGGGGCCAAATTGTTGATGTGTTCATGACAGTGAGCTTATGTAATTTGTCATGTTTATTCGCCCAATTAACGTCTGCTGAAGTATTCATACATCAACTGATAGATGAGTTCAGTAATAAACATATTAGAGCGTGACGTTGTATGTTAAAAATACAATTTTATTAAATCAATTGTAACGTTTCACTTTTATGGAGATTGATGTGTGTGTTTTAATCTTATCCAGCAAGAACAAACGGACAATCAACCAAAGAAACTGACGAATGTGTTACGGAAAATACAGACACAAGATGTATTATGTACATTTAGTTTTAATGCATTATAGGTCAGTGTTTAGACAGTGAAACATCTAGTTGACAATTTATATATCAGAAAAGCATCATTAAACTTATTCTAAACACTTCTATTGCTAATTCAACACTATACTGAAATATTAAGATATTTACGGGTTCAAGTTGTCTGGTTTTCCTTCTTTACGAAACTGATGTTGAAACAAAATATTGTATAGTTCCAATGGATATGACGTAATATGTGCTCAGTTATACGTGCTTTAAAAACATTCATTTATTATTCTTTCTTGTACTGATTTGTGCAGCTTGTAAGCAATATATTAGATCTACACAACTTCACTAATGGAAACACATAGAAAGACAATTCCCAAGCGCTTATCAATATGTGAAAATTGATGTTTACGCTTTGTAAAAAATATATATATATAAAATTGTTTATCACTTTTGATCTGTAAAAGTCTGACAACTTTATGTGTATTTTAGACATTATAAAGGCTCAAACAAGTAATTTAGAACGAATCACGAAAGGAAATGCAACTGAAATTTTATTTAGAGTATTATACGCATGAGGAAACGACTATGCTTACATGACATTTATAGTAAGATTTAAAAATCACATGTATAATAACTTTCTGTTTTTAAGTTTGAACAAAAGAAGAAGTCTTCTTAAGTAACAAGGAAACTTTTTTTTCAGTCAAAAAATGAGCTTCGGGAAACATAGAAAACGAATAGAACGAAGATGCTTGAACTTACAAGGGTATGAACTTACGACCTCAATTTCAATGAAGTTGAATGTGGTCTTTATTGCTGAGCTGTAAGATGTTTGCGCCATTTCTATTTCTGTTAAATCAAAAAAATGTATAACAAGTACCTTTATTTCATGATTCTTTTATATACATTGCTTTACATATTAGATGACAATGAGGCCTGTGCAAAGAGTCAGATATATTCCATGATAAAAGTGCAAGTAAGTAATTATTCAACAGGCATAGTCATCGAACGTAACATAATTACAATCGTCAATGCTTTTGTGATTCCCTGCACATGCATGATTTTTATTGGAGACGTATTCATTGCTAAAACACATCAAGATACATAAGGAATATTTGTTATAGAAATATAATTGCAAGCAGATACAAGTTATAAAGTAAAAATACAAATCTATTCCGTCTGTAATTGAAATATAATAGTTTGTTTATCTTAACAATGTAATAAGTACTATATACTGGCATTCGGGAAATGTTATTGTAACCATAAATTAAGAAAATGTACACAAAAATAGCGGTATCCACTGTTTTCCGGGAAATATCTTATGTTTCATAGAAAAGACTTAATTTAAACCGAGTGTGTATTTTTTGCTCTGTGATTGTGTTGCCTTTCTGTTTGGAGTTAATCTGTCTTTGGTAACCATAAATATATGTAACGTCATTCTATATAATAGAGAAAAACGAAATCCGTAAAGAACGCCCAAAATGACAAAATTGAAAATGTTGCATGCTTGGTTTGATTGACACTGTTCATGGATAGTACTCGAAAGTGCAAGTTACCACCCAAGCCCCCTAGCTCCGGGTTAAGCAGGATTCATCATTTTAGCATGGTTATGGTGAGATTTTGATTTTATAATCATCCGCAGATGTGTTCATACGGCGGTAATCATGGAACTCTCAATGTGACACATTAGTGCCATTCCATTCCATTCTATATGGTTTATACTAACTTTTAACATTTGGCTACTTAAAAATCTTATGATGTAAAAACATGATATTGGTTCCCGCAATCTGGCAATCTGTTAACCTATCATCGTCAAAATGCTGTTGTTATCTATTTATCATGTTTGTTGTTGTTGTTGTTGTTATGAATACATTAAACCCATGTATTCTTTTCATACCAATTTTGTAATTTTAAAGAACACTATAATTTACTTTACATATTGATTTTAAACTGAAGTTTGTAAGGATTCTGTTGAAGCTTTTTAGAACTAAAAAAATAACGGAGAACAAAATATGTAAATCTCGACTATCTCTGTTGAACATATACATATGTTTAATAATCCCCCCCTCCCTTGACATTGTCTTGGAAGGTATTAGCTTTACGTGGCACTTTTGAAAGGAAAATTGAAACAAATTCAAGGTTGTTATTTCACCATTATGTTTAAAGTGTTAAATGGTGTTTTTTCTATATGTCAGCATGTTCGTAACAATGTCAACAGTATTTTGTAGAATAGAAACATAAAGGATTTTTGCTACGCTAAATATAACGAGAACGGCGTAATTATGTTTTTGGATATATTTTAGTAATTACAGCTCCTTCTGTACCTAATTTGGTCCATTTCTTTAATTAAGGCTTGGGAAAATTGTGTTATAATTCTTAAATCAAGACTATTAATGTTATTTACGGTTTTAACGTAGTCCATGTACTTATTTAAAGTGGGCAAGATCAGATACAGAAATATTGTATATTTTGATTGTCGACAACTTTGGTTTAGAAAGATTATTTCCTTAACTTTGAAGATATATCGAATTGTTGAATATGTGTCAAGAAGTACGAACATTTGCATGCACATCGTAAGTTTCTCATGTTATGCAGATTCATTAACTTTGAAAAAGTTGTTCATGAATAGGAATCATGTTGTTTCTTTTACTATTTGATACACGTCTTTAACCTTTAATATATATTTTTGTAATATTTATGAGTTATGTTCATGTCAAAGATTAAATATTGTTAAATACTTTTATTTTCATATTAGTACTTTTACCTTTAATCGTGCATGTTTGTAACCAAACTGTGCGGTTATATATTTTATTGTTACATAAAAGTGTCTATATGTAATAACTATAAAACATACAATAAAAGTATACTGTTCCGAAAATATATACTTATGAGCATGGGGCGTCCGTGGCCGAGTCGTTAAGGTCGTTGACTTCTAACCACTTGCCCCTCATCGCTGTGGGTTCAAATCCCGGCAGGGACATTGGATTCTTTCATGTGAGGAAGCTATCCAGCTAGCTCTCGGAACGTCGGTGGTTCTACTCAGGTGCCCGTTCGTGCCTGAAATAATGCACGGAAGGGTACCTGAGGTCTTCCTCCACCAGTAAAGCTGGAACGTCGCCATGTGACCTATAATGTGTCGGTGTGACGTAAACCCAAATTTAAAACAAAAACAAAAAAACGTATGAGCATACCAAAATATGTTAAGTATGAAGTTGTTTTCTTTGATTATTAATTGATTACAATAAAGACTAAAACATAAAATATTTAAATTGGTTTAGTTATCTCCGTTTATTATATGCCTTTATTGTTGAAATATGTAATGTCTATGTTAGACATGATTTCTGTAAGTTAAAACATTTATAATTCTTCATTACAGTAATAGTTTGTTTTTACACAATTATAAGAATATACAATTGCTTTAGAGCTAGGGTATTAAGATAATAGTACATGATGAAAACCAAATCCTGTTAAACGTTAATTTTAATCCAAATCATTTCTAGCACATTTGAACCGAACTATCTGGTCATTCGGGTTCTTTTATTCTAGATTCTAGCACATTCAGTGTTGTAAATAGTTGCTAACAGCATAATAAATAGCAAAAAGATGCCAAAATCGTGTAAGTATATTTCAAAGTAAGTGGATATTTGTACATCTCTTCATAAAAGTGCAATCGTAGGAGAAATAAAATGCTTTTAGTATTTTGAAATAAAAACTATTTTTGAAATCGCAGTTGCATGATGCTGCATTTCTCTGAATCAATTTCCCGATGATTTCTTTAATGTCAACTATCTTTATTGAATATCTTAATACTTTCCATTAGTTGTTTGATTCAATTGCGTCGTCTCGGAGGAGTGTATTATACAAACTCTTCATATTAAAATATAATTCTAATCAAGCTAGCTTACTGAAAATATGACATAAATAAACTGTGACATAAATAATCTGTATTTATATTGATACCTTTTTAATAATTGCATTAATTCCGTAGAACAATTTTGAGTTTAAGCACAACAAATAGTGTTGATTGAAAATAAAATTAAAAGTTTATAAAGAAAATATTTCTATTGACACTGCCTAAAATAACTCAGAAGGAGGGAAGTAGAAGCAACTAAAACTGTTTAAAATGTGTAAAAAAATCATGGTTCAAATGAATAGTTAATTTAGTGTTTAAAGGACAGTTTATGTGGAAAAAACTGTCAGAAATTTAAAAATTAGACATTCTCATTTCAAATTGAAGAAAAGTTGGGCAAAGAAAGTATCAAAATGTTCACATATGCAGGCAACTTTGTCTGAAATTTATAACATTTGTCAATTGGAACAGATTTTTGCTGTTGTTTTTTTAATGCTTATCTCAAGCTCATTAACAAAACGTTATTTATAGATTTTACTTTAAAGTTAACATATTCTTTATTTGAGAGAGACTTCATTCTGTTTGTTTGATAATAGTACAAAGACTTTAAAAACTACAAAACGGATTAATATTGATTTCCGGAAATATGTCATGTCTCAATTATATTAGAAAATGTTAAACAAATGTCGAGTTTTATAATACTTCTGCTACCATATATAATAAAACATATTAATTGTTGTTCGGAAATGTCATGTCGCAACAGATACATATTAAATTGACATGTGTCAAGTTCCATAATACCTCAGCTACTAGATATATTTTTATTAATAATCAATTATATTTTTTTTAATTCATCAAATTTGCGCAAAAACTCTCGAAAGGATCAATGAAATATACCTGCTTGACAAACATTCAGCTAATAACAGGTTGGCATACAATTTCTTTATATATTCATTAACAGCAGGTACATTTCGTTTCAATCAGAAGAAAAAATTTTAAATAGATAATTCAATAATTTCAATTTTTTGACATCATAACATTTGACTTACTGGGGAATCGATTTTTAGAAAATTAATTTTTTGGGTTTTTCCCAATTTTAAATTTAATTTTCCCTTCCCCAAAAAAAATTGGGGGGGGGGTTTATTTTTTAAACCCCCCGTTTTTATTTTTATTTTGTTTCCCTTTTGGGGGAAAAAAATTGGGGGAAACTTTTTGCTTAACCCCCTTTAATTTTTAAAAACCATTTTCCTTACCCCAATTTGGTTCGAAAAAAAAATTTTAAAATTTGTAAAAAAAAAGGGGTTTTTTTTGCAATTTTTTAAGATCAGGGCAAAAAAAATTTTTATTAAGGATGGTTATAAGTTTTTTGAAAAAAAATTGTTTTTGGCTGTTTTGTTAAAGCAGTTACAAAAACCAGGATTAATTTTTCCAAAAAAACCCCAAACTTTATGTAAAATTTTAGCAAAACGGGAACTTTATCAGGATAACCCAACAGACGATTTTTCCCAACAATTAAAAAAGTTTTTTTTTCCCAAGGAAAATGATAATGTTTTTTGGTTTTGGCTGTTTTTTTTTAAAAACCCTTTAAAAATTTCTTTTTTTTTTCATGGGACAATTAAAATTATATTTTAAATTAAAAATTTCCCTTTTTGCTCTTAAAATTTTGGGAAAATTTAAATTCCCCTTATGTGTATTTAACAAATTGTTTTAAACCCGCAGGGACAAAAGAGAAGGATTTTCTCCACAAAAATTCTTTTTAAAAAAAAACGATTTTTTAAAATTTGCCCCTTTTTTTTGGGGACACTTTTTGGGTATTTTTTCTTTCGCCCAAAACTGGCGGAAATTTTCATTTTTTTCTTTTTATTTTAAAATTTTTTTTTGAATCTAAAGGGTTTTAAATTTTTGAAATTTTTTAAAAAAATTTTTTTTTGGGTTTTTTTTTAAAAGGCCGTAAAATTTTTTCTGCAAATTTTTTCCCTTTGCGTCATCATATTAAATGAAATAAAGAAAACTAAGGGTTGAGGGGTCTTTTAAATTTGGCGTACAGGCTTTAACCGGCAACATGGGCAGTTTAAATTTTGCGGCAGCCACCCCCTGTCCCGCAAATCAAGGGTTAAATGAAAAGACCTAAAATTTTTTTTTTTTTATTTTTTTTTGTGAAAAAAATTTAACAAAAAACCCAGCAAAAAAAAGGGCAACAACATCAGTATCGATATAAATAATTTCCCATCACAAAAACACCCAAACCCAAAAATTCCAATTTTTATTTACGGGCCTTTTAAACCCACTTTGAAATAAAAAACAGTTAAAACTTAATAATAAAAAACCCCTTTTGTTCTTTAAAAATGTCTTTCCTTCCCTTTCGTATATTTTTGTATTTTTGCCCGGGAAGAAATTTTTTGCCCTTACCAGTAATTATATTGAAGTTTCCCAAAAAAATTTTTAAATGGTCAAAAAATTTTCTGTAATATGACAAAAAAATTTTTTGCTTTTTTCCATAAATCGCTACCCAAAATTTAATGGTTTCCAAGAATTCCCCCGACCCGTTGAGGATTCTTTGAAATCTCAAAATTTTTCAAAGGATAAACTTGAAACCCCCTGATTAAAACATTTTTACAAAAAATATATAGGGAAGTACAAGTAAAAAATTTTTAAAAAGGGGGAAAAAAAGGGGAAAAGAAAAAATTTTTAAAAAAAGAAAAATTAGTTTTTAAAATTTGTTTTCTTTTTTGGAAATCCCCAAAAGAACATTTTGAAAAACCCGGGGAATTTATTTTGAAGAAAAATGAAAAAAAATGTTTTTTTAATGATTTTGAAAAGTAAAGCAAGCAAAGAAGAACAACAATCCCATGGAAAAAGTTGTTAGGTAAAAGCAAAGGAAAAAAAAAAAAATTAGCAAATCTAGATACCTGAGGTAAAGGGAAAAAAGGAAAAGGGGACGTCTTACATTTTGGGAAAGGGGAATTTTCTTTTTTTTTTAAAATAATAAAACCTTAAATTTTACTTTAATTTTTTACTGTATTTTCATTATTTTTTCCCCGAAAAAATTTAGTTTTCGGATTCGGAGAATTCTTCCAATAATTGTTTTATTATTATTATTATCATTTATTTTTATCTTGATAATATCATAAGATATCACGGCATTTTTTTAAGGGAAAAATTTTTTTGTTTAGTTTTGGGGAAATAATTTTACTAACCCTTGTGAAAATCATGAATAAATTTATTACATGTACTTTTTAAAAAAATATTTTAAAAAGGCCTTACGGGTATTGATTTTGTAGCTTTGCAAGGGTTTTGGGTTTATTATTTTAAAATTTTTTCTTTTTCCCCTTTTTTCACGTAGTTTATGTCTTGCTTATTTAGATAAAAAGTCAAAAAAAAAAAATTTTCATAAAAAATTTTCTTTTAATCGAAAAAAAAGTTTTTTAAACACTTTTTTTTAAAAGCTTTTAAACATAAAGCTTGGTTCTTTTTGAAATTTTTTATTGTTAAAAAGAAGGTGGCTTTTCATCCCAAAAATATATATTTTTTTTAAAAGGGCCAGGGTATTTTTAACCCCCTTTTTTTTCTTTTAAATAACATTGCAAAAGTTTATTAGGGAAAAATTTTTTGAATGTCTACGGCCCGAAAAAGTCAGGGTTTCTCTCACTGTGAGCGTCCCAAAATTTACATGGCTAAGGAAGCATCGATCTTGTTTTTCAATTAAATGACGCACTCTAATACGGTTGAAAATTAAGAAGCTGCCTTCTATTCTTCATTTTTTTACTTCGTTAGTTAACGTACATGTCAAGACAGTACTAAAAATCAAACGAAAGTTTTGCTCCCCTGTGTATCAAACAGCTGTATTTGGGTTGTTATATAAATGGTCTTAAATGTTTTTTTTTAAGAATGCATACGCTGACATCGATTTGTCCTTCAAAATATTCTCAGTTTCCACTGGCATATTCAAAATTGAGAAACAAAATATAACTTACACCAGATATGATATAAATCGTTTAAGACTTTATACAAATATAAATCATATATGAAATTTACGGTAGTTTATGTATAGAGTACATTCTAGTATTTAACAAGGTCGTTAGTTATAATTATTCAATAACTAGGATAAAATGGGGTATATTCTCATGTCAAGTGATTAAAAAAAAACGTTGACAATTTATATTAGTTGTAGAATATTCTTTCAGATAACGGGGTAAAATCAAAAAGGTTTTTTATTGAAAAAAAAAATTTTTTTTTTTTAAAAAAAAATTTTTTAAAAGCAAAATTTAAAATTATTAACCTAATTTTAAATCTTTTAAATTTAATTTAAAAAGGAAAAACTGGGATGTTTGGTTTTAAAAATTTTTTCTTAAAAAAATTTTCAACTACCTTTTTTTACGGCTTTTCCTAAAATACTTTTGTCACAGTGAATAAAAAAAGCCATATTGTTATTTTAAATATTAAACTATTTTAAAAAAACAAGAGTTTAGTTTTCCAAAAATAAAAACGTTTAAGTGGATTGGTTTTCCCCTTTTAAGAAGTTTTATTTAAATAGATTATTTAAAAAAAAACAAAAGAAAAGAAATTTGGGTTTTTTTACAAAATTTCTTGAAAAAAATGTTTTTTAGTTTCCCATGTGATTTTTTATATAATTACCCAATATTTTGTTTTGAAATTTTATAAACTGCCCAAATATAAATATATGCAATATCTGAGATTAAACCCCCCACTTACCAAAAACGTGAATTTTATTAAATTTTTTTATGGGTTTTTTTTTTACCCCCAAAAATACTTTAATTTTCTAAACAACATAAATTTTTTATGGTATTTTCATATTTCCATTATAGGGCCCCCTTTTACTTTAAAGGGCAAGTCTTTTTAAAAACAGTGTCATTTTATGCTAAAAAGATCTACAGTTTAAGACCGATCTTCTAATTTTTTTAAATATCAAATATTCAATGAAATAATCACATTATTTCATGGTTACCAAATAGTGACACAGTTGAAGCCTTCATTTGCCTGATTTCACGGCAAAAATTTTAAAATGATTAAAAAATAAAAAATCCCTTTCACCGGCTTAAGCAGTAAATTTAACATTTTTAAAATAAACCGTTTTTTAATTTGGAAAAACCCCAGTTTTGTTCAATTGGGGGTTTTTCATTTGGAAACCCTTTAATTTTAAAAACTTTTGTGCCCCTTCCATGAAAAGCGGCCCAAAAAAAAATGGCCCCCGGGGAAATAAATAAATGGAAATTTTAAAGGGGGGGCAAGGTTATTTAAGCCTGCATATTTACAATTTTAAAACGTCAAAAGACAAAAATTATATTTTTTCAAAAAATACTTTGTTTTAATTTTTAAACAAAAACTTCTTTTAAATCAGTTTTTAGTTTGCAAAAGGGAAAATGTGAAAAAATGGGACTTTTTTTCCCAAAGAAAAAGAATTTTTTTTAAAACTAATTTTTAAAAGGGGAAAAATACGCTGACAAAAGTTGATATTTAATTTTTTCAATTTATATTTCAGCATTCAGAGAAAACTCGGTTTTTTTTTTGAAAATTTCCCCTTTTTTCCTATAAAAAATTGCCCTTTGTTAATTTTGGCTTTAAAAGGGATTTTATTATTTATTTTAGCTTTATAAATGAAAAATAAATGGGTTAAACATTAACCCCTTTCTTAAAAAAAAACAATCCCAAATGTTTTTTCAAGGGTATTTGTTAACAAAAAATGAAATATTATACTGCATCTAGCCAATGTTACTTACTTAACGTCATGTGATAACTTATAAGGAATTTTTCTTTCTTGTATATAATTCATAGATGGACGAGGCTAACATATGATAGGCATATTTTTATATTAAAAATTATCAAAAATTTGCGCTATTGAAACAAGACCTTTAGTGTAATTGTTATAACGATGATGCAGTTATACAGTTTTTATAACAAAAATGTTCATCGACTGTAGAACAATTATTGCATGCCTATGATAAAGTATGATTACACAAAAGCCAATTATATATGTGAAAATAGTTCATTGATAATTTTAATAAACTTTTCTGTTTCCTCAATCCAAACCTTACGATGTTTTTTCTTTAGTTTTTAAAATTTTTAAAAAATTAAATTTAAAAAAAGTTTTTTTTGACCTTTTAAAAACTTCTTGGGCGGCTTTTTTTTGTTCTTTTGCCCTCTCCTGCTTTTTTGCAGTGCCATGGTTAAAGGCCCTTCGTTCTTACAGACTTTATTTCGTATACTCTGTTATGGTCTTTCAAAATTCCATTGGGGTTTATCTTTGGAAAAAAAAAATATTTTAAAACATTAATTTTTTATTTTCCCTATTTTACTTTTTTTTCAAAAAAAATTTTGATAAAAATTTTTTAGCTTCACATCCAGAAGCCCCCTGAACAGAAATTTTTTAATTATAATTAAAGAATATCGATGTTTTCAAAACTTTTGAACCCTCAGTCTTTTTTTTGACGATAAATTACCCACTTTTTAAAATTTGGAATTTTTAAACCTTTCCCTTTCTTTTTTCTAAAAGGGACTTTATTTTTAAAAAATATTTCTCTGGCATGGAAATTAAAAAAATATTGCCCATTTTAGGGCCGGGTTTGGGATTTGCAGGGATTTTCCCCGATTTTCCCCTAACATAAAAAAGGGATAAAAACTATTTTTTTGTATTTGAAATAAAAAATAAGTACGTGCAAAATAGGCGATAACCACCGCTCAGATCGATATAATTTCAGTTCTCACATGTACATGAAAAGAGAAACATAGGAAGATCGCAACCGCCAATTTTGTTTGAGGATATTATTTTCGCTGCTTATTTTCGTATTCAGCTGTTCTCTTTGTACCCTACTATCGCTTAAAAAATAAATTTGTTTCCGTTATTTTTTAAGTATTACTTTATTTCAATTACAGGGTTTTAGTATTTATGAGATGTTATTTTAGCATATGTAAAATAAAGAACATCATTTTTGTGCAAATTGTATATTCTGCGATTTTAATGCTTGACATAAAAAGATTTCTAGTAAGTTCCGATACAATGTCGTCATTTAATTATTATGGAGACATGAGACGAATTTGAAATTCTGAACGTTTCTGTTTACACTCTGATTATTTCTCTAAGAAGTATTAATATATTGATATAAACAGTGTTATTTACCTACAGTACATTTCTTCAAATTATCTTATATTAAGCCATATATAATTTGTTTTTTATAAATTCATGCTTTTTTATGCTAATTAATGATTTTTTTTGTAAATTTATTGTCGACTAAGCACAATTTTGATCTTTCGTTTTAATTCATTTTCACGATATAAAGTGTTTAGAAATTCTATATATCATGCATTGAGTATCTTTCGGAATACAATATGTTTCAACCAAATATTTCTGTAAAGTTGGATATAATTAATATATCCTAGAACAAACAGTTTAATATTCAAATGTAATCTTTACATGGCGATTTATAACACAACAAATATTCTTTGTTTGATTCACACAAATTTTTTTAAAAGTCTTTCACTTGTGTACGACAGTTGTCACATGTTCGCTCTTTGCTATTACACCCATGTAAGTATAAACAATTTACTCATAAGTTATGAGTTAACATTTAGAAATATGTAATTTCCTAACAATTTAGACACTTCTTAAACTGGCTGAACTTGAAAGTTTGTGTTTTTCATTGCTGTAGAGAGAAGCTTTTCAAGAATTGTTAACCTGTGTATCGGTATAGATAAACAAAAGGAAGCACCACCAAATGTAAAACATGAAAGCATTGAATCTACTGTGGTATTTAAGTAGTCAAGTTATTTTCAAGTGTTGCTTTAAACTTTTGTATGGTTTAATTTTATGTGTTAATTAAATTAACTCAAATATGTCATTTTTGTGATTGTTTATGCTAATTTAGCTATGTACAAATGCATATGTCATAATTTATTTTGTAATAAATCTTAAAGTTAATAACAGGAAAAGGACATGGAAAAGTACATAAAAATTATTAAAACTTAATTGGTCTTTTCTGCATATTCTTAACAAATGCATTCCAACAGATATGTTTTTCATGGATTTATTTGTAACTTTAAATAAAAATTGTTCTCAAGTTAACTGCTCATTGTGTTACACGTAACAATTTGTTTCTTTGTTGAAACGTGCCTTTAAGATGACATTTAAGGTTAATAAAGATTGTATGCGGATATGTTTGTAAAGGAAAAGCAAAAAGATAATAAAAGTTTAATAACGACTTTGTTTAAATTAATTTACTTAATAGATACTCCATGATTATATGTGTAATGTTTAAAACACATCTTTATATTTCATAGTGCAATTAATATTTTGTTTTCACAATAAGAGCTGCTGATGTCATGAAATCAATGATTTTACTAACCTGAATAGGTTTGTAAATTATGGTATAAAACTTCGTGTAGGAGCATACATATTCATTTTTTCCTTTGGTTTTTTAACTGTTTTTTTGTTTTTAAAAAGGAATTTAGTAACTTTCTGACATCTTTGTAAATGCCAATGCATTCTTGAATTTATCCTCATTTTCATTCTCTTGTGCACCTCGTTTAATCTCCAAAACAGTAGTGAAAAATTTATCACTGTCTTCGTGAATACATTATAAGCATCAACTATTTAATTTCTATAAATAAGGTATATCTACTTAAAAGGGCTAATTTTTCTGATACAAATTTCCTTGCTTCACCTTAAAATTCGCAATTTTAAAGCTGTCTTTGAATACTTACAGTCGTCACAAAAACTAATTAAATGACAAGAACAATGTTGTGATTTATCTTAAACAAATATAGAACAAAATTACGATGTGGTAATAATGTATGATATTTACTTCGATTTGCAGTAATCATCTTATAAGTTGTAATTTGATTTTAGAAAAGGTTATGTATGCTTGTTTAAAGTCGTTTTTTGTGCAAATTAGCACTTTATCAGTTTAGTAAAACTGGAATCTAATGTGACTAATTTCGAAATTTTAATTGAAGCTGTGATAATTTTCAGAATCTTTTTCAGTGAAAAGTATTTGTAAATATAAAATGTTTGGCAATCAGTAAACGGCACTTAGAATTTCTAACAATAATGTACTTCAATGCATTATCTTTAAATCCGTATGTTTCAGCAAATTGGAAATTTATTTGTAGCTGGAAACCTTAAGCGCTGTTAGTTTAGTGAAGGAAATTATGAAATGATAATGACTTGCCACCGGCATAAATCTTTCTTTTAACTTGATTTTCCTCAGAATAATTGGATGTATGTTACGACAAAGCACTTTTGAAACATTTTTTTTTTGTATTTTCAGACTTATAAGACCGCTGATTTAAAATACCCACATTAAAAGAGTTAAGATATTGGCGCAAATAAGTGTTTGCATTATTGGAGCGAAGATATATTAAATGATATATTAAAGGGAAAGACAGGGTTAGAATAAAAACTTGATTTCAGAAAAATAATACTATAAATAATAAATCTGCAAATTTTCTGCCGCCAAATAATAATATTAAACGAATGATAACAAAATTTAAATCGCTAAATCACCGATTTCTACAAATCAGTAAGCGCGGCCATGTTTGTGTATTGGTCGTATAAAAACAGGTGCGCGTGATGTCATTTCCCCACATCTTTAGATTTATGATTAATCTAGTTGAATCGTAGGGAAATATTAATATAATAAAGTATTGACCAGACAATTTAATTTTCACAGGAGGTGTAGAGGAGATTTTTCAAAATACGTAACAATATCAAAAAAAAATAAAAAAATAAAGAAACAAAAAAAAATCAACGTCTACCTGTCGCACCACTTCAGGCCAGTGATGCCCGTTACTCCAAACAATGCTATGTTCATTAAAGTCTCATCTTAATGTAATTATACAATATTTCACAGATTTAATAAATACACATGTTATTATTTTCACAATCAAATAATGCAATTAAATAAACAAACGCACCAACGAATAATTGGCTGTTAATTATTGAACGGCGATAATTATCATTATTATAAAAATCCTATTAAAACGTGTTCGTAATGGTACATGTAATTAATTTTTTTCAGTTTGATTCTGACTTTCAAATTAAAAGGTGTGAACATTTGTTATAATTGATGTACACATTTCAAAAATATAAGCAACTCTTTTCAAAAGTAAATTGGTAACATGTCTGTCAACGTATCGTAGCCTAATATTAACTGCAGTCAAAACATTTCTATTGGCTGCTCAAAAATCTAATTTGCATAAATTATTCACACAATTGCTGGTTCTTACTACTTATGTCTAATACTGTGCATTGTCCATTTTAATTGTTCCTAATTTGCACCAAATGTTCCTGTCACACTGTGTACTAACGATTTTTATTGCTCCTTGTATGCCTCTGTGCCGACAGACCTTTTGATCACGAAAATGTTGCCCGTGATTAGTTAATCACCCTTGTTAAATATTCTAATGACGAAATAGACATCTATTTTTTGTTACGCTTCATCAGTGAACTGAATGACCTTAGGGGAAATTAAGTTCCACACCTGTCAAATTATACTGTAAATTACAGCATGTCATAAAATAGCAACACATTTTTTTCAGTTACCAATAATCATTTTAAATATAAAGTAGATTTATGATATTTTGTTTTATTGGATTAAATTTACGGTAGTAGAAATGCGTATCTGTGTGGGAAAGGAATTGGGTAAGTAGATAACGTGGAAAAAAGCTATAAACCCGAGAATACGCGTAATTACAGGGGAATGGGCAACCTGTTGCTGTTGGTACCAGTTTTGATTGGGTGCCTAAATAACCTAACGGACAGTTTTGTTTTTATACGATATTAGTCTGGCTGCCGATTTTCCTGCGCCATTCTCATTTTAGCGTCAATGGCGGAAAATCGCATCCTCAACAGATCTCTGCATATTGATTAAGTTGATATTTTACGCTGAAAATAGATACATGACCGGCGATGTACCCTATTCGGACAGCTTGTCTAGCGAAAATTAAGTACAAAATAAAAGGATATACCGTCAATTTGAAGAAGTTTCTCATAGTACCCAAATTAAATTAATGGTTTATCTTTGAAAATTAAGCAGTCATTGCTTAAATCATATCGTGGGATCATAAGCAAGCTTGAAAAGCGGACAAATGATAATTAATGTCGAGGCGTCTTCAATTAATTAATTAAAGCAATTCAGTTCCATATGATGTTTTCATAAATAATATATAATGTACGCAATAAGATTAATAAGTTCTTCATCAAGATATATTTCAGTTGTACTAGCGTGTACACCTATACCGGAAGTGGGTGTAACACGTCACAATCTCGGTCTCGTCTGTCTCGCGAGAATGACAGAACGCCAAAATGGCGGCGCCCATGAACTTATTTCTCAAGTTAAAAATAGTGTCTTTAAACACGAATTTCTCACTTATAGGGTTGATGTCAACAGAAAAACTGTCATGGTACCTCTTTTTAAATGATGAATATTTATATTAGACAGACATCAATCCATCCATTCCTATTCCTTTAAAGATCATTAAATCAATGATTACATTTTCAAATAGGATTTTCAATATGCTGTATAAAAAAACTCGTGTAGGAGTATGCATATTCGATTCGTATTGTTATTATTATTATTGTTATTGCTGCTGTTGTTGTTGTTGTTGTTATTATTATTATTATTATTATTATTATTATTATTATTATTATTTAATTATTACTTTTCGTTTCTATGATTCTTTCAAGTTTGTTCTGTGTTTTTACGTAATTTAGTAATATTCTGAATTCTGTGTTATGATGCAGCGTTATTTTCATTCTCTTGTGCACCTTTTTTGTCTCCCACACAGTTGCGAATAACTTATCACTGTTATTTTAAATACATTCTAAGCATTAACTATTTATTTTTATTAATAAGGTATATCTACAAAAAAAGGGGTTGATCGTTCTTATAAACTTTCCATATTTCATTTGTAAGATTTGCAATTTAAAAGCTGTCTTTTGAATCTTACAAATAGTCTTAGCAAAACCTAATTAAATGGAAAGAACAAAGTTGTGATTAATCTGAAACAAATATAGAACAAACAAACTAACAATATAGTAATAATGTATGATATTTATGTCGATTTGTAGTAACCATCTAATTATTTGTAATTTGATTTATGAAAAGTTTATGTATGCTTGTTTAAAATCGGTTATTGTGCCAATTAGTATTTCATCAGTTTAGTTAGATTTTTAGTGAAATTGTCTAACAATGTTTTACTTCAATGTATTATCTTTAAATCTGTCTGTTTTAGCAAATTGGAAATTTATTTTCAGCCGAAAACCTTATGCGCTGTTAGTTTAGTAAAGGAAATGTTGAAACGATAATGACTTGCCGCTAGCATGAGTCTTTCGCTTAACTTCCTATTGAATTTCCTCAGAAATAATAGGAGCACGTTACAGCAATTCACTTTAAAACTTTTTTATTTTCAGATTAACACGACCGTTTTTTGTTTTAAAATACCCACATTAAAGTTACATTTAATAAATTTCATAAAAACAGAAATATCGACATTTCATTAATGAATTGGGTTTCTTATTGACTCCAGATCTTATTTTGGTGTCCAGACGACCAATGAGTTTTATGTGCATAAAATGTGCAACCTCATTTTGGCGAATTCGGAAGTACAATTTCTGTTTGCACGAGAAACTCCGCCTTCAAAATATCCGTACATGAATGTTAAATCAACAAACATGACTTTAGGTAGTACATGTAGTTCTAATTTAACGGTATATTTCCGCGTTGTAACGGATGTTTTCATACAAAGAGCTAGGTTCACTAACCACCGAAAATGGCCCAACCTCAGAAATAGATGAAAAACATTTTAATTAGAGGTTCAATATATCTAGTTGATGAAAGAAACATTTTTTAACAAAAATTCTTAACGATGACGTCGAAATTTTCTCTTAATCATTAACGCCCGTTAATCCAGTTAATATCAGAATCAAACGTTTATTGATCTCGCAAAATAAAAATAACGTCTACTATATTTAATGTTTATTTTCCCTTTAAGAATAATCCTTACATGTACCCAACTAATTAGCTTTTATGAAATTAACTGTATTAATTAAATGTTTTCCAAGAATAAAGCATTTTTTAAGCAGTTAACCAATTTTCGGATATACAAAATTCGGACAATGTTATTTCTTGAAAAATATAAGTTTTGCGCTTTTAAAATTTGAATATGAATTGAATGACCATTAGATTTACAAAATTACTTAAGAAGAATTGATAACGAAATAAATAAAACTAGTTGCAGGAATAGTCAATAAGTATAATATTCATAAATATCACATATTTAACATAATAAATATAAACATAATGAATAAAACAAAATGATTTGGTTATGATGCTTGCAAAGTAAAATACAAACATAGCGTAAATAACAGAATGATTAATGTTAACATTGCTTTTTAAATAAAGGGTAAGAAAATAAAATCGATATTTAAATGAGCCGTGTCACGACAAAACCAACAAAATGGGTTTGTAACCAGCATGGATCCAGACCAGCCTGCGCATCCGCGCAGTCTGATCAGGGTCCATGCTGTTCGCTATTAGTTTCTCTACTTGTAATAGGGTTGGTAAGCGAACAGCATGGATCCTGATCAGACTGCGCGGATGCGCAGGCTGGTCTTGATCCATGCTGGTCGCAAACCCATTATGTTGGTTTTGTCGTGACACGGCTCAAATATTTGTTCTTGAATCTGAACAATCAACAAGCTACAAAAATATATGACAACTTTTTAAAGAAAATTTATATGATCTCGCTTGAAACTTAACCACAAGCAATTGATTTAGATATATTGAACAAATATGTGAAAAATTCAACAGTTGTTATTCAGCATCATAACACCATAAAGATAGAATGTCGGTATCAGTTCTTACACCATGTTTTTATCTCTGTGTAAATGAATAATGTAATAATATTGCTTGATATTTACTTTAAAAAACGAAAAAGTTAATAAAAATGAAAGTTGTATCAGCATTGTTTTATGGTAATGAGGTAAACAACGTCGCACGATATATCAGTCTGTATCGCTGCCAGATGATTCGTCAATTGCCACGTCGATTTTAAATTCAGCGGCGTCTGAAAGGTGTACACCCCAATCACGGACACCATAACTTTCTCTCCCGCTATGACGCCCGTTAGACAGATACCATACTATTGCAGCAATATGGGCACACATTCCAACGACTCTTGAGCCGCACCTGCACGTGCAATACCATCCATCTACTGCCTCGTTTTCAACTTGAATCCAGAGCATATATCTTTTTGATGAAGAGTGTCTGCTTTGCATCTTAACACAAAGTAGTTTTGGATCATCTGTGTTGACTGTAGAAATAAATGTTTAAATATCAATTGATCAAGTTTTGATGAGATTTTTATCATTTTACTAGATACTTTATAATACTGCACGTTTGTAACGTCGCTTTTCATTGACTACTCATGACGTTTATATAGTTTTATATACGCGGCTGCTGAAGATTTATAAAGAAATCTTGCTTTATTCCTCTAAAAATGATGCTTGCTGTATTATAAATTCGATGTAAATATTACTGACAAAGTATACGGCCTATATAATTGGTTGTTTGCAATATAACCATCGCCTAGCGGCTCGGGTTATATTTACACACAACCGTTTATATAGGGCCATATAACCTGTCAAAATCTTTATAACTAATAATATATATGAAAAGTGAGTTGAGAAATGAGCACCAAAATAATAATTTTTAAACTAGATAACTAACAAAGCATACTTTTTAAGAAGTCATTTGTAAACAGGTATATTAAGTCAAAATAGGATACACAGAAGATAGGACATTACCGTGTATAATACATTTAATTTATAAAAGAAGACTAACCTTCCTACCATTTTGCTGATATGGACATATATATTTAAATGTATACATTATGTGACTTTTTACCTTTAATGTCGAACTCTCCGTCTAAATGTTCTTGAATGTATGATGGTGACAGACTCAATTGATAAACTCCCAGTGTCAGCTCACTCAGTTGTTCACTGTTTAGAACTGGGAAATATATGTCTTCTTCATCGACATTCTTCCACACTGTCTGTTTTCTATCTAAACCTGTCTTCTCTACTTTTTTCTGAAGCTCATTTTCCCTTTCTAACAATCTTACCATTTTTGCTGCCATAGCAACATCACTCTCTGACTGGTCAGTGCTACTGAGTGGGGGAAAGTATTTGTTCGAGATGGAACAAACAATGCGTACAAAGTCGCCAATGAATGGTATTTGGCTATTTGGCATCACATTGTCTAAGTACTTGAAACGCTTGATCCGCGCGTTTGCTGACTCAACAACCCACCTTATCTGAAAATAGACAAAACAAATGAAAAAGGTCATACACCTTAATAAATTAAAATTAGATTAATTTATACTTTGCATTTTAACACGATGAAGCCATTGTAAATTATCCTAAATATTGATAGATTAATTCACTGTTTAATTAATTCACGGTTAATATAAAATAACAGTTATTTTATGAATATCCGATTGCAATAGAAACAAGAGCTGTCAGAAGGACAGCGCGCTCGACTTTTTTAGTGCTTGCCTATAAAACAAAACTTTGACAGTTAAGGGCACACAAGACTTTAACTAGGAATTTCTAAGTACAAATCAAGAAACATTTTCACAGAGTTATCTTCTCTTGCTTACAGATAGGTCTCATGATGGCACATAAGAACTCCAACTTCCAAAGTAATATCTCAAATGGTTAAGTCAACAAGTGGACAAGAATGAAAATTTTAACTGAGTTTCTAAGTCAAAAAGGGCCATAATTCAAATAAAATCCTTAACAGAATTACCTTCTCCTGCCCATGTTTTGGGACCATGATGGTAAACAAGTATTCCAACTTTCAATTTAATATCTCAACCAGTTCAGTCAAAAAGTTGACTGGTACAAAAAAGTTAACCAAGATTCTAAGTCGATAAAAGGCCTTAATTTTTAAAACAAATCCCTGACAGAGTTACCTTCTCTTGCGTACAGATGGGGGTAATGATGTGAAATAGCATTAAAAGTTTCAAAGCAATATCTCAAAGGGTTAAGGCAATAAGTGGATTTTACCCATATTCAATGTATTTTCTAAGTCAAAAAGGGGCATAATTCTGTCAAAAACCTTGACAGAGTTATGTCCTCTTGTCTGTTGATGACGGTCGTGATGGTAAACAAGTATGGTCAGTTTCAAAGCAATACCTCCAATGGTTTTGAAATAAAGTGAGGTGGTACAAAAAACTTAACCAAGCTCAATACACTTTCTAAGTCAAAAAAGGGCCATAATTCTGTCAAAAACCTTGACAGAGTTATGTACTCCTGTCTGTAGATGGAGGTTATGATGGTGAACAAGTATGGTAAGTTTCAAAGCCATACTTGTAATACTTCTGAAATAAAGTGGGGTGGTACGAAAAACTTAACCAAGGTGTGACGCCAACGCTAACGCCGACGCCGACGCCGGGGCGAGTAGGATAGCTCCCCTTTTCATAGAAAAGTCGAGCTAAAAAAGAAACATATCACATTTTAATACTACTCAGTGTAATTTCGTGGATAAATTGCATTAATATTTACCAGTTTTAAAAACAATATTCAAACTCAAATTTCATTTTCATCCATAAACAGTTAAACCTGTGTTAGAAATTAATATAAAAAAAGATCACCCTGAAAATAAAGGCTTTTACAACCTCTACTGGTTAAAAAAGCTGAGTACCTCTACACAACGACAACTCGTCTATAAAGACCATGTCTCTCACTAGATAGACTTTGTTCACATGTTTGACTGTATACATGTATATTTCTAAATATATTACATATTTCAGGAATATTTATATATTTAAAAGTATTTAATAGTCAATACCTTACCTTTGTGACTAAACGACTTTCGTTTGCCTCATCAGATTGAAGCTGCTTCTGTCCCTTTGTCATTAATGCTGGCATCTTTGCATGTATGCCTAAGTCTTCCAGTAGCTCTAGAGAGTCCCTGAACCCGCGATCCACTACCAGCACATCTCCTTCTTCAAGGAAATCCTTCACATCATCTATGTTTGACTTGAGGATGTGGTTAAGGATGGCTGCATCATTGTTCTTTCCATCAGCAAGGTAGGGACCAATTATGTTCACGAAATGTCCTGTGGTTGTAACAATGACCATTGGCTTTACGAGAGGTCGACCTTTGTGAAGACTGTATGTTCTTCTTTGAAACTTGTAATTGTTCGATTTATTGATGTAAATGTATGTGCCATCAAGAACCAAAACAATTTTATCAGAAGAAGAACAAAATAGGGATTTAGCTAACTGTCGTGTATGGTTGCATAGTATTGATTCCCTTGTCACACTCTCAAATCCAAGGTAGAGCGGCACGAAACTTCTCATCAGGGCCTCTCTTACAGTGGCAATGGCACGTCTAACACTTGACTTTGAAAGGCTGAAGATAGTTGAAAGAAGCCTGTTAGAAATGCCTGACTTTAACTTAAGGAGAAACAGTCCAACAGTTGTTCTAGGTGATCGTGACGGTGTTGATTTTATCTTATCATTGATGTGTGAGAAGAGATCATTAAATTGTGGTTTTGAAAGTCCTGTAAGTGAAGAGTAGTCTGCTTCTTGAAGAGTGTCAAAGTTCAGGGAAGAATTCTGTTGAATGCATAAAGATCGCATATTTTGAAGGAGATTAGAAATAGATGACCTGTTCAGATATGAAGATGCGTTGAGGTGATCAATGCCTTCCACAGAATCTATCTTTAGCGTTTTATCTGAAACGTGTACTGGACAACATCTGGCATCTGAATGAACTATGATATTGTGCTGTAGAAATGCTTGAAGTCGACACTCTGAACCCAGGCGAACAAGTTTTGGACCAGCTTTTTTGCAGACAAAACATCTTGAATGGCTCCTGCTTGTTGATGGGATTTTAAGAACTACCTAAAACAGTAAATTATTTCTATATTTACCTTTAGCCTGCCGTCTGCAACATAATCTACCCATGTGATCAGTGCAGACCAAGATCAACCGGCACATCCATGTCGCCTGATTCAGAAAATATTTTAATTTTCCCCCCAAAAATGATCAATGGTTTTGTCCAGATTTAAAAATGGACAAGTTCATTTGAAATGTTTAGCGTGGTAAGGGTTAATCGCCAATTCATCAAAACCACCAAGATCTATCATAAATGAAAGTTTACATATTTAATGAAGTTACAATGTAAGAACACAAATTGTCCCAAACTTTCTGTCATTTGTTTAAAATTAATATTACGTACATCATGTTTAATATTTAAATAATGCTTTTTCATTTGTAAAAAAAATCATATATGTTGATTTATTCTTATCTAATGTTTACAAAATTATAATGCAATTTATTACAAAAATAAACTTACCGATGGAGGACTGATAAGCTGACTTGTTGATGGCTGTGGCACACTGACTGTATCTTTAAGTTTCTTCTGCCTACTCCGGTAAAGTTTTGTCCGGCATGAAGTGCATATTACGTCATCATCACAGGGAAGAACAGATAGAATCTTTCTTAGTAACTTTTTTGCTTTGTCAGGAATGGGACGTCTTCCAGAGGGTTTTATTCTTTTTTTACACACAACGCATTCATAATGTTTAACCATCCTGAAAAAAAACAATTATTCAAGTCTTGTTTATTTTGAAGGGATTTTCATACTTGAATATATTATACCATATAATTTAAAACATTTCTATAATATATATATGTTAAAAAAAAAAAAATTTGTTTCAAAAAAAAAAATGTCGGTTGTTGGTTTCGAACCCAGATCTCCTGCATGTGAATCCATCGCTTCTTCCTCTCTCCTACGGCGGCTTTCACTCTAGAAGCACAGTTTTATGTCTATAACATTAATCGAGTAAGAAATTTTTAATGCAGACGACCACAATTTAAAACATTCACATAATTTAATCGATGGAAACTTACTATTTACATATGTATACAATTTCTGATTTTTACTATAGCTGTTTCTAAATATAAACTCTACTAAAGGACGATTCTAGGCTAAAATTCACCGTCGTTGATGATATTTCCATTCGACTTGTTTTTTCAGTCATCATTCGGCATACGATTTTTTATTATTCCATGGTAGTCTAGATCTAAATTAAGTAAAATAAAGTAATAATAAATCAGTAGTGTTTTATTGTAAGAGCATGTGAGATATTTCCTTTTAGTTTTACAGGGAAACAAATACCTGAAAAAATCGGTTTATTGCTGTCTCTATGTCATGTTGTTTACATTACCAGCGCTGTGTTTCGTACCCACTGCAATTCGTTCCAAAACGTCGCGTTAATAAATTATAATCGTTTGTTGGTTTTTTTTTGTGATTCCAAAGGTTCGCATTCACTTTAAAATATCTCCTTTAAATTTTTTCTTATACAATTTGCTTATCAATAACGTTATTTGTTACGAAAATTATAGGTAATATTGGTTTTTAAATCGATATGTGGCCTTTGATAAATAACAAAGGGTCTCACACTTTCTCATTTTATAATATGAGCGCACGCGTGTTCCACAAAATAACTATTATTTATTTAAAGATAATTGAATAACAAATCGATTTAAGCTGGAATAAAGGTGGAACAAACGTGCGCTCATACTGGGACACTGAAAAATTCCCTATCATAGCACTTAAATATTGCCATTTTGGCAAGAACAGGGTTCAAACAAAAATCATAAAAATCACTTTATACGATGATTTTTATGGAAGAAAATCAATTTCTGTATTTAATTGATGATGTTGATTAAAAACAAAACACAAAATATAGTTTTTCTGTAGTTTTTATATTCCGTCAGTTTTGGGCCATTTTCGGTGGTTAGTGAACCTAGCTCTTTAATCTTTTTAATGAGATGATTATTTTTTCTAAAACCCAGGTCTAGTGCACCGTGAAGCTTAAACGGTTAAAGTGTGTTTGCACAAGAAAATCATATATTTGCTGTGTTCCGGATAGCAACCGTAACACATATATAGATAGATACTTTATTAACTTAAACTTTTACAAGTTTTTCGTTATAACAAATAATATATGATACAAATTTACAATCACATGACAATGGCATACATAGGAACATTGAAATTAGTGCATAACATAGTGGGAGAAAGTAAACATACACACATACACACGCACGCACGCACACACGTACACCAACACACGCACGCACACACGCACGCCACGGTAAAAAATAATATTTATCACATGGAGAAGGAGGATGGGTATGTGAATACAGTTGCAATTCAGTTTATGAATACACAAATTATACACAACCTAGATTTAGTAAAGTTCAATATGCAAATAACATTTACTAGTAGATGGTATAAATGATATGAAAAACTAAACAATTTGACTCGCTCTAACAGAAAAAGCTTTATACAAAAATTTACCGAGATTCTTTACTATTTTAAAATTCCTAGATTGCATCAATTCTACAAATTTGTACACACTTGGATGTCTGTAATAATAAGATTTTATAAAAGTCTTTCTTAATTCATCGTAAAACGGGCAAATAATTACAAAATGATATTCATCTTCTATATCGTTTTTGTTACAAAGTAAGCATTTTCTTTGATTGCGGTCTATTCTATTTGGCGCATATCGGCCTGTTTCAATTCTCAGTTTATGTGATGATAAACGCAGTCTGGATGTAGCAATTCTAAACTTTTTAGGTAAAATGTCTATATAAGATTCAAATTCAAAGCTATTTTTAATATATCCATACGATACTTCACTGGTAGATTACTAACGTTCCCATTATGTTTAAAAACATCAGTTACTCTTCCTTTAAACAAAATATGAATTTTTTTCAAATCAACTAAACCTGGATTATACCATATATAGGAAAATCCGTATTCATCTAAAAGAGATTTAACATTATAAACCCAATTATTTTTATTATTCTTAATTTCAAGTAGACAATCATATAGTTTACTGATCAAGATATTTTCCGTCGATACAGTTTTGCACCAAAATTTAATAATTCTAACATATCTATTTTTATTATATACCTATAAATTTTCTCCCTAAAATACACGCAAATCTTGAAGCGCAAATACGCTTCGACGGATAGAAATTTCCGTATTATGTTAGTGACAAATACGGTTCCATATATGGAAGTGCCGGACTATTTTTTGGTTTGGTCCCCGCCTTTTATTTGCGTTACGTGGTGTATTGAAACGGGAACCAATACTGCAAAGAGCACTTTGTGGGGAATCCATTGCTATATTTAGTAACGAAATTCCGCTGTCAAAATATATAAACAATCATTTTTTACCGAGTTTTATTCACTTTTTTCAACATTTCAAATGTGAAAAACCTATAATTTTGTCCAAATTTCAAAACCTGTTTAATATACACAAATAACGTTCGCGTTAAAAAAGTGTTCGTGATTTTATAGACCGTCTGCAACTGTACTATATACATGTAGTGGGCGTTACTGTCAATGGTAAAACGTAACGGAGCTCTATCTGTTAAAAATGTCCGACGATTTGTTTGACGATGACTTGGACCTATTAACCCTAACTCAGAATGGGTATTTTGATGTTGTTGAACAATCTGATGAATTGTTTGGCTTTGATTTTGAGGAGGAGGTTTCCCAAACTGACCATGCCAGTGAACTGAGTGTTGACATAGCCAACTCCCTCATAGATCTACATCATCATTCTGATCCAGTTCAGCATGACACTGGTAATATAAATAAAGTTAATCCAATCATCACTGAAACTTTGAATTGTACCACACAGTGTCCAGAAAATCTTGTTGGTGAGCTAAACTGTGGCAAATCAAATACTAACAATCCAACCTTCCTCAACATAACTGATGCAGAAAAAGAAAACTTTGTTATAGGAATGAAAAACAAAAACACTGCAAAAAAAAACTGAAACAAGTCTCCGTCAGTTTTCAACGTTGGCTGGCTGAGCCACCAAGAAATGATTTGAGGCAAATCTGGAATATAATACCAGCTGAACTTGACAACTTCATTGGTTCATTCTTGCTGTCAATTCGTAAAGTCGATGGGTCAGAATATGAGCCTGATACACTCACCTCATACCACAGAGGCATTGACAGGTAATACAGTAGACTTGTTTTACATCAAAAACTTTTAAACAGCGATTCAAACCGTTCTGTATTTTTTTTCCATTCATGCTTCTACCACTGGTGACCATTTATTCTTATGTGACTCATGAGTCAATCTGCAGAGTGTAGTGCTAAAATAATTGGTCGTCATATGACACAGCTTCCATTCATCCTGTGGCAAAAAAAAAAATATGTGTTATCTTATAATCTATGTTAATTAAAGCTGTTATGAGTCAAAATATTTTAAGAAAAACAAACTTGAAATTTAAAAAGATTCAAACAATACAAAAGTGAATTCAAGTAATAATTTACATTTTATGTGCGCTTACACTGATTTGACTTTCCCAGTAATTTTAGAGACATTTTTGTATATTTTGACCTCTTTTTGATAATTTATAGAGGTTATTCAAGTTTTTTATTTTGATTGATTTTCATCGAGTGGTATGAAAATAAATATTTCATGAGTGAAATATGGTAATTTTCATGCCACAAGATGAAAATAAATCATGTATTTATAGAAAAAACTTGAACTTTCTGTTTATTATATATACATTTTTCTCTTTTTGACATTAAAATTTGAAAGACTTTCCCTGAAATTTTGTGTACTGGCAGAATTTAAAAGAAATTAGTCCGGCAAGACACCAGTGAAAATACCAAAAATATGTTTTACTGTGGTGAAAAATAAATTTTTACAGTGAAAATGCGGAAAATGAAAATACGCATTTTATTTCATCTATATTTTTCAATATTTCATTTATAAGTATATAATAAATGCAGATGCAATGTGCAATTTGCTTTCATTGTACAATTCACACTACATTTAAAAAAAATCATGAAAATTGTACATTTTAACTTAAATATGTGCTTCCAGTTTAATCATGAATATTTTACTACTAGATCTCTATTAAAAAAGGCATTTACTTGTATTACAAAGGAATGTATTTCTGGCAAAATTTCAATTCCAGTAAGATACTATTTTTACATTTGCATTTGGCTACTTTGAAATTTGTTGAATTGTATTTGATTATTTCACTGTTTAATTTAAAAAGCATATGTAAGATATAATAAATCAATATTATGACATAACATTTTGCATAATTTGTCATTTCTTCAAATTTTATGTCAAGAATTTTTTTTCAAACTTTCAATTCACCTTATCATTATGTATTGTACTATTTTTAGATAATGATTGAATACTAAACAATTTTTTCTTATATTCAAAAATGAAATTCGAATTCGGTATTAATAATTACTAATTTTGAGTCCATTCTAGGCATTCTACCCTTTTTTGCATTTATATAGATCTACATGTAGCATAAATCCAAAAAGATTACAATTTAATTGACTTTTTAATTGTGCAAAACTTCAAATCAATTAAATAAATTCATTCCAATTTTGAACACATATTTTTTTATTTACTTTTAGGTGCCTCAGGGAAAATAAATATCCTCACAGCATCATAACTGACAAGGAATTTTCAACATCGCGACAAGTTTTAGCTTCAAAACGAAAGGAGCTCAAAGGCAAGGGAAAGGGTAATCATCCAAATGCTGCAGAGCCCCTGACAGTTAACGAGAGACAAATGTTGCGTGAAAAAGGATTGACAGGGACTGACTCTCCAAAAAAACTTTTGAATTTAATATGGTTAAATAATACTGTTCTGTTTGGGCTTCGGGGTGGAAATGAAAATAGGCAACTTAGGTGGGGGGATATTAAACTTAAAACAAATGATCATGGCAGGGAATACATTGAATATAATGAAAGGTTAACAAAAACACGTACTGCTGAAAAAACAACTGAAGTACGACATTTTAGTCCAAAGCAATTTGCACATGATACTCTAGAAACTTGCCCTGTATATGCTTACAAAATATTTGCACAACACAGGCCAACAGAAATGTGTCAGCCCGAGTCGCCATTTTATTTAGGTATTAACTATAAACGACTTCCGGGTTCAGATAAATGGTATAAATCTCAGCCTCTTGGTGAGCACACGCTCAATACGTTAATGAAAACCATGGCTATTGAGTGTGGTTTGCAAGGCAAAAAAACAAATCACAGTGCAAGGAAAACTACTTGCACTGATCTATTACATAGTGGAATTGCACCAACTACAATACAACAGTTAAGTGCCCATAGAAATGTTCAAAGTGTGAACAATTATGCCAGGGCATCATGTGAAATGCAAGAACACATGTCTGATATATTGTCCCATAACCCAAATCCTCCCAAGCTTAAAAATGCAATTCAGATGTGTCAAACTCAAAGTAAACAATCACTCACCAATTCCACTGGTCCGCCTCGTCAAATTCTAGCACCTGTACAATCACCATTTTAACGCAACTGTTTCATCAAATATCCGTACAATGTCGGGAATTGAATTAGTTTTCAACCCATACTGGTCAAATTCTTCAGAATGCAAGACTAATGAATTGTCCAATAACAATTATTAACAAAACCGTGAAAACTGATGACATTTCACCAAGTCCCAAACGCCGAAGAAGGATTTGTCCGGTAATTGAATCTGACAGTGACAGTGAATAATTCATGTACACTAAGCGGAACAATCCAAATCAAAAGTTGCATTTCTAGCTTTTAAAAACTGTTATCTTTTAAACGTTAGTTGATATTGTGACGGAGTATTGTGACACGACATGGTTCGGCCATTTGTCTATTTCCTAGAAAACTGTGTTGGAGGCGTGGCCTCTTTTGAAAAACTGATATATTCATCCGCCGTTCATAAATGTTATTTCTCCATATCTATATGTTTCTGATTGTGAAATAAATGATAAAAGTTATAAAATTGAATTCTTTTTGTTTTAAAAATTTATAGGTATATAATAAAAGGAAAATTATGTTGTAGTAGCTTTCCGAGGCCTTGTATTTTGCTACTCGCAGCGTAGTAAAATACAAGGCCTCGGAAAGCTACTACAACATAATATTCCGTATATATACATTGGAAATCGACCTAACTCTCCATAATACTATTTGTACATGTTGACATTTTAACATTTAATAATTGTTTACAAAATTTTAAATGAACACGTTCTATTTCTTTCGATTTTCCAAAGCCCCATATTATATTTCGCATCCGTAATTCAAGGTGGCGGCAACAAAAGCATCAAACAGTTGGCACATAACAGAGGGTTTAACGGCATAATGTTTTGTTTTATGTATTAAAACATTCAAAGCTTTTAATCCTTTACCTACTAATGTCGTCTGATTTAAAGTGTAACACAGTGACGTAGCGCATACACGAGCTGATTATAGTCTTCATTTGCATGTTAAAATTCGTATACGAACTTTAGTGTTATCGTGGGGTTTTCTATTTAAAACCCTAATTTATAAACACTCTTTGATGAGATTTACAACGATACTGTTTAAAAGGTTAATAAAACTGAAGAATGCTTGGTTTTTAGGCCGACGGCAAAAAATATGTTTGCATATTTATTAAATGTAGCTTTAAAGGTAGTAAGATATTGGCGCAAATTAGTATTTGCATTATAGAAGCGTTATATCGGTGGTTCAATGTAACACGTTTATCTCATGAAACTGTGGTGGTTTTTGTTGTTGTTGTTGTTGGTGGTGGTGGTGGTGGTTTATTTTTATTTTATTTATTTGTTGCTGTTGCTGTTGTTTTTATTTTTATATTTTGTTCTTTTTACGATTATTTCTGATTGTTTCTGCTATTTTTCATATATTTTGTAATAAATTGTTGTTAGATTATACTACTAAATCGACCTAAATACTAATTTTGTCATTAGTCCAATAGTAAACGCTTTCTTGACTTTTCTTCTTTCATTTACCTAAAACGTGTTCTTTCAAAACGACATTTATTATATTTTGACATTTGTCAAAAGATCATAAGACATATTCTTATTGCAATTTTTTTTATTTTTGGGAATTCATTCACAACATTATTGTAAATTTCATCAACTTATTCATATCAAATATTCTTATTGCCAAGCCGATTTTAAGTACATTTGTGAATGTGTGACAAGATGTAGTCAGCGTTGTACATTCACTTTTTATAAACATATTTAAAGTATGTAATATGCAATCTAGTTGCATCTGTCTTGTCCTTGGTATGATGTAAAGATTATAAACATGAGGATAATATAGATTTATATGGTCTGTTTATTGTCAAAGAAAGAAAAAGCCAATTTTACGACCTTGGTCAAACGCCCAATGAAATGTAAATTGAGAACGACATTTATCAAATAACACTCTTTCTTAAAGCAGCACGCTTCCAAAAAATGTATTTTGAATTAGTAATATTGTAAAGTTACCAAAAGGAAGCAATTTACACATTTTCAATGGCACTTACAAATACGTAAATTACCAAAAAGTGGTCAAAATATGCATAAATAGCCTTTATGTCAACATTTCAATTTGTTGTATCTTTGCCTTAAGAAGTTTTCTCTGTTTGATAATTTCCAAGAATAACAACTACACTTTGAAATTGAAATGGCCATTTAATAATAAATGACGGAAAAAACATATAAACAATGTTGATATGAAAGTTATCAAACTAACATAAAATTGTGAAATGGCCATTTAATAATAAATGACGTAAAAACATATATAACAATATGAAAGTTATAATATAACATAAAATTGTATACAAAGCAGCAAACATTTCTGAAAAATGTATATAAAAATATATACACACGTATCCCAAAAATTATCAAAGGTTGGGTTCTAAGAATATTACAAACACCAAACGTTATTGAATGTTTATCAGTTTGTTAAAAATTGAATACCGAATGTGGGTGGGATGGTGGGTTATTGAAAATTGTTATGAATTATTTCTTCTTCTAAAATGGCGGACTTAATCAGCATAAATTATCACATTGTATTTACTCATAACGATAAACTTAGTGTACTTACTAGTACGGCTTTTTTCGAACCCAATATATTTCGACCTATGACTAAAAGACCTAATGAAACCCACCATCAAACTTGTAAGTGAGCCATAAAAACATTTATTTTGCCAATAAATTAAGTTTTATGTCAACATTTCAATTTGTTTGTATCTTTGCCTTAAGAAGTTTTCTCTGTTTGATAATTTCCAAGAATAACAACTACACTTTGAATTGAAATGGCCATTTAATAATAAATGACGGAAAAAACATATAAACAATGTTGATATGAAAGTTATCAAACTAACATAAAATTGTGAAATGGCCATTTAATAATAAATGACGTAAAAACATATATAACAATATGAAAGTTATAATATAACATAAAATTGTATACAAAGCAGCAAACATTTCTGAAAAATGTATATAAAAATATATACACACGTATCCCAAAAATTATCAAAGGTTGGGTTCTAAGAATATTGCCACAAATTGTGTAAAACACAATTCCCCCAACCATAAATAGCCTTTACTGCGTTAATAACGCAGTAGAAATATAGTTGTTAATACTGAAAAATCAGTCATTAAACGCGCATAATATGTAAGATTTTACTTGAATTTTAAAACTCATTACTTTTACTAACATCTTAGTACATTTTACTAAAGTTCGATTTTATTGAAATATTTTGATTTACCTGGATGCATATAGCTTTAAAACATATTTGTGACGTCATCTTTTGTTATATCTGTGTTGAATGTGTTTTATGTACTGACAGATGAAGAAACTATCCAGTATGTGCTAAAAATAGTGTCAATTATTTAAATATAGGATACTTTTCTATCCATTATTTATCACAAAATGGACAGTTATTTTTTCATACATGCTTATCAGTGAATATCATGGCTCAATAAAAAGTGTACTGAGACATTTAATCCACACATCAGAAACAAAATTGTTAACTTCTGAAACTTAAAATATATAAACTAAACCGAACTCTTAAACTTGAATTAAAAAGAAGTTTTATATCGCTTGTATCACAGACATTTTCCCGTAATAACACTTTGTTTCTGACTTAGTGTTATTAAAAAAGAAGAAGAATAATGCAAACGACAATGTGCAACACCGTGGATTTGTAGTGTATTGCGTCTTTTTATTATAATTATTTCCCTTAATTAACTGTAGCCAGTAAACTGCTTTGATCGCTTTGATTTTTATAGAAAGAAAGCAAAACGTGAATTCTGTAATAGTTAAACTGTTAAATAATAAAACTGTAAAAAATATAATCAAAATTATGATGGGAAACAACAAACAATAATAACTGATCATAACATATATACACACTTCATCATTCATGATAGTAATGTTATATCATTTCTGGACATACCCACAAAATAAATCAGTAAAGCATGGAAACTCTTTTACTGCCTTGTGCCTTGATAGCGTCAAACATCAGGAAAGTGCATTATTAGAAATGTAAAAAATCTCGAAGTGTTTATATTGATCCATATATATTAAAATTATTAATATTACGTAATCGCAGCGTGTTTAAAATAATTTCATTTTCAAAATGAAATTTAAAAAAAGAAACCCCCCCAAAAAAGAAAGGAAAGAAAGAGAAATTTAGAAGAATAAAATATGTTCAAATAAATTAAACACAAAGTAAATATAAAAAGGAGAACAAATAACAACAGCATCATAATAACATGACAGAGCGTAGGGATTGAACCTATGAGTTCAAATCATTAACAAATACAATGACGTTGATTTAGCACCTGAGCCACTACGATGGTACACATTCTTTTTATAATTAAACTATATATATGTAACAAACGGACACACAGTGATCACAATTAACGTCCTAGTTATTTACCAAGGTTCATTTAAGATTTAAATTTAAAATTCAAATAAGAAGAACATAGGCATTTCAGAGTTCAACAGTTTTATTGAAAAACAGATTTTAAATAAGTTTTTTCTAAGCCAAAATATAAAATTGGTTTCTTAAAGTACCAAAAAAATGAAAATATTAGTTTCAAAAAATCATCAAAGGGAAAATAGAGAGAAATGACCAAATCAGATTATAATAGGTATACGCTACCTTTAGTATCTGTAGACAAGGCAATAAAATCGCCGAAAATACTGGCTTATATAACCACCTCTCTGCAATCACACAATAAAATAGAGAAAAACAGAATCCCTAAAGAAAGTCCAACGCGTCAAAATTGAAAATGTTGCAGGCTCGGTGGTTTGATTGAGCCTGTTCATGGACGGTACTGGAAAGTGCAAGTACCGTCCACACCCCCTAGCACAAGCTTAGGCAGAATGCAACATTTAACCCGAATTTAACACGAAAATGGTGAAATTTTTAATTAAGAAACATCCGCAGATGTGTTAATACGGCGGTCATCATTAAACCTTCAATGTGACACAGAAGGTCATTCCTTGAAAAGCGGCGTATGGTCCCCAAAAATGTTATCAAATATTGTGTAAACAATATCAAGAATCAATTTTTTGCTGGACAAATGTTATAAAGTGTATAAGATTAAACTTAGTGAACGAACCTCTATTAGATAAAAACCTTACATAAGATATGACTAGCATGAACATCATGAAATAATGTAAGTTATGCTTACTGTTACTGTAGATAGAAAAAATGGTGTCGACTGAATGATTTTAAAAAGATACTAAATGTATTGACAATTAATAAATAAAGCTAAGAAAAATATACATTGTTTACATATTATTCTAAAAATGAGATTCTATCAGTAAAATGTAATGATAGGCATTTCTGCAACATATAATTGTTGACACTTTCAATCTCGGATAATATACAGGCTGACCCTTTTAATGGACTTTCCCATGTACCGTTAATACCAAAATATCGTCCTGGGACATATTTCCTGTGTCCAATAAATTAACAATAGACGTTATCAAATGTAGGCTTTTCCCAGCTAATCCGTAGGTACAAACTAACTTTATCCGTTATAACTTCACGGTGCACTACATGTCACAATAGATTAGCCAATCTGTTTCGCTTATATTCGAAGCTGTAACTATTAAAGTTAATTTGTAAATACGGATTAGCTGGGAAAACCCAAATATTCTTAATTCCGGTGAAAATCTAAAGAGGCAAGTAATTTTCAATTTTTGCATTAAGACAACATTGAACGTTTTAAGTAAGAGAAACTCCTCAAACTGTCCATTATGTGAGAGAATGGACAGATCACAAGATCAAGGTGCTGATTCTCCTCAACATAATTATAATAATGTACAACACCTATTCAGAAATCGTAACAATATCAATTGTAAAACAAAAATTATCAGATGTGTTCATGAATCAGTGAAACTCAAAGTGCAGTTGAGTATGATATAAAACTTACAAACGAGTATGAATAATGCTAAAAAAGGAGTAAATCTACTGATCTTTTATACCCGGGAATTGGAGAGTTTGTCATTCCTTTGTTCTTATTCCTCCTCATATAATCAACGGTTACTTTAAAGAAAATACCATGGACGAGACGATACAATACATTCAAGCACCTAATCCCCAATAAACGAGGTCAGTGAATTACTTTTAACATACAAATGGTAAATGTCTATTAAGATTTTGCCGTTCAAACAAGAACAATTAAATGAACAAATTACTTTTACATATACTACAGCGTTCTTTATGGTGATTCTGAACAAATTGATATATCTTCTTCCTTAAGAGATAGTACGTTATAGACAAGTTAATCCCTTCTTTGTTGTGTATGGTAGCTCCTCGGATAAAAAGATCTATTTTCGAAGACAGTCAACCAACTTAGATATTTTGATAACGAGGTTTCTATCTGCATTGCAATTATCTTGTAAACAATTTGATTGCACGAGAATGGCTAAATGAGCTATAGATATGAATGATCTACAGATGTGTAGAAGCAACCAGCTATCATTTCCATTTTAATCAATGCATTAAAAAATCAAAGAACTTTAAGACCTGTAAGCTGCAATCTCCGATAAGTTTATGCGAATATACTTTACAAGTATCACTGGCTAAGGTTACAGCTTTACTTTTTTTTGAGTCACGTGGTCATGTAATGGCAAGACATGGATTTTTACTCTCTATATTTTATGGCTTTTTATGACCTTTACAATTGCTTCAAAGCAAATAATTTCTATTGCAAGTGGAATATAAGTGTTCTATTTTCATGTCGGATAAACAAAACTTGTCAAAATCTCAACGAACTCACAGGATTATGTACAATCAGTTATGATGAATAGCAATACACCCGTTATGAATTTCAACAGTCGATATCCCCTCGGAATGCAAACATCTCCGCTTAGACCGGCAGTGTTCCCTGCAACTCCACAGCCTGTACCCATGTGGGCGAACACTTTGATGGAGGACTTAAAAACAATTAAAACAATGCTTCCTAAAATAGACCAAAATTGACCAATCTGTAAAAACAATCAGTGTAAAAAATTACGGAGATGGAAACCAAACTTATAGCGTTAGAAAGTAAAACGAATATTATGTAAAATGAAAGGTGTGTGAGTGAAGCAGAGATACTGAAGGACAAAAAACACTAGAGACATTAGATATAAATAGTTATTTAGAATCTCATATAATGATATAGATTCAACAGGATACAGATGCCGAACAAAAACATTGTATTAAGTTCATGAGTGGTTGAAGGGCAGAATCAATGATGTCTAAAAAATAATTACCAACGGCCCCAAAATTGTTTTACGTTAACATTTCTCATAGTTTGCAAGCGTTCGCCGCAGTACGAGATACTATAAAGTGACGTCCCTGTGTGAGATTTATAGCTCATCAAAGTAAATAGAAGAATAATATTGTTCCGGTAACAAAGTTAGACTCAATAGAGAATTCCAATGACGTTAACTTTGGCATAAATATAACGATTCAAGAAGACTGCAAGTCTAAATGAGATTACAAGTGATGTATGAGTAGATATTTCTGGAATCCGGGTTTCCAAATGCATACTAATAAGATGATAAAAAGTGACTGAGAACAGATTTCTTTCCCTAATATGATTTGTTAGATAATCATTTGTCAAAGGTGAATGCACAGTTAACGAGCAACTGTTTTTTCAGTACTTACTCTGAACGACTGTACGACATGCAAACTTGGAATTCAGGAGATACATAGCGCTCGTATCGCGAACTCGATAGAATGCCAACATATATGAGGTGCACAATCATGTTTAGATATCCCAAGATAAAAATTTGGTAAATTTGAGAATTTGAGTATTTTTTATGCTGATATGACTAGAATGTTCTAGTGGTAGAAATCATTAAAAAATTCTTGTTCATGGGAATCCTGTTACAAATGATATCCTTAATAAAGTAGTAGGAATATCTCACCAAGACCTCCCCATGGAGAACATTTATTAAAAATTCTCCTTTATAAAAAAATTATGATACAATTTTGGTTTTTTTTTTATACGGCAATAGTCTTATTGATGATCTAATAATTACATTCCCTTTGTTAATCTAAACATAAACGGAGTGTTTTTTATTATATGTAGAAATCAAATAAAGTTAAAAATTATAATGGGTTTATAAACAAAAATTTACAGACGTTTAATGCCCAAACAGAGGCAAGATTTAGTGGTGGGATCTTTACCCAATGGATATAAACTTATTTCGATTAAGTGTGTGAATTGTAATACAATTTCTAGGAACTTTATATTCATTGTAGAATATAGTTTGTAATTAAATATACGTGTGTTGAATTGTTGATTGGTAGAAATGATAAATAACAGAAATACTGAGCTCTATATTTTTGGGAGTTACTGCGGATATGATAACAAGAGGCTAATCCCGCAATCTTAGAGATAAAGAGAACCTTCTTTTAATGGTGTTTGTTTACGTATGGTCCTCTATTGTGGGTTACGTATAAAGAGAAAATGAATAGCTCTATTCGATAGTATTGAATTAACATGTGAGTCTCAACAAACTTTAAAGCGTAGAAACTATAATTTATTTAATCAAGAAGAAATTATTTATAAATAAAAGAATAAATAAAACCCATATATAGATATACGTTTACATTACATAATACTCTGAAGATAAACTCAAAAAAGTAAACATGTAAATTACAAATGTAAGAATTATCTGATCCTGGAATGATTGCCTTTATCAATAATTAGACACTAGGTGTAAATCAAGCCTCTAAATCAAACCACGCACAAAAAGTATATGATGAAAATAGTGGAGTATCATATTCATAGATATGAAGACTACATTTTGCGTAGGAATTAAATATAAACCACGTATCTATAAGTGTTAAAATCCACAAGGGTAATTGAATTAATCAATTACGAAACGTCCAAGTGGTTATTTTTGGAAACAATATATCTATATTTCTCCAAGTGAATAATTACTCCAAATATATATATGAGACTTTAAAAAAGATTCACTGATGTACTTTAAAAATGGTAATCTCGAGATTACTTAATAGATCACTTGATGAACTTAAAAGGTGGGTAATGTAAGGTAATTGAAAAATGTCAATCAGAATATATAATTTATACTATATAGAAAAGTCTGTAATAGGATGAAAATGTTGCCTATTTTGACCAATTATTACTACGGCCGCCAAAAAAAGGTATAATGGTAAGAACTTCTGTCACGGACTATACGCTTGCCTTGATACACAATAAAACGAGGATCTAGTATTTCCAAGGAGAACAAAATTTTGATAGTGGTGTATCATAATGTAGATTTAAATAGAAGAAGTATGTGCATCATGCGAGTTTTCTATCAGCAAATGTAAAGGAACCTTTGGAATAAATCTCTATAATAATATTGTACATACAAATGTTTGGATCAGGTGTGATCAGTAAGTTCTTATAATTATATGATTGTTATCCGGTGAGACACGCCATTTTATATTAAAGTATTGGTACTATATATAGTTTCCGAACTAACTAGAATGGTGTCATTGAGTAAACGATATGAGCAATAAATATAAGTACACTTAAATATGTCTCGCGAACTATAGATACACATATTATCAATTACCCTCCCTTCTTGCGAACAGGAAAAAACGATATCAAAATCCAGCCCAAGAATATAATGAAAAAATGGAATTTTGGTTATTATCTTAATAAATACATGTATCTTTAAGTATATTATTTATATGAATATGATTGCAAACAACTTAATTGGTAACGTAACTGAAATTATTTATTTGAAAGGCAGAAGTGTGTTAAAATCTCTCTAAATTTTAATATATGATAGACTATACGAGTAATCATTAATGTTGAATGATTACAAACAACTGAAGCATAAATACGCTGAATAGCAACATTAGAACTGTAAAATAAAAAAACAAAATGCCCAGAATTTCATATCATTAATTCAGTCATAATATACCAATATGCAGTTTTTACACAATGAGCGATGTTAATGTTGAATCTTTTAGTGATCGAGGTACGTAGAACAAAATGACAATAAAATAATCAATCATGAATTGTGACATTTAAAAACTGTTTAAAATTTACTTAAAAGAATACTGCAATATGAAGTAACACAGCATTACTTTAGGACACTCGTGAAAACGTAAAATCGACAGGTGATAAATTATCCTTTCCCTTTAATGTTGATTCTAATGTCAAAAGTATAGCTCTATTCTTTTATTCTTGGTCTCATACAAAAAAGTTAGAGCTCCACTGATTCTAAGACTTACATACAACCTGGGCTTATTTGTTGAGTTTTTTTAAGTTAATAAGTTTCATAGACATTGGAGCAGGAGAATTGAATGAAAATCAACTTAAAGTATCAACAGACTACCGGAAACTAATTAAGAAGTTAGATAAACTTCAAAAATAGCTGAATAGCCAAAGAATCAAAGGAGCAAGGCTACATTCTTGCTCAAAAATTAACAATGTTATTAAAAAGTCTAGGAGTAACTACTCTCTTCGAAATGTAATCATTTAAACTTTTTTAGAAACAATCATGTATACAAAAGTGTCCCATTTGTTGTTCCAGAGCAGTATCTCGAGCAATTGATCGTACTTGTTTCCGCCATTCAACTCATCAGCCTCCATCCAAGAACTGTCAATAATTATGTCCCATACTAGCAATTCGTACAGCATTACACAGCTCTAAACTGGAAAAGCCGTTTGAATTTATTAAAATCTCTCTAGGGTCGAGTTGATAAATGGAGTGGTCCAATACGAATAGTGTTGATCGCTCAACCTTTTTAAAAGTGTGGATGCTTTTTAGTGCCCTGTTGGCATTAAATCTTTCAAACATGTGACTGCTTTGTCAATTCCGAATATATGGGGTGACTTATTTTTGTTTCTTGTCTCTTCTGTAACAAATTTCAAATAAGATCTTCTGCTTAAATATATTACGCAAGAGAACAAAGTGGAAAATATCCTTCGATTAAGTACAAAATTTATAACGATAGAGTATCACACTCATGTCCCATCTATTGACCTAATAGAGCAAGACAAAGCCAATTTCGTATTTTACTCGATTGTCTATTTACAATAACAGTCTTGGCGCTGCACACGTAATAATCAGATGATCAGCTTTGACCATAGCTTTCTTTCAGTTTTAGCTTATATCCTCATAGTCCACTACTACTATGTTCCTAATAAATGTTTGAATATTTAGATTGTATACACAAAAATTCACTTTTTGGCAGTATAAAAAAGTAAAATTACGAACAAAAGAACACTTCAACAGTTCAAATTTATTAAGATAAGCAATCACTAAGTCTTTTTGAAAAGAATAGGTCTACTGATTCGTGTTTGAGCAATTGGTTCTCATTTCCAATTGCTAACTTCAGAATAGGTGCCACTGAAATTTTGTCCGTTGTGATCAGTGTTATGGCAGTCACATAAATCGTGGTTAACCTCAGATATTACCATGTTTTGTATATTTTCTTCGAATAGTATTCCGCCTCCGAAACGAGTGTGAGTTTTATTTCTATAAAACCAAAGGAGACTAAAATTGAATACCGACTTTTATATATATAAGCTCGTCTGGTGTTACAAAGGTTGATATTCCTTTAGCTCTATCATTAAGTGGAACTTTGCCAGGAATCCTTTTACGAAGATTTCCAGACTTAATGAGTATTTAATCTTTACCTAATTAGACATGGAATTCCCACTGAAAATAATTGTCAATACAGATCATCAATTAATCTTAGTGGGTATCTACGTAATATGATTTTAACAGATTTTATTTTTCCACAGTGTAGTCAGGGTTTTATTATGTTAATTCTTGTACTCTACTTTTCTTTCTTATAAATGTTCCATTTGAATTTCATTGGGAATTTACAAGAAAGAATAACAATTGTGGGAGCACACTGATACCCACTGGCTCTCTTAAATTGAATTATTGCTATGGTTTTCAAAATAAATCTGATAACCGTACTCAGCTGCCAGCAAATTAATTCATTCTTGAACCCTTCTGTCTTTATTGCCCGATTGTTAAGGTTACGTTTTTTTGTGTTATACAAGAGACGAATTTGTTCGATTTCATAGGATGTATGTAAGTAAATTATGTAATGTGTAATTACAGAAGGATATTTCTTAATGGATTATTTTATTAGTGACATGGCAGTCTTGATGAGATATAAATGGAAGTCCGCTGTGGTGAGATTAATATCAAGGGAATAAAATTTAAGTGTGAAATTGGTTCTTACGTGCGGATGTAAATAATAAGCTGTTCAGTTCATCTGTTTCTCGACGAGAACTTCTAAGTTGTAAGTCAACTTTTTGCATCAACAAAGTTTGTTCAGAAATATCAGGAGATATGTCTCAAGCAATTTCGTCTGACGACATAGAGATCAGTACTTACAAGAATTATCACACCTATGTACGGATTTTCAATATTGAAATACCTATATTAGAATTATATTGAGGAAGTAATAGCAGAGTGATTATCAATATAAATATGAGGGGTTAACCTTACTAATCTGCTCTTATCTCTTGATCAAGAACTACTTATTATAATAATTACATAGTTTAAGTAGTGACATCAAATATTGCTAATTATGTCTATTCGCAATCCTGAGGATGTAAGTTATAGATATATATTCGTAAGTCAGCTGACTTTCTTTTCAATAGGTATAAGCACCTCAAAGATCTTGCCGTGTAATGCGTTTTCCAGTATAGTAAAAGAAGCATACTCATCACCAGGGTATAACCAAAACTATACTTTCTCGAGAGCGCATCTACTCATCATACTCCTTGCCCATCCTCTAATGTCTCTTACATATTAATGCGGTGTTTCTAACACTTTAAATGTGCTTCGGTTTATAATATTTAACCTAGCTTTAAGACCTTCACCACTGCCATTAGGTCAATCCTATATTTTTCGCGAAAATCTTGTATTACATACTCGAGAGCTAAATTTAATGATGGTATGTTCATCTTCGCACATAAAGGTATGGCTCTCTTTTGGAGAATATACTTAGAGGGTGTCATACGGATCATAGACTTTGGAGACCAAAATACACTTCAGAAGGGCTAATCAAGAGATTCGCTCTAGATTGTAGATTATCTGACTTACAGCAGAATATACCTAATAAATGATGCTCTTCATTCCCAGTCTTTATTTTTCCGGGTAGAATAAGAAACCAATCATGACCCTAATATCCTATCCTCTTTTCAAATGTGAATGTCCGGTCAAAAGTGAAATCTTTTCTAGAGCTTCAATTAACAGTGACTCTATAATCAAGAGCCGGCGGTTGATAGAGTCGGGTAAGAGACGTTTCTTGGTGAGTGAGTGTGAGAATATTTCCGTAATTCTCTATCCATGACCTCGCTGGAAATACCAGACATAAAATTTGACCCATTGATCGCAGCAACTCCTTGTCATGGACTCTGAATTTATGTAATAAATCCAAACATACATGTGATAGTAAATTATCAGCACCTTAACGGAGTATAGATTTGGCTTATATATATCTCAGTGTAAACGTTAGCTTCAGCGGAAGCGCACGTAATCCGAAGACACAGCATTACTAGAGTATTGAAATACGAATACTGAGAACCTGATTAAGTTTTTAGGATGGGCAATGACCAACACGATCAAAAAACTACACTCTTAAAAGGATTCATCTGAATGACACAGAGTAATATTGGCTGATAAATGAGCCTTTTAGAATAATTGTGCTAGACCATATTGGGATGTTGACCATCTGACAAGTATAATGACTTGAGTTATATATCCAGTCACTCTACGAATAGAGGTTCCTGTCTTTAAGGTACAGGGAGCCAATAAATGTACATAATTTAGGCAGTAATTTTCTTATGAAGGTAAAGTATGGATGTTTTATGTAACACCTAGAGAATTGATCCTGCCATGGGGAGTTCTATAGCCAAGCTAATATTGACAGAGTATGATTTAGAGCCACAATTTATGGTGCATCTAGAGCGTCTCACTCCTTAACTTGGGTTCTGATGTCTAGGGGTGACATCGGGCGCGAAAGTCGCTCAATTTTCAATCTACTCGTAAAATCCACTCTTCTTTATGAAGTAAACAAAACAGGTACTCTGTCAATAGCTTCATCTTCACTACCACAAAGAAGACGCTTAATTTCAAGATATATATGAACCTGATAATCTCCAGGATACTATATGTGTGTGTCTTTGGAATAAGCTCTGTGACCTTGACCAGTCAGTTATATCAATCTACCATGTGATCTATTAAAATTCATTGCGTACCGTAGAAAAAGATCAAGATATGCAAAATGCTCAAATGTCTTGAAATTTATCAGTGCAGGTGAGTGTATGGGAGTAAGTTAGAAAATCTTCTTTTGCATTATTCAAAAGACTGACCTATAATAAAGTAGTCAGCTAATGTCAAATCTGATACAATATATTATCTTCTGAATGGCCTTCTTAGCCAGTAGCTCGAGGTAACTGCACCAGTGAAGGGTAAAGGTCAGAATCCTGCTCACATGGGGTCAGGGATCTGATCACACAAGAAGTGTCAGTTTACAAGTGGATTTAACCACTACCTTATCTCCAGCTAAGTTCATACCTAGCAATAAATGCAACACCTTTAAAGTAAGAAAGATCTTGTGTATAATCCATCAATCATGCGCGCGCGGTGCCATCGTTATCCAAATCTTTGTGACGACATCAATTACATTATTTATGGAGAGGCATTAGATAATATAACCCCTCTACACCGATGGAGATATAGACGACTAGCATTCTAGTATAAGAGTGCTTAGGGCATAAAAAAGGCAGTTTGATCTATATCTTGCTAAAATATAGATGAATTCGAAGAAGCCATCCATGTTTGTCATCTAGTTACAAATTTAAAAATCGAAAAAATAGGATGGCAAGAGTATCTGAACCGAATAAGTCACGGAAATCCTTTCCGATAGAATTAGTTCTAAAATGAATCTCTCATATAGTATTGAGAATCATGATCTCGGGTATCCTTGTGGACTTCTTTCAAAATTGACTCATGTGTTAATCATATACATAGACTGAGGTTCAGACTTGAGGAGTGTAAAAGACCTGTGTGCTGTTGTGTTTTAATGGTACACTCTAATGCATCGTTTCCGATAATGTTGTCACCTCCCTGTCTAATGGAAGTGAAAGACAATCCAGAAATAAGATGTCATTTTTGGTGCAATAATTGCATTGTCATGGACTCGGAGAATATAGGGATATCTCCATGATCTTCCTAGTCATCTTTGATTGACTTTCGCGTTTGGGAGTTATTTGACTCCGATCAACAAAGTTATGAGAACGGCAGTATTATAAAGATTAATCTCCAATGCGAACGTGATAACCTGTGGGATTCCAAAGAATATCTTGTTGTGAAAGTGATTGGACTTCCCTTTATTTAAAAATTGTATGGTATCTTGGTGGTTGATAAAGAGAATAAATCCTATCAGCATGTTAAATCTGGGTACTCAGACTTTCTTTACCAATATATTTCTACCTGATATATTCATCTGAATCTATACCGATTTGTTATCACCATGCCTAGAGTAGTATATATAAGTATACTCGTTTTACTGATTATTCTAATAAGCTAAGCGAGTAGTCGTGGATGAGCTGTTTCTACCTGGATTGTTAGTGAATTCTTAGATTTAGACGCACCACCCGATCTCCAGAGTTTTGCTTCTTTTTCTCATTTGCTAATCTTACATGGGTGTGGTGATCCTCATATTTCTTTTGTTCCCTAGAAATTTGCTTGCCTAATTTTTTGCTTCTGGTAGGCCTCTTGGTGGTACTAACTCTGAGCGCTTTATGCATAATTATGTACAGATTCGTTCCTGTATCATTTATCTCTATAAATTATTGGCTTTTGTTCAACTCTCAGTAAGTGATGTATTTTGGATTTTCACGAGCTTTACCAGTTTGAATGACGCAGCTTGATAAATCATCTTAGTTAATGTAATGGTCCTCAGTGAATAACTCTTGAGTCGCATTTCTATAGGAACTTTTCACAACCGTTTCTCAAATAATGCATAGAAAATACTGTATCAACTCCTCTTTTTCTGGAAATAAGTGATTTAACACATATGCTTCTTGAAAAAATAGTTCTATCACATTTCCAAATGTGAGCATCAAATTTTGTGAATTGATTCTATGTTTCAAAACTGATTTGCTCTCTCTTTGATTTCTAATTTCTTCTCATTCCTTTAATACTGAAACACCTTCTCCTCCTCTCTTCTCTTCTTTTTCAAACGCCTTTCTTCCTGTCTTTTTCCATCTGTCTTTTCTTCCGCTTTCTTTTTCAACGCATGAACATCTTTTCACTGAGGTTGCAAATTTTATAAGATTTGTAGGTTCCAGTTTCCAAGTCTCTTTTGATTTTATTTCAGAAAATTCAGAGTGTTTTTTTCAACAATGTAAGAATATACGCTGCGGTCCCATTCTTGTCAAAAATAATTAATCCATTCATCATTCACCAAGTATCTACTTATGATCAGTGTAAGAGATTATTTCTTTAATTTCTTGTTTAGCGTGCATTAGATTTAGGATTTCTAAAATTTTAAGTTATACTTATTTTGTCGTAATGGCCTCTTTTCGATCGCCATCACAACCTTCTCTCATTTTCTTAGCCAAACTCTAATACCCCTTCTGGGAAGGTGTTTTCAGCTACAACTTTGTCCTCACACCATAATTAACATAACATTGAATAGACTTGGTTGCTGGCTTTGGAGTTTAAGGTTTAATCGACTTTGTGAGGTATGGCAGAAGGTTCGTAAAAGGTCATTGGACCAATTGGTTCTTCTTTCATAAAATGTTCTAAACAGGATGTAAAGAGTACAGTCTTTGATATCCTCAACAACTATCTCTCGATTCTCACCACTCAGTCCTGGTTATTAAAAATACTCGGTCAAATTTAAACTGGAATTATTATATACTAAGTATACGTAATTTTGAAACTTTTAGTCGGGTTAAAATTTATATTTTAATCACTGTATAATAGATATACTCAAAGGAATAATAATTATCTATAATTGTAGACCAAAATATTTATTCAAAATCTCTTGCGAGACGATCCCAGCCCCAATGTTCTGTTACGAGCCAGGTGTCGTACTAGTACTGTAAAGATAGAAGCCTAGACTAAATCAACTTGTTATCAATAACAAGACCATGCTATTTACAGAAAAACAGTCTAGTTAGAAAAAAAATTAAGAATCAACATATCTACTCCTCCTTACAAATACCTGGAAAGTCCAAATAAAATATACGTAAATGGCTAGTCTATCCTTGTAATGAATCCTTTTTCGAATAGTGCCACGAGGTTTAAACCAAAAGTTTAACATCCAAAGAAATACTTGTTATGAATAGAGTTTCCCACAAATAAATCCAACGAATGAAGAATTAATTAATCCAAGCCTCAATAAATCACTTAATTTCCAAGTTGAATTATACTCCAAATATTATTGATGACTTAAAAGATCACTGCAGGACTAAAAAGGAACTGTATGATGTCTTATCACTAGATCACTGATGACTTAGAGAAGGGTGTACGAAGGTAATGAAAAGGTCAATCGTACCTATATAGTTTAACTACAGAAAGTCTTCACTTAGAATAATCTAGAAATCCATATTACCTCACGCTTCCTGAGTAATCATTAATCTAGCAACTTCACCAGATAAAGATCATTCCAGAAAAAGTTTCTTATCTAAATATAATGCATGAGTTTTCTACAACAATTAAGAACCTTCTTAGTACTACATGTAGTTTATGCTTCCTAAAAGAATAAGAATGAACAATGATAATATATTATTGGTGTAATAAAATCCATATTCTCTTGTCATGATTAACAAACTAATATAACATGTCCCAATATGTTGCTTGTATACTATAAATCCAATTTGGCTATAATTCCGTGTGAATAGTAAAAATGAATCTATATTTTGTTAATACGTATATTACTTCCAAATAATGCTCTTGCACTGCTTTTGGTCGTAATCAATTAAGTAATTTTACCCCTTTATATATGTATTTTTATGACTTTGAAAACGTAACAGAAACTTAAGGTTTAGAGAGAATAGATATATATTCAACAAGTGAAATAAGTATATAATGTGTTTATGTAACTGGTTGTTATATATATATATGTTAAATTAGTTTCTCATTACCCTTTGACTTTGTTATGTGTATTCATATATCTAGTATAATATCGACACTGTATATATTTGATTGCAGATCTTGATTAATTATATTGTGTCTTCTGAACACCAAGTTTTTAAATCCTACGCGACACTCAGCCCATAACAGGAGTCAAGTATATGGATAAAAATATGGGAGTGGCGTTATAATATTCAAAGATCGTTATGTGCCATTATTCAGACCTCGCATTTTCTGTCTATACCCGGAGTGGTTAACGGATTTAGATACACGATCGGACCTTGTGATTGTACAGAAAGTGTTAAACGATATCAACATTTCAACTCACTGCCATCGAGTGTTCAAGTGGACTTACTTGCCTTTTTAATTATCACTTCCCGTATTAAATTTTAGATATATTGCGTCACATTGCCAATTGTTCAGGTTTTACAACAAACCTCGGAAACTGACAAATTTATCTAAATGCATCAACTCAGAAGCCCTGGATTGTTCTCCGACTTTTAAGTTATTAACTATTAAACAGTCTGGTTGCTCGAACCATTAAACATGATCTAAAGCAGAAATCGAATGAGATTTAAAATGGGGAGGATGACTGTATAAAAATGAGATAGATTTACCATTACAAATATTTATTGCAATTAACGAAAAGTGATCCTAGTGTCTCATATGACTTACATGAGATAATTAAAAATAAGCTTCCGAAGGTGGAATAGTTAATAATTGAATTGTGAACTGAGTTTATTTGTTATGTAATTAGCCTCTAAAACCTTGTTCGGTGAGCTAACTCGATAAAATTGTAACGTAAAAAGACGCCATTTTTAAGTTAAAAAGAGTTCGCCAATGTGTCGCGTTGCTAGAAAAAACACCTTTTTTCTGCTTGCTATAATAGCAGATTTTAGTTTTAAAGAGAACTGAGGAACTATGTGTTTTAAAAGATTAAAACCTAAAAAATGATACCCTTAAGACGAATCATTGTACTTCTACGTTCAAAACTATGTATAATCAAGCGATAAGCAAAAAGTATACAAATAATAAATAATTGGGCTCGAAGCATAATCTACGTTACGAAATGAAGTAAGAATCGCAACCGCGCAGAAGTTCTGGATAAGGAGTAAAGAAACATGGATTACGCGTCATATTAAAATTCTTTTCAGATGCAATAATTGATTTTAATATTTCTGTAATTAGATATTAAGAATCTACTTTTACATATAAACTTTAAGCTTTAGTATTGCGTGCCGGAATACGACATGACAGGATCAAAAATTACGAATCCAAGTGTTAATAAAATGAATGACGTCATTTGACGATAGCCTGTCTACATACGTGCATTCGTTCTCTCGTCGATAATGAAATAGTAGCGATTGTGTTTTCTCCAAAATAATAATAAAAGCGGCTGTGCGGATTCTGTTATTCGGGTGTTCTAAACATAAACATTCGTTACTATGATATTATGTTCACCACATTTTATAAGCAATTTAATATAGTAGAATAATTTTGAATGAAGCATATATGGGAATGTATCTCCAAATGTGTGTGACGATTGGTATATACCGTTATGATACCAATTTTTAAAAGAGGAGAGAAATGTATGTGAGTATCCTAAAATACAGTCATAACCCTCATTTAATATTAATTGCAAAAAATTTATTCTCAAAATTTTACTTATTCGAATCTAACTAAGTGGTCAACGTTAAACAATAGTGGAAGATTTTTGAGCAATCTGATGGTATCCAAGAACCTGGGAAAATTCTCACAAAACGATGCATAATTCTTTGTATACTCATATAATCGTTTATAAAATTATAGTCATTAATCAGAAAGAAAAAAAAATTATATGCTGTTTCTCGATTTCCGAAAAAAATGTTTTTGACCAAATTGGATCGAACATTTAATTTTCAGAATTATTGTTCAAAAGAATGTAAGTTCAAAATTTGTAACGGCTATGAAGATGTATGTACGCATCCGTATAAATACGTAGTATCTAGATTCTATAAAACACAGTCAGTCTCGTCTTTTTTCTTCACAATATTGGCGCAAAACAAGGGACCCCAGTGGCGCATTGATTTCTATTTTTATTACTTCGGAAATAGTGACTATAGTTAGATAAATATTAATTATATCACAATTAATAGTATCAGGCACTTTTTTTATAACAATCGATACGACCTTGTACTAATATATATATCTGCTGCGTCGTCTACCGGGATCCGCACGTCAATCCGAGTGTTGATTGACTCACCACCTTACTGCCCTTATGGCACTCCAATCTCTTTATGCTAAAGAATTTTACAAGTATAAATTTGTTCAATTGTGAAATTATAGTATTTAAAAATACTAAAAAATCGATTATATTATAAAGATGATTCTTTTCTCTAAAATGGCAGACTATCATTACATTCTAGGCAGTTACAATAGTCGAGGCCCTAAACTGGAATAATAATGTATCACAATAGGGTACTTCTGTGGAATAACGGTAAGTATCTTTTTGTTTTGATAATTGGCCGCTCGATAATTTTAATTCTTAATAAATATCATAGAAGTTGCTGAAATGTTTGAAAGCTCCGGAAAAAGAAATTAGCACAACATGCTTCGTTTTCATGCATTAAATTAGGCTATGTAAAGAGTGGATTAAATCAATTTTTTATCTAATTGACGCAGACAATAATTAACTTTGATAAATGTTACCTGATGTGGGACTCCCGCAGTTTTGAGGAAAAACGTTATATGTAAATTTGAGGTATTGTAAAACTGATGTTTATGAGATATCAAGTGGGAAGGAAAATATATAGAAAACGATCCATTGTAAATTTCTCAGAAAAGTCTTATGCTGTTAAGAAAGCAACAACCTGGATGTCTTGTATGGCGAAACCGGTAAGAAACAAATCCAATGCCGAAACATCGTAAATTTATAATGTTAAATAAATTAAGATACAAGAACTTAATTAGTTTAACTAAAATAAAACTGTCTGATATAAACGTAATGTATTAATGTCTTATAATAATTAGATGCAGAAACGGTGTTTCTTATATAGAGATCCCGGTATAACAATCCCTGGGCATGCCAAATTTTTATAAACAGCTTTATTAAAATTGAATTTTATGGTACAGGAATCAAAACAATAAATAATGGATTTTACCTATTCAAAGAAACAGTCTCGAGCGAAATCGAAAATTTTCAACAAAGTAATAATTAGAATATTTGGGACATTTACAAGCAAGAATGGTATAGCAATATTAAGGCAAATTCTCAGTAGGACTATCGTCACTACAGGATCTATAAACGCTCACTCGAAACGAAGCATGCTTAATAAAGTTAGCATACACAAAATTTCGAATATCACTGGACAAATTTAGTACTGATTCATCCACATACACTCTATATTGCAATAGAAACGTAGGATCTCTCTCGATACTCGATAAAAACGTACTTGAAAATAGCGCATGGTCGATGTAGAGAACAGATTATATAATGTACAGTGTAAATTTGCAAATTAAGAGTGATATGAAAATCGTAAATGTGCGCTATGTATTCGGTTTGTGGCTTCCGTATACTTGCTCGCACGTCATCCGACCTCGTTGTACCCGCCAATATATCCTCTAATAACTATTAGCTTTTAAGCCGGTCGCCAAATATTTTCAACCTTTATTCAAGTTTAATTGTGTCTTGTCTGCAACTCAAGATTACAATTTAAATTGAAAAACTCAATGGTCTAACAACAAAAAGTAGCCAGAAATGTGTAGTAAACCTTGTCAATAATTTTGTTATTTTTTTCATTCTAAAGGAAAGAACTACAACATTAGGTATATTTTTGACCTTTGTCATATACGTTTTTTTTGTATTTTTCCACATGAAAAAATGCGACAGCAAGTTATTACTTTACTTGTCAAAATTTTTCGTATTTCTCATTTAAAGAGAGGATGTGACAACAGATTAGTAGCTTAAATCTTTATTCAGTTGTCAATTTTTTTGTATTTTCATCTAAGAAAATACTACAAACATTTAGTATCTTGTTCAAATTTTTTATTTTCCATTTTAAGAATAGAAATGTACAAATCAGTTAGGGCCTATAGCACTGTCTTAAATTTATTTCAAGTTTTGTAGTTCAACTTTACAACTTCATATTTTCAGCAACTTTTGCTGGACAAAGGATGCGTTTATAATCTATATACTTGTTAATGCCCAATAGTTTCTTCCATTGGTAAAGAGATAACATAGAACCTAAAATTTATCAAAGTTTCTGATGTAGCTCAAACAAGTAGACTTTCTCTGAGTGGTGAGTATAGACATTGAAAAATTTACTGTGAAGGTATTTGTTCAATATTCATTAAGTTCCTCATGCATTACCAATAATCCCATTGTTTACTGTAATTGATGTCTAGTAAAGTGATGAATTAACGGTATATTTCATGTCTCTATAAGCCCAAAGAAAGAATATTAGTAATTGTAACTAGTCGTATCATCGCTCCTAATCATTTTAGTTCTTTGTCCTTAACAGATAGTTACCGTCTAATAAGGTAAAGCAACAAAAGTGTCAATCCCTTACTTTGTGTGGGATGTATGTCTGCTCGCGTGATATAAAAACCTTAGACCTCTAATATAGTATTATCCTAAAACTTATTTATACGCAAGGGTATTTATACGAAGTTTTCAATCACACAATATTTAGTATATATTATTACTGAATAACGTAATAATAGGTTTCCTACTCTAGCTTGCAATTTATCTTTTATATATAATTTATAATTGACTGCCCTGGCCATAAGAAAATAAGCATTAAAATATTGGCACATAAGTGCGCTCACCAGTATTTAACTTCTTAGAAAGTAACCTACCTAGATTCATGATTTCTCAATTGTAATCCATATGTCAAATATGTCATATCGAAAATTCTAAGAATCTTTAAGAACATGTAAGCTGCACAAATACTCCAAGATAGTGTAAAGCTTATATGCGAAGTAAATATTACAATTTATACACAACCATAAATGTATCCAGCTGTGGAACTAATTGTGTTACACAGCTATAACGATGTTTGATTCAAATCATCCTGAATTCCCCGTAAATGACTCAATTCGTCCAAATTTAAAGTTCCAGCACACATTAATATAATGTAATCTATTTAACATCTACCCTACTCAAATTCTGGCAGGATTATGAACACAATTGTATAAAAGTTAATAACATGATGCTAGATATAGATATCGAATGATGAGAAAAAAAGATGAAATGCTTGAAGGGCGATGTGAAATGTTGGCACTATTTATCATCTCTTACTTGACAGACTAGAAGAAATTTAAGGCCGTAATTATAAGTAATGAAAGTTTGGTTTTTTATTAGTCTCTTTCGGGAAAAAAATACCTAATTTCTTATGTATAAATTTCCACAAAGAAATGCCTATAATACAAAAATGTCACACCATAAGTGTTGACAAAGAAAAGCTAAATATCAAATCATATCGATATTCCTGAACCATTTATCTCCGAAGAATGTAACCAAACTGAATTTGTACTTACTCACAAAAGTGACTGATCATACTTATAATGTTAATAATAAGGTAGACCTTAAAGAATAAATGTAAATGAAAGCCTTTAATATTTTTTTCTTTTTATATAAAAAACTAATTTCTATACCTAAAAATTGTTATTAATGACACCACCGTCCCTGGAATCTCTCCTAGAGAGAAGATAAATTCAATATTAGTCCGTGTTACTCTGACTATAACATTTCATACCTTAGGAAATAAATGAAAATTTTGATAATGTTCGCTTTCTTTATTCTATTTCCCAATCGAAGCCTAATCCTTATAACCTTTCAGCTGTACGGTCATGAAAAGTTAACTGTTGATTATAATTAGAATATATTGTTTACATACGGTGATATTAAAAATAATGGTGCGTTATTTAAGGGAATTTTAATAGAGAACAAACCTATGTTTGAACTTACTTTTTATAGGAAGTGTACAATGTGTACTTTGATAATGCTTTAATTTTTATAAAATTACTATTAACGGTTATATACTGTATAGCAGGTATTTATATTGACATGTGCTGAGTTCCCTTGATAACTGTCTGGGAGCGTGTTCCGTACAACATTTTACACCAAAACAAAGTTTATAGTGTTTTATGTCTCTTTGTTTACAGCTAAGAGTTTAATGTAACCAATATACACGAAAAGTTCAAATAACAATTACGGCTCATGATGTTTTCTTGTGCGTTATTATGAGAGAAAAATAAAAACAATTATATTGTTTACCCACGAAGAGTGCAATGACTCTGGCTTGATCTTTCACTTGAGTAGTTGTAGTATATACATGCCATTTTTATCAAATTATAGCCTCTCAGATTGCCAACATTCCACTAAACTTTATATAACCATTTTTCTCAGGTAAAATAAATGGAAATACATTTGACTTGGGTTATTAACAAAATAGAAAAAAATAGTCTACAACACACAGTAAGACTCTTCCCAAAATATGCAACACCGGTTAGTCTAATTCCAATATAAAAACCTATGTCAACCATTTTAACGTTATGTAAGAGTTCTGTGTTTGATTTCCATATCTCTCGATAGGGATCTTTTTCTTCGTAAATTGGTGTATACTATATGTATACCGCCCTACAACTATAAAAGGGATATTTTCGCAAACCTAAATATATGGATTTTAATCTATCTGAGCGCAACTCACCCAATGAGTTGAGTCTATGTTATTTTTGAAAGAGCGAATAATATTAGCGCTCTTAAAAATCAGAATTTCTTTATAGATGTGTATGGTTAAAATAAAACAAATGAAAATATTGATTCATATTTTGTACTTTGTAGTAGTGTTGATTGTTGTCTATATGCCAGTTATATACAAATGCATGCGTGTAAAATTTTATTGAATAGAAATAATATATTAAGTAATATAGCCATTTAGTGACTTTAGCAAACTCAAAATCTCAGTATTTGTACCATCCACATCTTCGAATGTAGTGCTTGTATCAATGTAATAAAATACATAATACACTTGATATTGAATGCCTATGACCAACATTGTTATACATATGATTAATTGCCATCATATGTTTTCTCTCTGCTCAAAGTAGTTAAATAGTCGGTTATGGCTTTCTCTCTTTTTCTCCTGGTGCAACATTTTACATTCCAAAACCTCAAAGTAGACGTGGAAGGATTTCAAACAGCAATTCAGTGGAGATAGAAAATGTGTCAAAGTTATATTATAAACTTCAAGTAATATCCTTTATATTCATTCACACTCACATAAGGTAAGTAAGATTTTGAGTGTCTTCGTTTGTTGTGAAAATTTGACTTTAATTGTAGTGAGTGGTATAATATAATAACTATAATAAACTTGACGATGCTCTCACTCTGTTCCTCTCTTTTCTGATTTGAAAAGGTGTATGTGCTTAGTACTTAACATAATTGATCATTCAGAGATAGTAACCATTTTATATCAGTATAGTGTGAATATTTCTCTCTCCCAGAAAGCAGAGTGTGCATATCCTGTCTATTCTCTCCATGACTCACCAGTTAATATTTTTCGCCTTTTTATTGCGGTCATTTCATTTAGACATGTAACTATACGTGAAATATTTGGAAGATGATTAAATAGACTTGAAAGCGCTGTTATGTTTCTGGAATTAACAAAATCCATAATAAAAGATCCAATAAATAGTAAACCTTATTTCATACTTTGTAGTTTTAACTGAAACATTTATCATATTGGCGATTCGCGTTTAATTATGATTAATTCAATTATTGATAAGAATATAGTAGTGTGGTTAAACGTTGAAAACGAGCTAATTCTTGTTCCTAGAAAAAAAACAAGCTACAAATGCGATGCTATAAGAATTGAGTATATCTTCATGGCTCGTGAGTGTTCCTCACTCAGAAGTGGTAATCTGTATAGAACTGAGATGGTCACTAAGTATATTATATGGTATAGCCTGCGGTCCGATTGAAACTAGGTATTGTGTCAATTCTTAAAAATGCGCGTGTCTTAACACAGCGTGAGCGTCTTATAACACGCCCGCAGTGTTCCTCTCAACCATCTACTGGTAATATCATTTAGATACAAGACCTGTATATAAATTTAGTTTAGAATCAGCATGCCATTCGACGCGAATCAGTTTAGCATGACATGTCGACTAAGTTCATATAATACGAGGAAAAAGATTACGGAGACCCTTATAAGTTTTGTCGTCGCAGCGAAACGTCTTAATTAATAGGTCGAGTGGAATGTATTAAACTATCAGTGTACGGCATGAACATATAGCCCTATTCTCCATGCTGCTCGTGATGTGCTGAATTAATGATTACGAGTAACTATATTATTATTTTCATTAATCAGCTGGTAATTCTTAAATCTGCTTCGATCATCACTCGTTGTGCGGTATACTCGGATTTGTGCGCAATCCTTGAGCGATAGATAAAATTCCTCGTCAGTGCCGAACTCCAAAACCTAATATTTGAAATGTAGCAAGCTTTAGTGATGATATATTGAGAGAGCAATAAAAGTCACTTGTGTTCTCTCGCGCACTGGAGTTAAAATGCTTAAGTCAACTATCCCCAAATTACTTTTTCCTCACCTGTGTTTCGTTTAATGAATTATATATTTAGTGCTTCGATTTGTGCATATCGTCCGTGTCTTATTTTATGACCCTTTGGTATTATAATGTAACCCCGCTTCTGTTTTTCATGAGACAATCTGATAAGATTATTATTAATCTCGTGTTTTTTATATTATCTTTGTTCAGCCTGATGCGCTCTATTGTTATCTCATTAATAACTGTGGTGGTTAATTTCATTTCATAACAAGTATTTGCTGTTGGTATGCCAATTTCTTCATCTCAGGACAGGTCTCCGGCAATGTGACTACCGCATTACTCACGTGCTACGACAAAACTTCTGTCTTACCACCGCCGTGCGATCAAGTGAATACGCACGAGCTAGTCGACTTTGTGAGAGAGTGATTACTGTGAGTTTTTTAATAGAGCTTAAGATCTGTCCAAGCTTAACTAGAAGATAGTGACAGTAAACTATTTTTCCGTAGTTAACCAAATGTCAATTTTTTCGGGTAGATTTAAGTCGAATAGAATTAGTCAATTGTTCATATCGCTACACGATAATAGTGAAGAAAAGATGCGTAATGAGAATATCAGTTTGCATAATTTCGGTTCCGGAAATAATTGACATGAAATATGCAAGAAAAAGAATCAAACACCGGCTGTTTTTACAGACGGGAATATCTAGCTCTCGGGTAACTGTTAAGCGGAAACTCGGCTGAGCCTCGTTACCGCTATAAACAGTTACCCTCGAGCTAGATATTCCGGTCTGTACCGGCAGCCGGTGTAAGATTCATAGTATTATCAACATTCATTTCTGGCAATAAGATATTTATACTAAAATAGGTTCATACAGATTCCTTGTTTCACTTATGATTTGCAATAAAATTTTTATAGTATTCTTTTGAAAACCATTACAAGTAGTCTTGAAAAAAACTAATTAAATGAATGAAACATAGTTTGTTAAATGCTGACACATAAAGAAGGGTATAGTCTGTATGTTAATGATGTTAGATCATTCTTCTAGTAATTACCTGTCGTGATAATTTGTAATACAGTTTCGGAAATGGATAGCTTGTATAAAATACATTTACATGTATCCTACAAATCAGTTATTTATCCTTCTAGTAAAACGATGTGACGATTAAAGGATTTTACTCTTTCCAATGTAAAAAAGGTTTATTGAAGCTGAGCTGTGTTTATCCTCCGAATGATTATTATTCAATATTGTTATATGTATTTGACAATCAGCACAACCAATTAAATTCATGGTTATTATTAAATATGTCTGTTTCGGCAAATTGGCTATGTTAGTTTAGAAAAGGAAATGTCGACAAAAATAATGACTTGCCGCTGGCATGAGGTTTTCGCTTTACTTCCGATTAAATTTCCTCGTAATAAATGGAGGCATGTTACAGCAAAGCACTTTTTTTTGATTATCTGATTGACGCAACCAATGTTTTAAAATACCCACATTAAAAGAGTTAAGATAATAACATATTAGTGTTTGCATTACTGGGGCGTTTTACACTTAATTTCAATTAACAATATGACCCCATAAAATGAAACATAAAATGGTGTGAGGAAATTTAAATGCGTATTTTACTAATTTAACAAAAACGGTTTATTTCTTGTTTGTTTTTGTTTGTTTGTTCGTTTTTCTTTTCTTTTTGTTTATTTAGTTTTGTATGCTTTTTATATAATTCTATGTTTGTTCCTTTTCATGGACTTTTTAATACAACTTTTTTATAAAACGTCATAGGAATTGTCTGCTCAAACAACATGAATGTTATTGTGCCATAAGTCATATCTTAACAGTTGTCTTGTTTTTATGTCCTGTCTTCATTTACATGATTGTATTTATCGTATTCTTCCAACATCACAATACTTCTATTTAGTTGTTTGTTAAATACACATACGACCTCCCTATTTCAGTATTTCATTCGCATCATTAATCACTAACTTAAAATCTTCTGATTGGCGAGCTGACTCAATTATTTAGCTAGAATATTAGTGCATGTTTAATTTATGAGAAAGTAAAGGCAGCATTGGTTATCCTCATTTTACAACCATTATGAAAGTATGTTTATGCATTCCAATTGCATCTGTCCGACACTCGGTTATTTTAACGTTATAAACATGGGGATAAAACAGATTTAGTTCCTCTGTTTAATGTCACAGAAACGCCAAAAGCCATCTAACTTCACATTTTATAACAAGTTGCGGCAAGTATATTGTAAAAAACTTAGAATAATGTACCAGATTGATTGGAGGTCTTCTTAACTGATTGCTTCTTGGTAGTCAATGGCAGCAATGAGTAATTTTAAATCAGTTCATTTGAATATGACGTCTTTTTGAACGGGGGAAATATGCATTTTAACATGAATTTATTGATTCAGAAAATATTTCATGAAGTAATATTACAAGATTACTTGACAATATAGTTACTCTTTTTAATGTTAATGACCGTATTCTGTGAATAAGTCGATGAAAGAAGAAAATTCTCCTATAACAATGTTTGCACATCATTTCATTAAAAATTTAAATAGTAAACAATAAGTAGTCAAATGCAAATTTTTAAAACAATCTCTTTAATATACATTTCATTATTCTAAGTACTTATTTTATCAAGTTTACAACAAATTAAGCTAACATATTAGGCAGGATTGAATATTAACACCAGACCTATATAAACCTATCATAACCCCTCCCCCGCTGACAAGATGTTAAATGATGTCATTCATGCGCTTTTTATAAATGAGTTGCCTATTCAATTATCTGTCTATGAATGCTGTAGAACGTCTAAAAAAGCATTGCGTAAATCAAATATAAAGTGTGCATTAGTATCTATGAGCTGTTATATTAGCATAATATGAAAAGAAACTGGAACGGAAAGGTTTAAATAGAAATGCAATAAGAATGTTACATAATTATTATGTTTATGAAAATAAATATGAAAAGAACAGCTTTTTTTACATGTGGACAACAATCGATGTTTATTGGCAGTTGTACACCGTTTATTTTTCTTCATTGTATATTGGGATAAACTCACGAGTCGTGTTGGAATTTTTCATTTAAAACAAGTTATTATGGCTTATATATTATTTGTATTCGCCTAAAAAAAGCAATACGGTGAATTTTAGAAGCACATTGCTCTTTGACCTGTTGTTACATCTATCATGTGCTGTTTTGCATGTTTAAGATTACTTCTATATATTTCTGAATGTTAAATATCAAACATTCTGCCATATTACTTTCTTGAGAGACCTTTATAGGCTTTATATATATTGTATTCTAATAAGCAAATAACTGAACAATATATAATATTGAAAATGTAATTAAATAAACAGTTTATTTCTTTTTAACTATAGAGCGTATTTTATGGAGATTCTGGACATGTTCATCTATTTTTCTTCTTAAACAAAAAGTATGTGATAGACAAGTTAATCCTTTCCGTGTTGTTTATGTGAGCTTTTTGGATAAAGAGATCTATTTTCGTAGACAGTTAACCAACTTAGAATGAGGTTTCTATCTGTCTGGCAATTATCTTGATTGCACGAAAACAGCTACATATATGAATGATCAACTGATAAATGTTTGTTAAAGAGACATTCATTTTTTAAAACAAAGTAACCAGTTTTCATTTCCAATGTAATCAATGCATTAACAAAAATGATATGTTGTCAAGGATTTCGATTTTAAGGTTATATCTTTCAACTAATTAAGATGTGTTACTATGTGCAAAATCAAAAATTGAGGAAACATTCATGCTATTTTGTTTTCTAGGTCGTTAAAATCTGTCTATGTATTTAGGTTTATTTTTTCAAAAGGAAAATTTATTCTTCCTGTAATTTGTAATATATTAACTGTTTTGCTGCTATATAAACGAAATCGTGTACACTTCGGTTGATACTTTAAGAAACTTTCCTTATTCAGATATCTTTATTTAACTTTTTATTCAATTGACTTTCTTCCATTTTCTTATATTAAACTATATACATTGTTTCTGTAGACTGATGTCACCATGTTTATTATAAATTCCATAATTTTGTAATAATTTTACAATCGACGGCTTCATGATTTGTTGACGCTACGCGGAAGAGCGTCCGAAAGAAAACATGACAAGAAATTGTAAAACAAATAAATGTAAATGAAATATATATTTGTTATATACAAAAAGGATATACTCGTCTTTCTTTTGTCATATTTTTACTTGTTGTTATGCCATTCATAAACGTATCAGCTGTTTAGTCTTTAAACGTTGGAATAGACAACGGTTTTACCAAGAAGTATTAGTATCTAAAGTTTCATATATTAAGGCGGATCCAAATGTTACGCACGGATTGGATAAATTGAGTCTTGCTTTTTTAAACCATTTGTTTTTGCTTTCTTTTATGGATGTTATGGTTTCCCCAATTGAATTGTAATCTTATGCTGAGGTAGGTATACTAATACAATCACAACCATATATAGAATTTGAAGTCATTGAATCTTTGGAGGTGTTTAAAGTAGTCTATGTTCTTTAAAACTATAGATATAGAGGATATTTGTTTGTTTGTGTGTAAGATGCAATTTTATTTCATCGAGTGGGCTTTAAAAACAGTATTCTCACGAGTGGCGTAGCCACGAGTGAGAATACTGTTTTTAAAGTTCACGAGATGAAATAAAATTACATCTTACACAACAAACAAATTTTCTTCTTATTTTATGCTTAAAAACAAGTTAAAACGAAATTTCCATAATATTGACGTTAATTTTAAAATCTGTTTTCCCCATTGAGAGCCCCATTTAGTCGGAATTTCTCATTAAAAACAAGAAGTCTTGAGCTGAAAAATAAGTTCGACAATAAACGTTAAATGACGGTGATATTAAAAAATATGAATGGTCGCTTGTTTAAATAATAAAAACAAGCAATTCTTGTAGGAGAAAAAGTCCAACCATCCATCCATATTCCTGTTACTTACTGCGAATTTATATTAGACCTGGCTTTGTTAAATGTAAGCGGCAGCCATTTTTTAAAGTTGTGTATTTCACGGGAGGAAAATAATTGTGTTTGATTCAGAGGAATATCATTTGGATTTGTTAGTCATACACCTTTTTAAAAGAAAGAACTTATATGAGGATTGTAACAGACAAAAAATAAGTGTTGACAGTTGTGAAAACATTCTGAAAAGCAGCTAGGACAATGCAAAACTTGGAAACTGGCTCAGGAACGCTGGGTGGTTTACTTGTTCTACGAGTGATGGCTGTCATTGCTTTTCAATCTTTCATAAAGCATACGGCAGTTATTGCTCGTAGGATACTTTAATATGCCCAAATGTCATCAAGAGCAGTTTTGCATGTGGAAGGAATGTATTTTTCAGACTGTAAAAAAATGAAACAAAAACATTTAGAGACGAAATTTGGTGATTGGAATTTGAATGAATAGAAGTAATTTTTATGATAATAACTTGCCACCGGCATTAGTCTTTCTTTTGACTTGATTTTCCTCAGAATAATTGGATGTACGTTACGGCAAAGCACTTTTGAAACATTTCTTTTTTTGTATTTTCAGACTAAAAAGACCGCTGATTTAAAATACCCACATTAAAAGAGTTAAGATATAGGCGCAAATAAGTGTTTGCATAATTGTCAATATGCTGTATAAAAAAAAAACTTGTGTAGGAGTATGCATATTTGATTCGTTTTGTCATTATTGTTATTATTATTATTATTGTTGTTGTTGCTGTTGTTGTTGTTGTTGTTGTTATTATTATTATTATTATGATTTAATTATTCCTTTTCGTTCCTATGATTCTTTTAAGTTTGTTCTGTGTTTTTTTACGTAATTTAGTAAGTAATATTCTGAATTCTGTGTTAGAATGCAGCGTTATTTTCATTCTCTTGTGCACCTTTTTTGTCTTCCACACAGATGCGAATAACTTATCACTGTGTTCTTGAATACATTCTGAGCATTATCTATTCATTTTTATTTATAAGGTATATCTACAGAAAAGGGGTTGATCGTTCTTATAAACTTTCGGTATTTCATTTGTAAGATTCGCAATTTAAAAGCTGTCTTTTGAATCTTACAAATAGTCTTAGCAAAACCTAATTAAATGGAAAGAACAAAGTTGTGATTAATCTTAAACAAATAAAGAACAAACTAACAATATGGTAATAATGTATGATACTTATTTCGATTTGTAGTTACCATCTTATAATTTGTAATTTGATTTCAGAAAAGGTTATATGTGCTTGTTTAAAGTCGATTATTGTGACAATTAGTATTTCATCAGATTTTTATTTAAATTGTCTAACAATATTTTACTTCAATGCATTATCTTTAAATCTGTCTGATTTAGCAAATTGGAAATTTATTTTCAGCTGAAAACCTTAGCGATGTTAGTTTAGTAAAGGAAATGTTGAAACGATAATGACTTGCCGCTGGCATGAGTCTTTCGCTTAACTTCCGATTGAATTTCCTCAGAAATAATAGGAGCACGTTACAGCAATTCACTTTTAAAACTTTTTTTATTATCAGATTACCACGACCGTTGTTTGTTTTTAAAATACACACATTAGAGGTAGTAAAATATTGGTGCAAATTAGTATTTGCATTATAGAAGTGTCATACCGGTGGTTCCAATGTAACAAGTTTACCACATGAAACTGTGGTGGTTTTTGTTGTTGTTGTTGTTGTTGGTGGTGGTGGTGTTGGTGCTGGTGTAGTTTTTCATTTTATTTATTTGTTGTTGTTGTTGTTGTTTTAATTTTTATTTTTTTGTTCTTTTTACGATTATTTCTGATTGTTTCTGCTCCTTTTCATATATTTTGCAATAAATTATTGTTAGATTATACTTCTAAAATGACCTAAATACTAATTTTGTCATTAGTCCAATAGGAAACGCTTTTGTGACTTTTCTTCTTCCATTTACCCAAAGTCTTCTTTCAAAACGACATTTATCATAATTTGACATTTGTCTAAAGATTATAAGACATATTCTTATTGCGATCTTTTATTTTTGGGCACCCTTCACCAACTTATCATATTCTTATTGCCTAGCCGACTTGTTTCTTTAGAAAGGATTTTAAGTACATTTGTGAATGTATGACGAAGTATAGTCAGCGTTGTGCATTCACTTTTTATTACCATATTCAAAGTATGTTTATGCATTCAAGTTGCATCTGTCCTGCCATTGGTATGATGTAAAAATTATAAACCTGAGGATAATAAAGATTTATTTGGGCTGTTTGTCAAAGAGAGAAAAGAAAACAATTTTACGACCTTGGTCAAACGCCCAATGAAATGTATATTTAAAACGACATCTAATCAAATAACACTCTTTCTTAAAGCAGCACGCCTCCAAAAATGTATTTTCATTAGTGATATTGTGAAGTTACCAAAAGAAAGCAATTTACACGTTATCAATTGCACTTACAAACCACGTAAATTACCAAAAAAAAAAACGGTCAAAATATGCATAAATTGCATTTACTGCGTTAGTAACGAAGTAGAAATGTAGTTGTTAATACGCAAAATCAGTCATTAAACGCACATAATATGTAAAATATTACTTGAATTTGAAACTTAACATCTTAGTACATTTTTCTCAAGTTCAATTTTATTGAAATATTTTGATTCACCTGGAGGCATTTAGCTTTTAAACATATTTTTGACGTCATTTTTTTGTTTCATTTGTACATTACTGTGTTGAATGTGTTTTATGTACTGACAGATGAAGGAACTATCCAATGTGTGCAAAAAAGTGTCCAATATTTACATATTGCTTTTTAATTTATTTTACTGCCTTGTGCCTTGATAGCGTCAAACATCAGGAAAATGCATTATTAGAAATGTAAAAAATAACGAAATAAAGTGTGTTTATATTGATCAGTATATATCAAAATCATTAATATTATTAATATTACGTAATCGCAATGTTTTTAAAATAATATGATTTTCAAAATGAAATAAAAAAAAGAAACCAAAAAAAGGAAAAAAAAGAAATAGAAATTTAGAAGAACAAAATATATTCAAATAAAAGACAAAGTAAATAAAAAAAGGAGAAAAATAACAACAGCATCATAATAACATGGCGGAGCGTAAGGTTCGAACCTATGAGTCCAAATCATTAAAAGTTACAGTGACGTTGAATTACCACCTGAGCCACAACGACGGTGCACACTCTTCGTATAATTATTTTTTGATTAACTATATATAATTGTTGACACTTTCGATTTCCGATAATATGCAGACTTACCACTTAAATGGACTTTCCCATGTACCGGTGAGACAAGAATATCATCCTGGTGTAATATTTCCTTTTCCCCTAAAAAGAAAGTTATTTTAATAGTCCAATAAATTAACAAAAGACGTTATCAAATGTAGTTTTTCCCAGCTAATCCGTAGGTACAAACTAACTTTAACCGTTATAGCTTCACGGTGCACTTCATATCACAATAGACTAGTAAACCCTTTTCGCTTATATTCGAAGCTGTACTAATAACTGTAAAAGTTTGTTTGTAAATACGGATTTAGCTGGGAAAAAAATCTTAATTCCGGTGTAAGTGTATAGAGGCAAGTTGTTTTCAATTTTTGCATGGAAATCGTTGATTGATACAACTGTTCATTATCAAGACAACATTGAGCATGTTTAAGTATTAAGAGAAACTCCTCAAACTGTCCATTATGTGAGAGAATGGACAGATCACAAGATCGAGGCGCTGTTTCTCCATAACATAATTATAAAAATGTACAACACCTATTCAGAAATCGTAACAATATAAATTATTAAACAAAAATTATCAGATATATTTATAAATCAGTAGAACTCAAGGTCCATGGGTTTGGTATGCTAACTACTCTATTTATAAAACTTACAAACAAGTATGAATAATGCTTAAAAGGAGTGAATCTACTGCTCTTTTATACCCGGGAATTGGAGAGTTTTTCTTTCATGTGTTCATATTCCTCTCATATAATTAATGGTTGCTTTTGAAATATAGCATGGAAGGACCACACAACAGTAAAGGATACAATAAATTCAAGCACTTTACCTCACATAAACGAGGACGAGGAGTTAACTTTAACATACGAATGGTAAATGTCTATTAACATTTCGCCGTTCAAACAAAAACAAGTAAATGAACGAATTACTTTAACAAATATCACAGCGTACTTTATGGTGATTCTGAACAAGTTCATACATTTTCTTCCTTAAGAGATAGTACGTTATAGACAAGTTAATCCCTTCTTTGTTGTTTATGGTAGCGCTTTGGATGAAAAGATCTATTTTCGAAGACAGTTAACCAACTTAGACATTTTGATAACGAGGTTTCTATCTGCATTGCAATTATCTTGTAAACAAATCGATTGCACGAGAATGGCTAAATGATCTATAGATATGAATGATCTACAGATATGTAGTATACAGTAGAATCAGATTCTTTTACAAAGCAACCAGCTATCATTTCCATTGCAATCAATGCATTAAAAATCAAAGAACTTTAAGACCTGTTAAGCTGCAATCTCCGATAAGTTTATGCGAATATACTTTATAAGTATCACTTGCTAAGGTTACAGCTAACTTGTGTAATTCCGATTGTAAAGATGATTTAAGAGAATTATATAATGTTTTATTATATAATCAATAAATAGCTTTGAAATGCCTTTCCCTGATTGGCTAACAAGCAATTTTTTGTAAAAAAATAACAGGTCAATATCAGAGTATATTCACTGTTTTTTTTTCCTTAAAAATATATTTTCAGAGTATATTCACCGTTTTTTCATCTACAAATAGACTTCTGGAAATCCCACTAAAGACGCGAGACTATGACGTGACGTCATGTTAAGTTTGTTGTTATAACAGAATAAACATTTAGTGACTCGTATATAAGAGTCAAATAAGTCTATTTAAGTGACCAATAACAATACAAATAAGCGTGTCAATGCGCTTATTTAAAAAAGAAAGGGCCAAACTATGGAAAAAGTAGACAAGATGAAAAATGGCAGATTTGATCAACCATATAAAAGCTATTTATAAATTATATAATAAAACAGATATGTACTTTTTAGCTGTTGAATATGATGTGATATGTACTGAAAAATTAATATTATATATTATTTTTTTCAGTACATATCACATGATATTCAACAGCTAAAAAGTCCATATTTGTATAATATTTTATCACTCAATCTGGAGTAGACATTAAAGAATATGGACATGCCCTTATTAGATCTGTTGCTATATAAGAAGAATGTATGAGAAAAAAGATGAAAGTGTGCTAGGGTGTGAAATGTTGCACTTTTATTCCCTCGCACAGTAATATATTTAAGCCGATTATATAAATTTTGTTTTTATAGCTTTCGGAAAATCTCATTTCATGTATTTCACAGATCCGTTATACAAAAAGCAATGTGCAAAAGCTATTCAAATCTATCAAGATATTAATAACCATTATCCGAAAACTGCTTACTCAATGACTATACAGTAAGTTAATAAAAACGTTGTTGAAACTTTAATATTTTTTTCTTTTAAAAAACATTCTAATAGATCTATATGACACATTGTTGGAGTAAATTCATGTCATCTCTTTTGATATAAATTTATAGGAAAGAAATTGATAATCTTTGATATTTCTCGTTCTACTTTATTTCCACAGTATCGATATTTCAATGTATGTCTGAATGTTTAAAAATGTATATCGTGATTTAATGCGTAGGTTTTAGAATAAAATATGTTTTAACTTACTTCTTATAAGAAGTGTACATGGTATTTATATGCTTAAATTTTTTTTAATTGTATAAGATAATCATAGCATGTAATATATTGACATGGCGTTTTACAACACTGAAACATTATTTTGTTTATGTTTGTTCTTTGCTTTTACAAGTAGAGTTTTAATGTAACCAATATACACGAAAATGCATATAAAATTACGGCCTGATGTTTTCTTGACGTATTATGAGAGAAAATAAAAAAAAAAATATATTTGTTTTACACAAAATGATTGCTCGTCTTTCACTTGAGTGTTTAAGTTTTCACATTTTTACTAGCAGCAATGCCAACATTGAAACTATAAACAATTTTCTCAGCACATTTTAAAAACATGGCGACTTTATGCATAGAAATTAGTAAGACTCTTCAAAAACTGGCATGTAGACTCAATAAAATACTGCCAGCCTTTTATAACCATTTGGTTCTGTTTGATTTTATTTCTCTCAAGGGATCTTCTATTTCTTAAATTGTGAACTTATGTATTGGTATACTTAAGGAATCGCCACCAAATGTAGAAAATTTAATCTACTGAGGTATTTAAGTAGTCTATGCTATTTAAAACAATTGCTAAAATCGTATCTAAAGTGTTATGGTAAAGTAAAACAAATGAAATATGTCATTTGACTGTGTGATTGTGTCGATATGCGGTTATAAATAAATGCATGCGATGAAATTTATTGAGAAATATTAAGTAATAAGCCTTTACGTTAGCAGCAAAAATCCATATACCATCAAATTTATACATGTCGGGGATGTATGCCTGTCGAAGTGAAAGCTGTAAATTGTTAAATGAAATTATATTTTTGCTCAAATAGTTAAACGTTTGTCTTTCCTGCTTTTTCTCTGGTACACATGTCAATTTACATTCCAACAGAGACGTGGAATGGATTCAATAGCAAATTCGAATGAAATTGTGTTCAAGTTATATGCTCATAATATCCTTACTATAATAAATAATAAGTGATTTTATTTCTTTGTTGAAATTTGACTTACGTGTTACGACTTTCTGATTGAAAGTATGTCTAGTTTAAAATGAGAAATCGAAGAGTGAACATTTAAAGTACTAATTGATTACAGAAAGAGTAAGCAGTTTGATAATGACTTTATTTCGCTTCATTCGTTTAACAGATAAAATGTTTTGTGTTTAAAGATAAAGCCTGTTATGTTTGTAACAAATCTGTATATTTTATAGCTCAATCAATATCTTGTCTGAACATTAAAAGCTATTGACGTAATAAATTCAATTATAAAATAGAGAAAACGGAATCCCTAAAGAACGTCCAAAACGACAAAATTGAAAATATTGCAAGTTCGGTTTGATTGAGCCTGTTAATGGACGGTACTGGAAAGTTGATAATAATGTTAAATGGGTCCTTCTGTTGCTGGATCGTGTGGGGGTTGCGTTTGTTGAGCGCCACCTTTCCTTGTTGATATTGTTTATCCTATTTTAACAGTTAGTAACCAATCATTTTATGTAATCGTATGAATTATATATTTAGTTGCTTCGAATTTTTCACGGTCTGTGTTTATGTATACCAATTAACGTTATTTTCATTATCTTTGTGCACCTAATTTTGTATCTCTATAAGTTGTGAACAATTTCATCACTGTTTTCTTAAATGTATTATCAACTATTCATTTCTGGCAATAAGATATTAATACTAAAATGGGTTCATACAGATTCCTTGTTTCACTTAAGATTTGCAATAAAGATTTGATAGTATTCTTTTGAAACTCATTACAAATAGTCTTGACAAAAACTAATTAATGCTGACACATAAAGAACGGTATAGTCTGTGTTATGATGTAAGGTCATTCTTTTAGTAATTAGCTTATAATTTGTAATACAGTTTCGGAATTTGATAGCTTGTATAAAATACATTTATCCTACAAATCAGTTATTTATCCTTCTAGTTAAAGGATGTGAGGATTTAAGGAATTTACTCTTTTTATGTAAAAAAGGTTTATTGAAGCTGTATTTATCTTCCGAATGATTATTATTCAATATTGTTATATGTATTTGACAATCAGCACAACCAATTAAATTCTGGGTTATCATTAAATATGTCTGTTTCAGCAAATTGGAAATTCATTTTTAGCTGAAAACGTTTAGCTATGTTAGTTTAGAAAAGGAAATGTCGACAAAAATAATGACTTGCCGCTGGCATGAGGTTTTCGCTTTACTTCCGATTAAATTTCCTCGGAATAAACGGAGGCATGTTACAGCAAAGCACTTTTAAAACTTTTTTGTATTATCTGATTGACGCGACCAATGTTTTAAAATACCCACATTAAAAGAGTTAAGATAATAACATATTAGTGTTTGCATTATTGGGGCGTTTAACACTGAATTTCAATTAACAATATGACCCCACAAAATGGTGTGAGGAAATTTAAATGAGTATAGAATATCTAAAATACGCTTAGCTTATTAACAAAAAAAGGTTTATTTCTTGTTATAATTTTTTTACTTATTTATTTTTTTATTAAAGATATACTATGCTCATCTTTGAGTAAAATATTTTAATCGAAGAAATTTATTAAAACCTATGAAATTCTTACTGAATATGTCTAATTTAAATAAAGAATTAATAATAAACTATATCGGAAGTCACATTCTCTAATACAGGACAAGAAAAGTTGGTATTTTCTACTTTAGTATTTCATTCGCATCATTATTCACTAACTTAAAATCTTCTGATTGGCGAGATGACTCAATTATTTAGCTAGAATATTAGTGCATGTTTAATTTATGAAAAAGTAAAGGCAGCGTTAGTTATCTTCATTTTACAACCATTATGAAGTATGTTTATGCATTCCAGTTGTATCTGTCTTACACTCTGGGTTATTTTAACGTTATAAACATGGGAATAATACAGATTTAGTTCCTCTGTTTAATGTCAAAGAACCAAAAGCCATCTAACTTCACATTTTATAACACGTAGCGGCAAGTATATTGTAAAAGCATTATAATAATAATGTACGAGATTTGCTTGGAGGTCTTCTTAACTGATTGCTTCTTGGTAGTCTTTGGCAGCAATGAGTAATTTTAAATGAGTTCATTTCAATATGACGACTTTTTGAACGGGGGAAATATTCATTTTAACATGAATTTATTGATTCAGAACATATTTAATGAAGTAATATTACAAGATTATTTGACAATATAGTTACCATTTTTATTGCTAATGACCGTATTCTGTGAATATGTCGATGAAAGAAGAAAATTCTCCTGTAACAATGTTTGCACATCATTTCATTAAAGATATAAATAGTAAACAATAAGAAGTCAAATGCAAATTTTAAAAACAATCCCTTTAATGTACATTTCATTATTCTTAGTATTTATTTCATTAAGTTTACAACAAATTAAGCTAACATATTAGGCAGGATTGAATATTAACACCAGACCTATATAGACCTATCATAACCCCTACCCCCTGACAAGATGTCAAATAATGTCATTCATGCGCTTTTTTAAATGAGTTGCCTTTTCAATTATCTGGCTATGAATGATGTAGAACTTCTTAAACAGCAGTGTGTAAATCAAATATAAAGTGTGCATAAATGTGTATGAGCTATTATATTAGCATAATATGTAAAGAAAACTGGAACGGAAAGGTTTAAATAGAAATGCAATAAGAATGTTACATATGTTTATCAAAAAATGTATGAAAAGAACAGCTTTATTTACATGTGGACAATAATCGATGTTTATTGGCAGTTGTACACCGTTTTTTTTCCATTGAGTATAGGGATAAACGAGTCGTGTTGGAATTGCACATTTAAAACAAGTTATTATGGCTGATATATTATATATATATTCACCTTAAAAAAGGTAATACGGTGAATGTTAGAAGCACATTGCTCTTTGAAGTGTTGTTACATCTATCATATGCTGTTGTGTATGTTTAAGATTACTAATATATATTTCTGACTGTAAAATATCAAATATTTTGCCATATTTCTTACTTGAGAGACCTTTAATTGCTTTTATAATAGTTTATTTCTTTTTAACTATAGAGTGTATTTTATGGAGATTCTGGACATTTGCATCTATTTTTCTTCTTAAACAAAAGTATGTGATAGACAAGTTAATCCTTTCCGTGTTGTTTATAAGAGCTTTTTGGATAAAGAGGTCTATTTTCGTAGACAGTTAACAAAATTAGAATGAGGTTTCTATCTGTCTGGGAATTATCTTGATTGCTTGAAAACAGCTACATATATGAATGATCAACTGATAAATGTATGTTAAAGAGACATTCATTTTCGTAACAAAATAACCAGTTTTCATTTCCAATGTAATCAATGCATTAACAAAAATGATATGTTGTCGAGGATTTTAATTTGAAGGTTCACTTATATCTTTCAACTAATTGTAAAAAAGAGGTGTTACTGTATGCAAAATCAAAAACCGAGGAAACATTCATGCTATTTTGTTTTCTGGGTCGTTAAAATCTATCTATGTATTTAGGTTTATTTTTACAAAAGGAAAATTTATTCTTCCTGCAATTATTGATATATTAACTGTTACACATCGGTTAATACTTTAAGACACTTTTCTTATTCAAACATCTTTATTTAACTTTTTCTTCAATTGAATTTATTCCATTTTCTTATATTACATGTAAACTATATATATATTGTTTCTGTAAATTGGTGTCACCATGTTTGTTATAAATTCTATATTTTTTTTTGATAATTTTACAATCGACGGCTTCATGATTTGTTGACGCTACTTGGAAGAGAGTTCGGCAAAAAGCATGACAGGAAACTGTAAAACAAATAAATATAAATGAAATATATATTTGTTATATACAAAAAAGGATATACTCGTCTTTCTTTTATGAGCGACTATTGTCGCATTTTCACTTGTTGTTATGCCACTCATAAACGTATCAGCTGTTTACTCTTTAAACATTGAAATAGACAACGGTTTTACCCAATAAGTATCTAAATATTAAGGAGGATCCAAATCTTGCGCACGGAATGGATGAATTGAGCCATGCATTTTAAACCATTTGTTTTTGGTTTCTTTCATTGCTGTTATCCCCAATTGAATTATAATCTTATACTAAATCAATGACCACCATATATAGAATTTAAAGTCATTGAATCTTTAGAGGTGTAAAGTAGTCTGTGTTCTTTAAAACTATGAATATAGTTATAGTCCGTTACTATGCATTATGTCTTATTAGTAACACAATTAACATATGTCATTTATGTGATTATATCTCTTGTATTACATGCCTTTCAATGAAAAGACTAGGACTTAATTAAACTGTGATCATTTCAAAGTGAAATTATAAAATATAATTTTCACAGTAGCCGGATTATATCTGAATGCTTATGGAAAGAATATATCTTATATAAGTGGAACTATCGTCAGATATACATTCCGTCATTAGTAAAATATGCTTTATTAAAAAAAGGATATGTATATCTGCACAAATCATTTTTAAAAATCAAACAACATACGTAAAAAATTAGAGAATTATTTTTCAATAAGATCAATGTGACGTAATATCTTGATGACGTAAATTTATTTTATACGTAAATCTTCACATTAGCAACAATTAAAGTCTTTGTATCATCAATCCAACGAATACATTTCGAAATGAAATTATTGATGTGCGAGCTGTAAATCATTATATGAAAATACAGTTTGCTCGAATATATAAAAACATGATAGGTCTTTGCTGCTTTAGCTTAAAGACAAATGTTAAAGTGATAATAAGTGCTATTGATCAGCGAAGAGTAAAAAGTCAAAATAACTTGACACTTTGCCTTAATTGTGTTCAAAGTTCTATTTTAATTAAAAAAAACAAAGTCAAAAAATCAATTCAACGAGACCAGCGGAAATTCGCGTAAATACCGAGATTAATCGGTTACGTTCAATTCTTAAAAATTGTGTTGCAGTCTTTGTAGAACTTAGGGCGTTTTATATTGTATTGCTCACATTTTTCATTCTACAATAATTGTCAATAACCATTACAATAGTCAGCCTTTTAAGATACATTACTAAATCAACCCACTTGCCAGCGACAGTAGAAGCATAATGGCTCTTTAATGTACATTCTGGCGAAAATATGGAATGTGTTCAGGTGGCATAAATAAATAAAAATTGATTTCAAATTAACTGCTCATGATATTATATGAAGTTCAAATGAATATCGTTTCAAATTTGTTGTTGTTGTTGTTAAAATGCACCTTTATTGTGACATCTTAAATAATATCAATCTTACGTGCACAGGTCTCTTTTATATTACATATGACCAGTTAATACAAGGAAATTAGATTAATAGTTTGATAATGACTTTATATCACGTCATTCACTTAGCAGATAATAATGATTCATGTTTGATGATAATGCTTGCTATTTTTGCCAAGCCATTACAAATCTTTATAATATATAGTTTAATCGATATTTCGTCTATACATAATGAACTACTGTCGTAATAATATCAATGATTTCTATATTTGATAGGTTTGCCAACATTCAGTATAAAAACGTCGTGTAGGTGAATGCATATTCATATGTAGTGCTCCTGTGATTATTTCTTAGTTGCTCGTTGCTTGTTAAAGTAATTTTCTTACAAGGTTTTAAATGACAAAGTAATTTCAAAATTCAAGGTTATTTTCATTCTCTTGTGCATCTCATTTTGTGTATCAAACGTTGCGAATAATTTTATTATTGTCTTCTTATTATATCACATGTACTAGCATCAAATCTCTATGTTGCTAACGACAAGGTATATCTACAGAGTAGGGTCTATGCGCTTATCTTGTTTTACTATACTATATAAATCTAGCATTTTTTGAATACTTACAGTTTTTACAAAATCTAATTTCATGCAAATGAATAAAACATAGTTATGGTAAATGTTCAGCACATACAGAAGCAACTGGTTAATGTGTAAACAATGATTGATCAGGTTCCGATTTGTCCTGTAATCTTCTTATAACTTGTAATCAGTTCAGAGAAGGGTCTTTTATGTATACAGCTTGTATAAACACACACTTATCTAATATATAATTGATTTTATTCATTTAAGTTAGCAATGCGATGCTAAAAGGAATGTGCTGTTAACAATTTTATAAAGATTAATTGATTCTTTGCTTATCTTCCAAATCTTTTTGTGCAAACGATACTTGTTAATGATGCACAACAGGTAAAATTCTATTTAAATCTCCAGTATACTTTCCTTAAATCTTTACTTAAATCTGTCCGTATAAAACTTTTGAAATTTATTTTTAGCTGTAAACCTTTAGAGCTGTTAGTTTAGTAAAGGAAATGTTAAAAAGAATTACTTGCCGTCGGCAGAAGTCTTTCGCTTAACTTCCAATCATTTTCTTCGCATTTTATAACATTCGAATTTTTCTTAATAAACGCCGCTTGACAGTGAAAACACCAACGAACAAATTCAAAACAGTTCATTTTATAACGTCTTTATGAACGGAAAGAATATGCATTCGATCTAATAATTTATTGTTTAGACAAGCTTTCCTGAAGCAATTCAACAAGATTTTATGAAAATGTAAGCTTTTGATATGAACGACCAAATAAATAGTTCGTCTATTGTGAATTAATTAGAGGAGAGCATATGATGCTCCGATAAAAACGTGTTATAGAATAATTATATTAATCTAAAGGTAATGTTTGACCAATACTAGTGATTTGCAGATTATGTTTTTGATAACTATCATTGCGTTCTCGTCGCATTTTTTTATCTTGATTGTGCAGTACTTACTGACATCATGTTTCTCTAAAAGCTGTGTATAAAATGCTGATTTCTGATAAACTTTATTGTTTGTTATGGTATTCATCATAAATTATTATCATAGTGAGCGTTTTAATGTTTTAATGTAAAGAAAACAATGTTTTACATATTCAAATGTCCAGTGAAAACTGGAAGAAAAATCATCTAATACGATGACAATCTTTTATATCAATATTTCTGCATAATATTTATTCAGAAAATAAATATTAAGTGACATTAAGGTGCTTGAAATATTATATCTTTTGGAAATTTCATAACATACCATAATAGTTATGTTCTTTAATGGCCATAAATTGACTTTTTATGTTCAGGTGCTAGGTATGTTTACTATTATATATTTTTCAATAAAGTACGAAAGAGAGAATAATCAAAATTAATCTTAAGTCATATCTGGGCAGACCAGTAATTACTAACTTCTTTGCCAGTGCCGGACTATAAATCTTACCTGATTTCAGAACAAGAGGTGAGAGACAAATGTCATTAGTCTCGAAGTCTGGGGAGCAGATTTATACTAACCATTGTCACAAACCAGAGATCCTCGGATTATAAAGTCGTTGCTCTCCGCGGACTGTTACCCTTTAAGATGTCAAACTACAGAAAACGGTAATCTTGCTCTGCCTTGTGCCCTGCCCTGTTGTTGTTAGGGGTCCGCCTGGACTTCTTGTCGCTGGTCCTTGTTGACGGGTCGTGTGGGGGTTGCGTTCATTGAACGCCGCCTTTCCTTGTTGATCTTGTTTATCATATTTTTAACTAAAAAAAACGAAGATAATAAATAACTTTAACATTCCGAACTGCAAGTAAAAAGATAATTAAACGAAAGCTGTTGTTTTTTTCATAGTCGGGTGTAAAATAAGTCCTCAGTGTAATTTATGTCGGTGTTTTTCTTACATATATCAAATTCATTTAACTAAAAGGCGTATGCAAATTGTATTGGTTGAATTATTATTGTGTATGAATAAACAAATATTCTCATAAATACTTTTCCACTCGAAAATGTTGAAATTTTAATTTCGACCAGCTTGTAAATATATGTTGGAATTCTTTAATAATAAGATATTTCAAAATTGTTTCAGATATCAAGTGGGGAAAAGCCAACAGAAGTAGATACGGACACAGATATTGTAAACAATAAACATATATTTAAGGAATAAAAGCCCACTTAAAACTTAGTTTACTTTCCCTTTATGTGACCCAAATCTTTTCTATATCATGTAAATGTCGTTATTTCTTTTTATCCGGGGAAGTTATTATTTCATATCTGTTTCTATTTTTAAGCATAAATTTAATTTGAGAGAAAAATTGTATGTTTTTATTTTACTTAACACAAACAAAGAAAAGATACAAAAAAAGCATTTTATAGGGAAAAAGGAAAATACCGAGAAATGAAAATGATTGGTTTTAGAGAAAAATACATAATATCTAACCCAAAGCAAAGTTGGGTAAAAAAAATAAATGAATGTCCCGATCATACATCTTTTATAAAAAAATCCAAGAAAAGATAATCAAGAGTGCATTAGACCAAATACAGAGGCAAATTATTTCTTCCCAATTTGTATTTAAATGGAAAAAACAATCTAAAAGCTTCCAATTTTAAGAGGACATTTAATTACAAACCGTGGACCAAATTAAAATTAGAGTGTTGCAACAGAATGGACCTATATCTCGATCCTGGATTATCTTTACCCGGTGTATTGAATAAATGTAGCCATTAAAAGTCTAAAAGACAATCCATTTTAGAAGCAACGAAATTATAATTGAGACCAGACAAGTTCTGAATATTTGGACCTTAACATTGGACCTTAGCCTGAAAAATTGGCAGCATGAGCTTTGCACATTGCCTTATTCAGACATTTCAGCCACGGTTAAAGAAAATGCCTGAAGGGGTACATAATTTGAAGAGCGGTCACACAATTGCCTGATATTTTGCTTTAATGGGTGACCTTGACTTTGAGTCTGTAAAAAGGCGAAATTGGTTTGCACAATGCATTATTGGGAAACGTTTGAAGATAATTCTTCAACTCGTAACTTGTCAGACATGTAACCTTTAAGGGTAACCTAGACGTTGAGTTATGCACATTACCTTGTCTATGTGGAAACATTTAAACCGGTTGGGCCACAGAGGCGAAAACATGTTTTGAAAAAGTTTTTATTTATTTCGGCGCACAAAAATGAAAAAGATAAACTACCTTTAGTATTATCTTTTATCCCCAAGTTTTTGACATGTCCAAAAAAATTATAAATTATATTTCTTCTTTAACACCCTTTAAAATTTTATAATAAACAAAATTTATTCCCGCCAAACAAAAATGAAATTTAAATGCAAGAAAAGAATAGGTGTTTGAAAATATCTCAATAAAAAAGACAAATTCGAAATGTTTAAAAGGGTTAAAATTTCCTATCAAGGGGGAAAATATTTCCCCCATTTTTCCAAAGTTTTTGGGAAATTCCACTTTAAAGCAATTTCTCTAAGGGGGAATTACCCCATTTTTTTAAATTTTAAAAATTTTTTTTTATTTTGTTTTTTATTCAACCCACCATTTTTAATTTTTTTTTAAAAAAGAAAATTTTTTATACCAAAATAATTTTGTTTATTTTTTTTTATAGAAAAATAATTCTTGACATTTTTTAAACCAAAAATTAACCAAAATTTTTCAAAAAAGAAATAAAAGTAATTAAATTTAATTTTCCCCGTTCATTTGCATCAGTTTTAAAACTAAAAAATTTTTTGGCGTTTAAACCGGGGGATCGCAAAAAAACTTAATGGTTATTGATTTGTTCGTATTTGATTGACTTTGTTCAATGGTTAAAACACCGAATCCTTTCAAGGTTTTGGATACCATGATCCTGAAAAGATTGTATGTGCATCAAAAAGTACATAATCTATATAACACGTAAAAACTTAATTTTGTCTGGAATCGTTATATTAAAGTAAATACGAAAGCAAATGTACGTGATAAAAAATTGATTCTATAAACATTGTTGAATATTAAAACGAAGTTTGTATAGCCATATAAATGCATGCCTACTATTTTTTATTTATTTTATTGATATTTCTAGTAAAATCAAAATTTATAAATGATTTTAAAATGGCCCAAAATTATACTTGTTCATTTAAGTTAAACTTGTTATATCCCAAAATATATAGGCCTTTGATTTTGCTAAAATTGTCTATAAAAGGGTCTGTTTTCGTTTTTCTGTTTATTTAATTTAAAAAAAGGGGTGGGTTTTTTAAAAGTTTTTTGGGCTTTCTCAATCAAAATTAGGACAAACGGCCCCGGGGTTTGTTTGAGTATTTTTTAATGTTATTTTTTAAAACCCCCCCCGAGATTTTAGTTTGGGAAAATTTTTTGGGTTTTCAAATTTTAACAGAAACAAAACCAAAAAATTTATAGCGTATATATAAAAAGTAGTCCGTTGTATTTTGTTTTCATTTTTTTTTTGTTGGGGTTTAAAAACCCTTTTTTTTTGGTAAAAACAAACCCCTTAAAACCAAATGTCAAAAGGGAAAAAAACCAAGTTAACTTGATAGTTGGATTTTACAAAAACCCTCTCCCGGGAAATAATTTTGAATTCTTTGGGCCCTTTCCCCCAAAAACGCGTAAAAATTTAAATTTATTTTTTTGGTGTTTTCATTTTTCTTTTGGTGAATTTTTTTTCAAAATTTTTACCAAAATTTTTGACAAATAAAAAAGGTCATATTTTTAAACCCCTTTGTAAATTTTAAGGTTTTTTACCCAAAATTTTCTTGGGGTTATTTTTTGGCCAAAAAAATTTTTAAATGGAAAAATTTGAAAATTTATTTAACAGAAACAAAAATCCCTTTTTCCCCCGGAAAGTCCCCCTTCCCCCTTCCAAATATTTTTTTTTTCCAAATTTTCCCCGTCTGTAACCCCCTTGAGAAATGTTCTTTAAAAATGGGGTAAATTTGCCTTTTGTCCAAACCCCCCTTTTTTTCGACCAAAATTAATTTATTTGGGAATGGTACCCCCCTATTAATGTTGAGTTTTATCATTTTAATTTTTTTGGGAAGCCCGGGTGTCCCATGTGTCTTTTTTGACAATTAAAAAAAATTTTTCATTTAATTTTTGTAAAAATTTCAACATCTGGGTTTACCCTTTTAAGGATCTTTTTCCTAAAACAAAAATTATTTAAATCTTTCACCGGGAAAAAAGTAATAATTTAATTAATAAACCCCAGGGGATCTCCCCAAAAAATTATATTTAAAATTTTTTTTAAAATTTAGTCCTTAAAAAACAAGTCCAGGAAATTTTATTTTTAATTTTTTTTTTATCTTTTTCCTTTTTTAGGGCAGATCTTTTAAAATTTTAAACTTTTCCATAAAGTTGTTCCTTTCCTTGATATGAATTTTTAAAAGGGGTTTTTATATTTTTTAGCAAAATTTTCCTTGTTTTTTTTTAAATTAAATTCTGATTGGGTTTTGAAAAAAAAAGAAAATTTTGTTTTCTTCCCAAAAATCCTTTTTAATTTTTTTTTAGAGTTTTCCCCCCAAAATTTTGGAAGCTTTTTTAAAAAAGTTCCCTAAATTTTTTCCGGGGTTTTTTAATGTTAACCCAATTTTTCCATTTAATTTTTGTTTAGGGAAAAAAAAATTGTTTCCAAAAAAACCAAAATTAATAAAAATTTTGCAAAAAATTTTTAAATAAAAAAAAAAAACTTTAAAATTTAAAAAATTTAAAAGGGTTTCAAATTTTTAGATCAAAATAAAAAAAAAATTTTTTTTTGCAATTAAATTCTTTTTTGTTTTCTGTAACCTTGGTATTTTTTTTCTTTAAAAATGGTTAAAGGGGGTAAAAAGTTTTTGTTAAATTTAACCCAAAAAATTTTTAAATTCGGTTTTGTAAAAAATCTCTAAATTGAAATTTAAATCTAAAACCTTTACCCCCCAAATTAAAGTTTCAATTAAAAAGATGGGGAAAACCTTTAACGGGGAACCCCTTTGAGGATATTGCTTTAATTTTGTTTATTTAGCTAAAAACCCCCATTTGTATTTTGTAAAAACATTGGGGGTTTTTGTCTGTTTTGGGGCTTGGTTTTGTTCCTTTATTTAGAATCCAAACCTTATTTTTAAAAAAAGCCTTTAAGGGGAAAAAATTTTAAGTAAATAAAAAAGCAAACAAAAAACAAAGCCAAAAAATTGTGAAAGGGGGGGAAAACCCCAACCCCCTGGGTAAACATTTAAAAACAATTAAATTTCTTTTCAAATCAAAAAATTGTTCCCAAAAATTTCATTTTAGAAATTAAAATGTTTTTTAAATTATTCCCAAAAACACCGGGTTTTTTGTGACAAAAAGTTGTTTTTTGGGCAAACTTTGGGGAACTTTTATGCTCTTTTTTTAATTAGTTTCACAACAAGGGAAAAATTATTTTTTGTTTTGTTAATTTTTCAAAAGGTACAATATTTTAAAAAAAGGGTGATATTTTTTCTTTTTTTGGGAAAGTTTTTGAACCCAAAATTGAAAGTTTGAATGATTTTCCCTTTTTTTTCCCCTAAAGACGTTTTTTTAAACCCAACTGTTTTAATTTTGTTCCTTGTTTGATTTTTCAAAATGTCAAAGTTGGTTCCAATTTAATTATTTGGGTTTGTTGGGTTTTTAAAAAATTTTGGTTTTAATGGGTTTTGTTTGTTTCCCAAAAATAAAATTTTAAAAAAAATGTAAATTTAAAAATTTTTTTTAAGTATTAAAAAATATTTCATTTCCCTTAAGGGGGCCGATTTTTTCATAAGACATTGGTTGTTTTATTCTTCCTGTTTTTTTAAAATATTTGAATTCCCCCTTGTATATGTGGAATTTATAATAATATTTTTATTTCTAGAAAAAAAATTTTTTGTTTAAAACTTAAAAACTTTTCCGCTACCCTTGTTATAAAATGTAAAATTAAACTCCTTTTTTATGACTTTAGGGGAACTAAAATCCTTTTTTAAACCCCTTATTGTTAATAAAAGGTTTTTTAAAAAACCCAGAGGGATAAGGGCAAGGGAAGCTTAATAAAACTTCCCTTTTTACTGGGAAAAAAAAGTGAAAAAATTTAAAAAAAATGTTAAGGGGAGATGGCCTTTTGTTTTCTTTAAAGACATTTTAAAAGGATGAACCCAAATCTGTATTTTTTCCCCCAATTTTTTATAAACCCTTAAAAAATTTTCCCGAAGGGGGAAAAGAAAAAAATCAAAAGGTTTCCTTTTTCTCCCGGGGTAAAAACCCAAACCACAAAAACCCTTTCCGGGTCTGAACCCCCGTAAACAGGCCCAAATTTAACAGCCGACCTAAATTTTAAAAAACCTTGTCCCCCAAAAAATTAGAAAATTAAAAAGGGGGAAAAATTGGGTTTCTTTTTTAAAATTTTAAATAAGAACACGGTTAACCCCCCTTAACCCCTTAAAAAAAATGAAAAATTATAATTTTCCTTTTAACAGACCCAATGTTTTTTTGGAGTTTTTGTTTCCCGGGGAAAAAACCCTTTTTCCTTTTATGCAAATATTTAAACGGAATTTTTAATTTTAAAAAGTTGGGATGGTTTAAATTTGTCGGGTGCCAACCCAATCGGGGTTGAATTAAATTTTCCTTTTATTTAAGTTTTAAACAAAACGTTAATCCCTTTTGTTTTTGGAATTTGGGAGGCAATTAATTTTTGAAAATTTTCCTTTTTTCTTTAGGGCATTTAAACCAAAATTGGGAAGGGAAAAAGGCCTGAAAGGGGGAGACTATTTGGGGGAGCGGTCCCCCAAAAATTTACCCCCCATATTTTTGCTTTTTAAAAAGGTTGAACCTTTTTACCCCTTTCCCCGTCTGGTTAAAAAAGGCCCCAAATTGGGTTTTTCACAATGCATTTTAGGGGGAATGTTTTTAAATAAAATCTTCAAGGTTCGTAAAACGTTTAGGACATTTTCCTTTTAAAATTTTTTTTAAAAAGGGAAATTTTAGTTATTTTAAAATTTAATTTCCCTTGGGCTAGGTTTGGGAAATTCCCCCGGGTTGGCACAGAAGGGGGACAAATTGTTTGTTTTTTTTATTTTTTCCCCGCCCGGCACGAGAATTTTCTAATTTAAATAAATTAAAATTTTTCAAATTTAAGGGTTTATAATAAATTTAAAAATAAACTAAATTTTCTTTTTTTTATAAATTCCCAAAAAAAAATGACATTACGTTTGCAAAAAAGATTTTTTTAATTTAAAAAAGGGAAAAATGAAGAAAGCAGAATTCCTTTTTAAAATTTAAAACGACCAAAAGAATTAAAAATTTTCAAAATTTAAATTCTATCAAACAATTTTTTGGATTCGTATTTGTGGATAAAATTTTCCCCCCTTTTAAGTTTTCAATTTTCCTCAAGGAAAGTTCTTAAAACGAATTTGTTTTTCCAAACCCTTAATTTACTAAATTTAAATTTGATTACCCAGTAAATGAAAAGGTGATTGGGGTTTATTTTAAAATATTCTGAACAAAATTTAACCAAAAAAATCAAATTAATTTTCAAAAAGAAATATATTAAATTTGGGTTAAAAATGTAAACCCCAATTTTATTTACAAATCAGTCCCACTGAACAACATAAAATCTGATAAATAAGATCAAAGGAATAGGTACCCTAAAAGCACGACATATGTTTTTATTTGCGTTAATCGTTAAGTATGTATGTAATATTTCTTACTTTAATGTAAATATTACATACTTTTAGGGTACCTATGTGTTCAAGAATGAGAGGGTACCTGTGATATAAAAATTCAAATGAAGAGAGGTTGCCCGTGCGGTTGCAAAACCGAATGTAGGGTGTCACGGAGGTGTCACGGAACTAAATAAAATGGAATTTTTTTAAAGGGGTCTTTAGGTTTTGAAGCCTGCATATTCCCCAATATTAAAGTCAAAAAAACAAATTTAAAAAGCAAGGCCTCAACCCTTAAGGGGGTTCAAACCTATTTTAAGTTTGGGGAAAACTGGAACCACCAAACAAGAAAAATGCCCCAATAAAAAGAAACCCCAAAATACCACAAAAACCCAAAAAATTTAAAGTCATTCCCCACAACGGTTTTTGGGGCCCCGATTTTAAAATTTTATTTATAGCTTGTTTTTGGGGCGAATTTTGCCAACCCTTTTGTCCTTTTAAATTTCCCTTTTAGACCGACATTTCGCTGTGTGTACTCTCTCGCGCTCTCTTCGCCGTGTTTTTCGGAACAACCCCTAGATACCAAGATAGAGGCCTACTGACGAGACAGAAATCCCCTAAAGTCCATTGTCTGCGGCGCTTTGATCTGCCATACCTCATGTGTGCAATTTAGCATTTCATCCTTGGGCAGGTAATAAAGTTAATGCTCGGACGCAGGGCCGATGCCCCGTTCAGAAATGGAACAAGCGTTTCTTTTCAGATGATGTGCCGCTACATTGCACTGTCTTGTTGCCTCGCTCATTGCTTTTGCACAACTCTCAGAAAAGTCTTGGAACATTATGCTCTTTCTCCAAAAAATGGCTTAGCATTTTAGACTTGATAATAGTACTCAGAGATTTCACCTTTGCACCTATATCGGATGATCTGAATCTTTGTTTTTCCGTTCTAGAAGACACACATAGTCCATGCCATGAAACAGCTGGCACAAAGCATCGCGTATGACAAACTTTCAAGTTTCTCACCCCAAGGTCATCCCTTCTATATTATAATCAATACTTCTTTTTTTGCTCTAATTCCGCCCCAGGTTTAAAAACATATTTATCCGAAGTGACAAAATTTTTCCCAATTTCCCGCATTTTATTTTTTGAAAGCTTCCAAATCTGGCCCCCGCGGTCTTAATTTGTCATTTTTTAAGGGTTTATGAACTTTTCACTTTTTTTCCCCTAATTTTCCAAATTTAGAAAAATTTTAATTTTTTAATGTTATAGATAGTTTTCCCCCTTAAAAACATCCATTTTTTGAAGCCTTTTTTTCCCTTTAGTACGGAGGGTCACTTTTGGGTGAAACCCCGGGGCCCAAACCTTTCCCCAATTTAGTCAAGGTGTGGGCCCGGTGGGACCGGGTTTTTAAATGTTCCCCCTGTAAATTTTGGAGAAAAAAATTGGGCACTGCGTTGTGACCCCCCTTTTTTTAAAACGAATATTCCTGGGGGGAGCAAAAAAAAAGCTATAACCCCTAGAATTTTAAAGGTTCCCTTTTTAATACTTTTTTTTCCCCTTAGGGTGCCGGGGTTTTCTTTAAAAGCCTTAAAAATATACTCTCAACTTTGTCGCTTATTTTAGTACGTGCCATTTTTTTCAATCGAGTTAGAGTACTTGTAAATGTATACATAGGTTATAACAAAACCGATTATACACAACAACCACGATAAACTCGTGCATGTGTCTTACAATGCATGAATTTCTTTTGTTCAAAAATAAGTTGGGCATTTCTCGTAGATGATAGAAAATATAGTATATGAACATAGTTGAAGCCAATATTAACAAGAAGCTGTTATAGCTATATATGACTGTCTACAGTTCTAATTATTTTATGATATTTCTAGTAAATCAAATTTATAAATGATTTCAATAAAGTGGCAAATATACTTGTCATTTAGAAATAAACATTCATCATAACCTTATATCTATATTAGGCTTGATAGCGTTAAATATCTGTCTGGTCTGTTTAGTGTCTGTGATTGATTAACGGCTTGTGTTAAATCAATCAAATCAGACAGCAGCGTGTTTGTTTAGTCTAATAATGTTATTTAAATCGTTCGATATTCAGTTGTCGGAAATGTTTTGGTTTTCAATGTAACAAAAAGAACAATATCATAGCTTATCATATAACGTAGTCCATGGTGTTGTGTTTGCCAATTTGTTTTGTTGTTTACCATTTTATTTGGTATAAACACTTAAACCAAAAGGTCATATGATGATTTCCAGCACTTTATTGGGAAAATATGCACCAAAGTGAAACAAACAAGTTATCTGGATAGCTGCCTTTTGTACCAACCTCTCAAGAAATGTGGATTGCAGGCTTCTACTCTAAAGCGAGTATTAAAATGATTTAATTGGTGTTTCATGTCTGCTGGTGCAATGTTTTTAGTTATTACATTTTCGACAATATAGTCATAGTTTACATAAAGTTATATAATGTTTACAAATACTGGCTTGTTTTACTTACATTTTCTTTATAATATCATCGAAATTGTCATTAAAAGAATCAGGGAAAAATGTCAAATAAACTGTTCATTCAATATTTATTATTATTTTATCATTTATCATGATTATTTATTTATCATCATTTTATCATACATATTAGTTTTTGATCATGTCTTTTAAGTAACGAGGTATTTGCCATTTTGAATCAACGATATATATTTATAATGACAATATATGTGAATAGAACACAAACTGTACAGTCATGATTGTGTTTTATCATTTTGGAATAACGGTTGCTATGGTAGCCGGAAAAGTCTCCAGTTGACTTTAAGAAATGACAATTTATAAAATGTCTGCATTTAATTATGTAAAATTTTCATAATCAGTTTATAATTATGGAACGTTATCCTAAATTATCCAAAAATGTTAAAGTTAAACATCGGAAACAGTGTATTGGTCACTGTTACCAACCTAAATAAGGTCTTTTAAAAAAAGAGTCCAACTGGTAATTTTGACCCAAAAAAACGAGAGATATAATGCTTCTTGATAACAAATTTGCAAAGTATAATAATGTTTTATTAAGTGTTTTTCCCTATAAGACAAAACTATCTAAACCAATGGTCTCAAACTGATATGAACTTTCTCCTAAAACAAGTCCAGGTTTTGTATGCCGTTTTTTATTGTTTTATACTTATTTCCTGGTAGACAGATTTAATTTGAAAACTGCCGATAAAGATTGTCTACGTGATATGATTAGGATTTTATATGTCTAGCAATTTTCTGGTAATATATATTCGATGGCTAGAAACGATTATTTTCTTCCGATAATCTATGCATTGGATAAAATATTCAACTTAAAATCTTCTTTATTTCTGTATAAGGTGATTTATTTATTTTTTGTAAATTTTAAAGCATGGAAGTATTTTTCTTACAAAAAATCAACTCAGTCGATTTCTTTTGCGAATTGTTACAAGTCATTACGTTTTATTACCCCCACACTTTTTTCGTAATGTTAATTTCCCATAGGCCTCTGGGAGTTATTCTTACTATTAATGCCAGTGTACCACGTGACTATAATTTATACTGTTACATAGGTAACTGTACTTTTAAACAATATAAAATCTGGTCACATGGTCTATTTTCTAAATAAAATGGCCGCAATTTTTTTTCTCGATTCATTCTTATTTTCGAAGTTTATCACGATAGGGAATCACCAGAGAAACTATGACACCCATAACATTTAGTTCTTTGTGCCCTAGAGAGCTTTTCGCGTTATAAAAATATCAATAAAAATAGTCAAAAAGTAAACATCCGTTTTCAACAGTAGTAATCGAAATGTGAATAATAATGTGTCAAACTGGAACATGCTGACGATTAAAGCAACACAGGATTTTTTAACATTTTAATCAGTGAAACGTTACAGATATGGTGGACAGACATAGGATATCATCGTTATTTTGTAAATGCACTTTGTCAACAACAAAAATGCAAAGAGAGTATTCTGGATACAGAAAGATCAGATTTCACAGATTATAACCGTATAAATGTGTTAGTGTTTTGTTTTCTTAATAAAGCACAGCTTACTTTATGTTTATGACTGGAAGATATCATCTCTTGCTTAAAGAATAAAAGAAAACTTCTGACGTAGGACTAAATTACACTTGAAACTTAAAAGGTAAGGACAATTTAATAATTGTTACTCTTGGTTTATTTTTGTTACAGTTAGATTAAGTTGACAATTTCAGATCATCACAGTATTCGTTCAGGGTAATAAGATAAATAACACATGGGTTTGTGAGTAACAGTAAAAATATCATCCCTCGTAAAAAATCTGTTACCCGAGGCGTAGGGATGATATGTTTACTGTGACCAACAAACCCATGTTTACTTATATACTATACTATTAAACGTTTTGAACTGGACAAAGATAAAATATTTTAATATAGAATCAAAGTACACACTGATCATGTCTTTTCGACCCCTTTTAGTTCAAACTTTTGAATATCTTGATCATGTAGTCTCAATTTGAAACCAATGAAGTTTAAAGAAGTGATTACATATTACAGTGTATGTATAATACAAACTGAAACTTTTCTTAACTTTTAGCAGATTATGTTATAGACAACCAGTGTACAATTGTTTTTTTACAGATAAGATTGATATTTTAGATGCAAATGTTGTCAGATAAATAATGACTTGCACTGAAAGACTTTCACAATAAATGTATTAAATAATCATATGATTTTAAAATAGCTAAAATCTCATTAACAGAAGTCGAGGAAACATTTTTTAAATCATGTCACTGGTTGTAGAAACATATTAACGGACTTAATTAGACTTTCCCCGGATCTAAAATAGATTCAGTTTAAAAAGAAACAAAAACTCAAGTCTTAATTAGCGTTTAATACGAATTGTGTTCAACAAATTGTAGGTTCACACTGTTATTTACATCTTAGGTTGTTCACATAGTGAAACAGAGATTGAATAGAGCGGTCAATAAGCAATACCCCGATTTATATCATATGATATGCACTTTCTCGCTATTGAATAATTGTATATTATCACATGCGTTACATTTTGCCGCATCAACTTTTCTATTATTACTCCTTTATTCAACGTCAAATTTATTGTTTGCCACACAATTCAATTTCTCAAATCACATCGGCGGATATATTTTAACAGACATAAGGCTGCGAATATCTAACCATATTTATACGTGTATTTCAAATTGTAGTAAGAAAATAAAAGATAAAGTAGGTAATATAAATAAATCAAGCTTGTTTTCTATATTCGTGTATGTTTTCTGTAAAAGCTATTGAAATTAAATTTCTATTTATAGCAATAATTTCCATATAAAGCAATATACAGTTCATCACCTTTGACAAAACCTTTGACAAAATTAATTTCAGTAATATCATCTTTTTTTCTAAAGTCATTTGCGAATTACTACTTCTGTGATAATGAGTTCTGACTCTGCTTTTATCTGATGCCAGTTGTATTGATTAATAATTAGTTCGAACTACAAATATATATTAAACTTTACGATAAATAACCGACTGAAACACTTCTTGTCAAGAAATAGATTCTTCTGTCATTATTTCCGGCAAGCACTTTAATAGGTTTTAGTTTTAAATACAGTAGAACTTCTATGAGTCGAACTTCGATTAGTCGATTTTCTCGATGTGTCGAAGTAAAATGAAAGTCCCGATTTTTTCCCTTATATATTCCTTATAAAAACCTATCTATGAGTCGAGATTTTATGTGTCGAGTTTTTCGATGTGTCGAAGTTTTTTCGTGGTCCGTATGGAATAAATCTAGTACAATTTACCACAAATAAGTCGAAGTTATTCGGTTATTTTGACACCTTCGATCTCGAGACATTTTCACACCTTTTCTGGCCGCGAAGACGATTTCCGATCAACTTTAGTGACAGGTGTAAATTACACAGCCGAGTGTTCAAACAGCCTTTGTATGCGTTTAAATGTGTGAAAAAATGCTTTAATTACTACTATTTTAATTGCCGTAGCGGTATTTGAAAAAACAGTAAGAACTATCATTTGAGTACTTCCGTGACCCGGTGTCGCGTGATAATCACACGCGAAATATTTACTATAAGCTGGTTTAGTTATTGCCCTTTCGTATGGTTACGCCTTTTGTAACTTCATTGTATACGTCAACAGGGAGTCCAAATCATTAGCTGTGAAAAGTTAACATGTCACATTTATCATTTTATAATGTAAAATATCAGATTAATGAACGAAAGAAAAACATGAAATAGGTTATGTTATAAATCTTATAATTAGGGCTAGTCACGGGTTGAATTTTTGTTATGAAATTCAGACCGATTCATGAGTCGAAGTCCCGATGTGTCGAAGTTTTTACGCAAGTCCCTCCAACTTCGACTTACCGAAGTTCTACTGTATAGCGTTTTAAGCAGCTGCGCTTGATTGAAACTGTAAAAGAAGTTGTAAAACTCTTGTTGACTTGAAAGATTACTTTTTAATGACAGGTCATGTTTATAACTGACACGTATGTATATTACTTTTATCTTGTGAGTATTTCATTGAAATAATGAATACTTCAAGTTGAATTAAATTGTTAATAAATATGCATTTCTATACTTTACTTTATTAAGAAGAGTGACATATGACTGCTTATTTCCAAGTCACCGGATTCGTTTTCTATAATTTAACATAGTATAGTATAGTATAATATTGAAAAATGATAGAAAATGTTGCATTTCATTTATATCAATAAAATAAAATATGTAAATATCATACTAGTAAAAGTTCACCAAGGCAAAGAACCAAACCCATCTCTAAATAAGTCAATTGGGATTGTTTCCCTGTATTTGTATGCGGTTGAGATAATTAACGTAAAACGTTTTAGCAATGAAATGGTAATGAACTGACCATAAATTTAAAGCATATCTTGATAGTGTGTAAATTATTTCAGATTATCTCACCTAAATCTACTGAAATCTCCTTTATTTATAAAGGAGAATGCTTTAAAGGAAGTTCGCTCAATATAAAAACCAATTAACTAATCAATCGATGTCAGCTCTATTGGCATTTAAATAAGTGCTTTATTTAATGAAAGACGGTATGCTGCTTAATTTAATGACTTTACAAATTGGAAGCTTGTTATCTTATTAATAATTAAGAGTTCATGAATCAGCCTTAGTTTCAATGTTAAGGTCGTAAGCCAATGCTCGACGGTGTAAAAGTTCTCACACTCTATAAAAATATACTGTTCACCATACATGTATTGATAAAAATACATTTAATAATCTTGTTTCATACATTCAGAAACATTGTAACATTGTACTAGTGTTTTAAAAGCACAACTTTAACTTAATGAAAAATTTAAAGCATTAAAATAAACAAATTCCATTAAGCAAAATTCAGATATTTTTTTTTAATTTGAACAATGGACCATTTTACAAAAATTATACATCTGGAACATTTATAGACTATAAAATAAATTTATCTTGCATCATTTATCACAAGACGTTAACAATCCGTATGAAGCATTAATCCTGTTCCTACTTGAAATTACAATATTTATTGCGTAAGGAAATTGGATGTTTTTATTCTTAATTGAACTCTTATACTAGCAGGAACTTCAAGACAACCACTGTTAGTGAATTATAGGGCCGTCAGTAAACTACCGGTTATTCATCATCTCTGAACTCGATTAAAGACTTTTACATGTTTTATCTAGGTCATTTAGTGCTTTGGGCTTATTGGCAAGTTATTTATATATGCAATTCCATAAAGTGATTTCGGTGCTAATGCTTAAAATTATTTTGAAAATTAGGACGATAGTTTGTTTTAAAATTTCTGTATGTACTGGTTGAACTACAAAAAGCGTATATGCTTCTAATTGTTTCTTGATTATTACGCGCTTACAAAAGCGCTACATAACTTAATAAATTTTTATCTGCGTAGATATATGAAATTCAGAATATGCAGGAAATATGGAGACCTTATCCATACATGAATCTGCGTGTAATAACTAGCATATTGACAATAAACTAGTAAATTAATCATTCATCATACACATATACATGAACACTTATGCCGTATATTTGCTTGTCAAATGTGACAGTAAAAAACAAGTATGCATGCTTTTAAGATACAGTTTGCTTATAAGAAAAAAGAAATGTTGATGTAAACTTTTTGTTGAAAACATTTTGACCTGTTTTAATATGAGATAATATTCAAACATGCGCCTATTTTCAAGGTTCTACAATACTGAATTTCAATAGAGGTTTAAACATACTTTATATCCAATTTATACAACAGTTTATTTAATTTGTAAGACATAAGATTGCTAACAAGTTATTTATCTTTATCGTTTAATTGCATACTATTGAAATGTGTTATTTGCTTGTTATATTTTGTTCCTTATTTTTCGATCATAACATGAATATATTCATACTTATATTCAGACGGATTAATTTGCTTGAAGCTAACATTATTTTCGGTAATTCACTGTATTAAGTGAGTATCATTGTAGACAGACCGGAATAGGTCTAAACGATATTTCCTATCAAAAGACAAAAAAAATGTAAATGCCAGAGTGTATTCATTATTAAAGACTTCACTTTGCAACTTTGATAATTGTTAACAAACACATATAAACAAGTATGCAACATTTTGATAAACGTATAAAAAGTGAACGATTCTATTTTCTGCATTTCTCAGAAAACTGTTTTTATATATAACATCCAAACAAACTTCCTTATAAATACATTTTTTATTTACATAACTATTCAGGAAAAGCATTCCGAACTTATAGACAAATCCGATTGATATGTGTGCTTTCTACACCAAAATTCGTCTAAGACCATTCCTATTTTTTCATGTTGTTGCATGACATATTCTAAAGATTGAATCTATTTTTGTAGACTTTTGAACAAGATTTCTCTTAGGTAATATTGGCAATGAGCTTCTACCTGTCTGGCAATTATTTCCGTATTTATATTTGGTTGACGTAAAGTGCTATTTGATCGTATACGTAGAACAATATCAATGTAAACTGTTTTATGTAATGAAACGTCTTATTTTACACGGACTATTGTTCCTGACGCTGTGTAATAAAACCATAGACCAAATAATTTCAGAAAACATATGTTTCAAAATCTATTTACTTCAATACTTTCCCGCATACAATAGAGTCCTTTTAATTTTGTCATTATATAACATAATTTTGTCAATCACAAATTAGTTGGTTATAAGTACAACATTGTTTAATATAGATATACCGAAGACAGATTACTGATTTCGGTTTTGATTTAGAATATGGCCAACTTTAAAAGGAAATTAAAGAGTGAAAAGTTTGATAACGAATTTATTTTACGTCACCAACTTAACAGATAACATTGTTTCATGTTTAATGATAATGCGTGTTATGTCTGTGAAGCTAAAACAAGTCAATATATAAATCATAGTTTAATCAATATGTCGTTTATACATTAAAAGCTACTGACGTAATAAATTGGATGATAACAATCTTTAATGGATGTTATAAACAACTGATGTAATGCTATTAATATCTATATGCTGTGATTGCTTTGCTTATTTGTAAGTTGTGCTTTGTTTGTAAAAGCAAATTTCTGACATAAGTTCATTTGCGTTTATACGTCCAACTTTTACCCCGGATCGATATCGCAGAATCATATTGAATAAGAATGTATATGAAGATACGGAAATGAGGGTCACTAAATGCCATTTTATTCTTCCAAAAAGTATTTGTTTGAGTTTTTTGTTTCTTATTGAGGACTTTTAAGGTAAATTTCCATTTTGAGCCATATTTTACTTAAGGTAATCTGATTGGAATAGTTGTTATTGTTTTATTGTTTGCCAACTATAAGAACCAGTCAATTTCTAACAATTGAGTTTCTCCATTACCTAATGTTTAAGTCTATCTTGTTTAGCAAATTGGAAATTTGTTTTTCATCTCCACTAGTTTAATAGTGGAAATGCCAAAAATATAATTATTTGCCACCGGCTTAATAATTTTCGCTTTAATTCCGATTGAAAATCCTTAGAATCAATGGAAGCGTGTTACATCACAGCACTTAAATAACTTTGTTTCATTTTTTACATTCATGCACGACGATAGTTTTTAATGCATTTGAAGTGTTATAAAAATGGTAATTTAAAATGATATTTGTAATGTTAAGCGCTTTACTTAGTTTTACTTAGTTTTATTATACCAATTTTTCCACATAAAAATACCTAACGTGAAGGATAGGGTGCAAGCATTCACATTCGTTTAGTACATTAGGAAAATACATCGTGAATTGATAAGAATTGAAAGAAGTTCACATAAAGATAATATATTGTACCAAACGAATCGCAAGTCTTATTTAAATTGTAACCTTCTGAACAATATGAAAATAACACAACATCATAATAAAAAATATGTTTACTTTGAGTCAATTTAAATTATAACCAACACAATTGGGCTAATTTGGCAAACACTCTTTTTTAATTATAGATATCACTTACATGTAATTATCCAAATACATTTCCTTATGACGATATTATTGAATTTGTTAGTTTCAATTGAATGGTTGTAACAGCGATAGTGATAACAACACCAAACGATTTGAAGACAATTATGAGTTATTCTGTTTTTGATAAATCATGTGTTTGCTTGTTTTTGCTAGGGCTTAAGGTTTTATTCTTACTAAAGAGTATTCTGCAATTTTTATGTATTTTTTTTAGTTAAATCACACTTTATTCAGATTTTTATACATCACAACAACAGGCGTCAGGTGCTATGGGTAGCTGTTGAAAGTTGCCCCGTACTTCACTTTAGCACTGTTATATTTTCTAGTCCTTCGTGATCATTGATTCTAACACTGTTAAGTGTTGAAAATTGAGTACCACTCAAGCCGGTGCTAGAGGCTAGAGGGCATGAGGGATGTTGCACTTTTTCATGAAATGTTGTTGTGGTTAATGCTTCCGAGGAATCACACTTGATCCAGATTTTTTTAGCTCACCTGAGCTTGCTCAGGGTGAGCTTTTAGGATCGATGAATGTCCGTCGTCCGTCGTCCGTCGTCCGTCCGGCCGTCCACAATTGCTTGTGAACACTCTAGCGGTCGCATTTTTGCCTCAATCATCATCAAACTTGGTCAGGATGCTTATCTAGTTGTAAGCTTGGATGAGTTCGAACATGGGTCATCTCAGATGAAAAACTAGGTCACAAGAGCTAAAAATAGAAAAACCTTGTGAACACTCTAGAGGTCACATTTTTGAAAACCCAATCATCATCAAACTTGGTCAGGATGTTTTGTCTAGGTTGATAGCTCGGATGAGTTCGAACATGGGTCATCTCGGATGAAAAAAGTAGGTCACAGGAGCTATAAATAGAAAAAACCTTGTGACCACTCTAGTGGTCACATTTTTGACCCAATCATCATCAAACTTTTGTCAGGATTCTTGTTTAGATAATAGCTCGGATGAGTTCGAATATGGGTCATCTCGGATATGAAAAACTAGGTCACCGAAGCTATAAATAGAAAAACCTTGTTAACACTCTAGCGGTCACATTTTTGCATCAATCATCATCAAACTTGGTCAGGATGCTTATCTAGTTGATAGCTTGGATGAGTTCGAACATGGGTCATCTCGGATGAAAAAAAGTAGGTCACCGGAGCTAAAAATAGAAAAAACCTTGTTAACACTTTAGCGGTCACATTTTTGCATCAATCATCATCAAACTTGATCAAGATGCTTGTCTAGGTAATAACTCCGATGAGTTCGAACATGGGTCATCTCGGATGAAAAACTAGGTCACAGGAGCTAAAAATAGAAAAACCTTGTTAACACTCTAGTGGTCACAATTTTGACTCAATTGTCATCAAACTTGGTCAGGAAACTTGTCTAGGTCATTGCTGGGAATAAATCGAACATGGGACATCTAGGTCATTGCTGGGAATAAATCGAACATGGGACATCTCGGATGAAAAACTAGGTCACAGGAGCTAAAAATAGAAAAATCTTGTTAACACTCTAGTGGCTACTGTTGTGATCCAAATATTCTGTTAATTGGTCTGAAAGTTTGTTTTGATGATTTCTAAGTCAAGATCGAACATGGGTCATCTTGGATGAAAAACTAGGTCACACCGCCCATAATATGGAAAAACCTTGTTAACATTCTAGTGGTCACATTTTCGACTCCATTATCATCAAAAACTTGGTCAGAATGCTTGTCTAGGTAATTGCTTGGATGAGTTCGAAATCGCATGTGAAAATAGGTCACCGGAGCTAAAAATAGAAAAATCTTTGTTAACACTCTAGTTGCTACTGTTTTGATCCAAGTATCCTGGAAATTGGTCTGAAAGTTTTTGTTTTGATGATTTCTAGGTCAAGTTTGAATATGTGTCACCTGGGTAAAAAAAACTAGGTCGCACTGCTCAAAATATGGATAATCCTTGTTAACACTGTAGTGGTCACAATTTTTGACTCACCTGTCATGAGACTTTGGTCAGAATGCTTGTCTAGGTTATTGCTTGGAAATGAGTTCCCGAATTAATCGCATGTGAAACTAGGTCACCGGAGCTAAATAAAAAAAATCTTGTTAAACTCTAGTTGCTATTTTTTTTTTTGTTTTTTCCAAAGGGTATCCGGGAAAATTTTGGCTGAAATTTTTTTTAAAATGTTTTTCTAGGTCAAGTTTAAATATGGGGGTCCCCGGGGGTAAAAAAAACTGGGTTTCCCGGGCCAAATAGGGGAAAATTTTTTTAAACACTGTAGTGGTCACTTTTTTTAAACCACCTGTCATAGACTTGGTCAGAATGCTTGTCTAGGTAATTGTTTGGATGAGTTTGATAATTCAGGTGAGCGATCTAGGGCCATCATGGCCCTCTTGTTTTTCTAAAACGACACAGATATTATTTTATCATTGTCAAATGTTTTATTCGTGTGTCTCATGCTAAGTCTACGTTTGCAAAATTTTTTTTTAATGAAAAAGAAAAAACCCCTTTTTAATAAAAAAAAACCCCCCTGTACCCTTTTTTGTTTTTTTTAAATGCTTTTTTTTTGCATCTTTGATATAATATAGAAAACCATCAAAAAATGCTTTCCCGAAATTCTAATTTAATTTCCCGATCTAAAAAATTTCCTACTGGCCAACACGGGCTGTTTTCCACCCGGGTTTCCCAAGTTTCCCTTTTTAACAGTAAACATTTTCCCAAAATTTAAGGGAAAATTTAATAACTGATTAATTGTTAGGAAGAAAATAAAACAACAACATACATTTAACTAGGATATTGTATGTTACTCAATCGATTATTTGATATTTTAAGATTTGATTCAAAGTTATCTTTAAGGCATTGAACCTTCATTTTTTTCAACTGTAATTGCTCGAAATCGTGAAAATAACCTACTGAAACTGAGGAGATTTTTAAAAAGTGAAAGCTCTCCATTGAATGGTCTGATGCCATCAGATCCTAAACGATATTTTGAACCTAAAATTATTACATTTAATGCATTACCATAATCCAAGTCAATTCCAGCATTCTCAATTTATATATTCTGCCTTCAAGATACCGTTTTCTCTTGTGACTTAAAAATAAGTCTTCTAAATAAACGATGCAAAAAGGGAAAACGGTTTTATTGTTTTAAAACATTTTTTTAAGTACAAAATTTTAAATTTCGTTTTTTTGGGTTTAAATCTTTTAAAAAAGATTCTGTTGATTTAAAACCATAATTTTTAAAATTTGTATCCAAATTTTCCCAAATTAAAAAATTTGAAAAGTTTGGGCAGATAGAAAACGTATGTCCCCGAAAATTTAAAATTTTAAAAGATATTTTAAACTCGTTTTCGCCCATTAATTAAAAATTTTTGGGTTTTCCCGTAGAAATTTGGGTCGTTTTTCCTTTTTAAATAGACTTTCAAGGGGGTTTTTTTTTATAAATTTCAATTTGTCATTAAAAACAAAAAAATATTCCATAAAAAATTGCAGGAATATTCTCAAAGGAATAACACTTGTACTTTATTATTATTGAAGTTAATTGCATGCGCAAAGAGAGTGATTGTTTATAGTTAAGTTTGTGGAAATTAAACCCTTTTCAATACCCCCATTCAATAAAAAAATTTCCCAAGAAAACCCAATTCTTTTTCAAATTAGATATAAACAAATACAATGCCCTTGTACATACATGTAAAACTTTTTTGCTTTTGTGATCCCAGCGAAAACGACAATATATTTTCACCAAATATTCTCATAGATTGCTTAGTTGCACATTTGGGTCTATTTACCTGTTGACCTACAATCTATTGACGTTTTGGATAATATTGTACTTATTAAAATGACAATATAAAGAGAATGGTACTGGTAAACAAATGTACCAAGCTTAATCAAAACTTTTTTTTGGGAAAAATTAAAGCCAAATTTGGGAAAAATAACTTTTGGTTGTCATATAAAAGTAATAGAAAATAAAATTCCCAAAACAGCTACATTTGCATAATTGACATAATATATATTGTCATAAAATTTGTAATGTCAAAAGCTTCAAATAAGGGCCATGTCTTTTAGGCGAATGACACTTGAAATTTTATAACTGAACATCTAAATATTATGGTTTTCAGTTTGTTAATTTCTATCTTTGGCCCTGTTTTTCTCTTCTGTGATTGTTTGATTAGAGCTTGTTGCTAAAATACTGGCTACGTTTATAACATCTGACAATGAACCGCGTTTTGTTTTTGAATTACAAATGGTGTTTAAAGACACATATAGCATCATGAAATAATGTTTTTTCTTTTTTGTGTGTTCTTTAGAAAGGGCAGACATGTTTTGAATAATGTTTTTAAAAATAATTTAAAGGGTTTTAAAATGATCATCTCACCCCGGGAAAAGTTGCGCTAAAAGTGACATAATTTTTTGAAAAAGAGAAGCAAAAATTTTTAAAAAGCTGTTTATTTTTTTTTCATACAGAAAGTTACAAAAAAGTATAACCCACTTTTACCCTTAAAAAAAAATGTTGGCTAATTTTCAATTATAAGAACAATAAGTAATTTAACAAATAAGATTATTTCTAGCTGACAACTGAGTGATGTTTAATTTATTTTTACACGTTTATTTTACTAATCGTCAATATAATTGTATTCTGGACTTTGTTAGAATTTAGTTGTGATTACCGAATACTTTATAAGCTAGGTGTTTTCAACATAATGTAGTTATTTCATTTTTATAATACAATATCGTAAATTCCATAAACATTAATGTAATATGAGTTCATGTATAAGCAGAGCATGGAAATTGATATTATACATGTTTGTTGGTTTTTATGCAGATTTTAACACAATTCTAAATATATCTCTACCTAACCGGCTTTCTTGTGGATAATAAACCATTCATTACCAATTTCATCACAAGTGACCAACGAATAACACTACTTTCTGTTTTCAATCACTTTTAAGGTACAAATTAACATTTGATTCAATGTCGGAGAATTTTGTTTTTTAAAGGAGAAGAAAGGGTCGAATCAAATTTTCCCTTGGGTTTTAAAAGAGCCAAGTGAGTATGTTTTTTGAATATGGAAAAATTTCGACCTACAAATTTTTGACCCCAAATTTTCCCTTTTCTGATGACTAAACCCAAGCTCTACGTTTGGTTTTCCCCTTTGACAAAAAAAAGTTAACAAAAAATAGAGAATGTTGGGGTTCCATAAGATTCCCTGAAAAAATCTTTTTAAAATTAAAGTCCCCACAACATATTAAATTTAAATTTTGACAAAAAATAAGAGATTAAATTTTTTTTGTTTTTTTAAAATTTTTAAGATTAAATTTAAAGGGTATTAAAGCCATCGGTTATATCAAAACTGGAAACACATAATCCTTTTTAGGGATTCCGAGTTTTATATGTCGTACATGATTTATCAAATTCCTTTCATTGCGATAGTAGGTTTATGTTTGTAAGGATATAATTATAGTTCTGTACTTCATAATTCATTTCAACCGCTGCAAGTGTTTATTGTTTTGCTTTGAATAATGTAAAGAATACGCTATAGAACAATTTTTTCGGGCAAAGAAATATGACGTAAAACAGCACACACATATAGATATGCATATTATTATTTACTTAAACGACAACAGATATCTTGATAATACTTTGAAACAATGATTTACAGTGTTAATATATTGACAATTTATACTGATTATTTTCATAAAATAAGGATATTTATTTAAAAAAAATTAAAATTAATATTTTTTTCAGAATTTTTACAGTCTTCATAATTTTATTCTTAGTAAATTTCAAGTCAATTTAGAGAAAAACATCTGGAAAATGTTCTCGAATATCTTTACATTTTTATTTGCTATTTTAACAAATGTTTAATAAAAAAATAAACTTAATATTCCATGCGGTTTGATTTTTTTTCTTTTAGAGTAAATCTGTAAACTGTTGATCAAGTTTGTCAAGTAGATATTTTAGATTTTTGTATGGCTAGCAATGTTCCTGCTTACATTTATTTGGTGGTAAGAAAATATCATTATGTTAAGATAATCCATAATTTAAAATTAACCAGTAGTAAATTATCATGTTAAATAACCATAATAAGATCATACAAGTATCACAATATGGATTGCAAATGTACAACTGCCTGTATTTGTTAAATTTATAATGAGATTATGGTTTTATCACCAATTGTAGAGTCTGTTATAATTGTTGGTACATTCTGAAGGGATAAAGAAACATGTATTGGTATTTAAATTAAGAGTGCCACTGTGAGGTTAACAAATAATTAAAATACAATATGAACTGTGAGAACCCCTTCACGTTGCTGTGATTTGTCTATATTTCTACATGTACTTAAAACATATATTCAACCTAATAAAACATCATTGATTTTATTTATTTACGCCAAGTGTCAATAAGAAATTGATACGAGCATCTACAGGCATTGATTAGTACTTCTACTGGTTATTGTACGTATTTTTTTTATTCTGAATAAAGATTTCTGATGTCAATACATGTATCGTTAGCATTATCAATGTCAAAATACTCATTAATTTTAAATGGATTTCTGTCGCTGAAGAATGTGAATTTATATATGGAAATCCATAAATAAAAGACAGTTAACATTGATAACTTGGCTGACTGCATGTTTCGCAAAAACGTATTTAGTTTTCATACAATTAAAAAATGAAATAAATTATTTTAACATTATAGTCGTTTTGAATGGTAAGAAAAAAATGTATAATTGTCCTTAATTGTTTTCCGCCATAACTTTTAAAAACAAGCATAATGCGGCCACATATGCACATGTCTGTACATAACAATTTAATAACTTTAAAAGATTGCGGGGAGATATAACTTTTAACTTCATATATATTCTAGACCATTGAACGTTTATTGCACCATTTGTTAATTTCAAATTGTAACTCTAGAACAATACAAAAAAGAAGCTTATCTTTATTGGCCTTTTGTTAAACTGTAACAGGTTTTAAATGGTATTTCTATACATGCAATATAGCTTCGTTAACTGGAACAGTATATTAGCTCATCTCCATTGATGGAGATTTTGAGCTGGGGTTACATATTATAAGGCAATGAGAAAGGGAAAGGGACAGAAATGATTCCAATGTTTGTTAATTTAAAAGTACATTTTTTCCGGGAATATTATATTGTCAGAAAGTAAACGTGTGCCTTTATGTTTGACTATGATACTAAAGAGAAACTACACAAAAACACTGTAAATCTGAATTAAAGGGGCTAGCCCCCTCGTAAAAATAGCCTCGTTTTCGTGCTCTCTGTGATTAAGATTTTTAATTCTTACAGTGCTTTGTTCTACTGTTAAAACAAAAATTCGGTATTTATTAAAGTCGAAATTATAATTAGCATATATATTTTTTCGTCTGGCTTTGAAACAAATAGCTTACGCTATTCTACTTGATTAAATAAACTTTTTTGTTACCATATGAAATAAATTCAGATAAGGCAATTGAGATTTTTAAAATGTTTATGCAACACCAGAAGATAGATTCATTTTGTTTAATTCAAAGAATACAGATTCATTTGTAGTAAATCATTTTTATATTTTAGAGAGTTATAGTTTAGATGCTTTTAGTTTTAATTGAACTTCTTTACTAGCAGAACCTTCACAACAACCACTGTTAGTGAATTAAAAGGGCCGAGCATTGGTCAGTAAAATAGCGGTTATTCATCATCTCTGACCTCGATTAAAGACTTTTATCTAGATCTTACAGTGCTTTTGACTTATAGGCATGTTATTAATATATATACAATCTCATGAGTGATTTTAGTGCTAAAGCTCGAAATTATTTTCACAATTAGTATAATTATAATACTTTTTAAATTTCTTTATGTTCTGGTTGAACTACAAAAAGCGTATACGCTTACGATTCATTCTTGAAAATTAAGCGTTTACGAAAGGGCTACAAAACTTAATAATTTTTTTTATCTGCATAAGTAAATGCAATTTAGGATATGCAGGAAATCATTGAAACTTCATTCATATACATGTATCTGCATGCAATAATTAGCATATCGACCATTAACGAGAAAATTAATTGTTCATTAAATGCTAAGTACAATTTACATACACGTATACATGTATATGTATGCTCTGTATCTGTGCGTCAAATCTGATAGTAAAGAGCAAGTATGCATTTTTAAGATAGTTTGCTTGTGAAAGAAAAAAGAAAATTTGACTTAAATTTTTTGTTAAATCATTTTGGTTTCTTTAATATTAGAAACTTTTCAAACATGCGCCTTAATCCCAGGTTCTACAGTACTAAATTATAATAGAGGTTTAAACGTATTTTACAATCAATTTATACAACAGTAACTGTAATTTGTAAAACACAAGATAGCTAACAAGTTATTTACATTTATCCTAAAAATGCATACCGTTGAAATGTGTAATTTGCTTGGATATATTTTGTTTCCTCATTTTTCGATATTTATATTTGTATTCAGAGTCTGTATAATATCGGAGTACCCTTAAACAATTCACTGTATTAGGCGAGTATTATTATATATATATCGAGATAGGTCTAAACGATATTTCCAATTTAAAGACAAAAAAGAAATATAAATGCCAGATTAAAGATTTCACTTTGCAACTTTGTTTATTGTTAGCAGACACATATAAACAAGTATGTAACATTTAAATCAACGTATAAAAGTGAACGGTTTAATTTTCTGCATTTCTGAGAAAACTGTTTCCACACAAACAAAGAAACGTCCTTATAAATACATTTACTATTCCGGAAAGGTATTCCGAACTTTTTTATAGACAAATCCGAATAGTTTTTTGGTTTCAATAACAACAAAACAGTTCTGCTACGAACATTCAAATTATTTCATGTTGTTGCATGACGTATTCTTAAGATTGAATCTATTTTTGTAGACATTTGAACACGATTGTCTCTAAGGTAATATTGATAATGAGCTTCTACCCGTCTGGCAATTATTTGCTTATTTATATTTGGTTGACGTCAAGTGCTATTTGACCATGTACGCAGAACAAGACAGTTAAATTTGCTCAATCAATATAAACTGTTTTATGTAATGTGACATCTGATTTTACACGGACTAATTTTCCTAACGCTGTGCAACAAATCATAAAACAAATAAATTCAGATAACATAAGTTTCAAAATATATGAACTTCAATATTTTCACGCTAGAATAGAGTCCTTTTGATTTTGTCATTATATATACATATTTTTTTCAATCACAAATTGGTTGGTTATAAGAACAACATTGTTGAATATAGATATATTACAGATAGATCACTAATTTCAGTTTTGATTTAGAACATGGCCAACTTTTAAAAGGGAAATTATAGAGTAAAAGTTTGATAAAGACTTTATTTCACGTCATTCACTTAAGAGATAACATTGTTTCATGTTTAATGATAATGCGTGTTATGTCTGTCAAGCTAAAACAAGATGTTATAATAATTTTTATCTTTTAACAAATTAAAAGTTACGACGCAATTAAACTGCGCGATGACAACTATCGATCCTTAATGGATTTTTTTTGTGTACAACACCAATTTTATGTAAATGCTATTTAAATATAAAAATGATATGTGTGGGTTGCTATGGCATTAATTTATGTAAGTTGTATTTTGTAATTTAAAATCCATTTGTGGAACTTACATGCGTTTAATCGTCTAACTTTTCACCCGAATCTATATCATTATGAACAAGAATGTATATGAAGATAGAGTAAGGATGATCACTAAATGCCATTGAAATCTTCCAATACGGATTTGTTTGAGTTTTTATTGATCCTTATAGAGAAGGTTAATTTCCATCTTGAGCCACATTTTACATAAGGAAATCTGTAACTGTTTCATTATGTGCTGAATATCAAAACCAGTCAATTTCTAACAATTGTGTTACTTCATTACCTTATGTTCAAGCCTATCTTATTAAGCAAATTGGAAATTTGTTTTTCAGTAGAAATTTCTCAGCTTCGCTAGTTTAATAGAGGAAATGCCGAAAATATAATTATTTGCAACCGGCTCACAACGTTCGCTTTACTTCCGATTGAAGTCGACATCAAAGCACTTAAAGAACTTTGTTTCATTATCACTTTGACATACATACACGTACATGCACGACGATTGATTTTAATGCTTACATTTTAAGTGTTATAATAATGGCAAAATGTTATTTGTATTGTTAAGCGCTTTTTACTCTGAGTTTTATTTTTCCAATTTTACCACATAAAAGCTGACGTTTGATCCTAAAATGGAAAGACAATGTGAAAGCATTCACATTTGTTTAGTACATTAGGAAAATTCATCATGAATTGATAAGAATTCAAAGAAGTCCACATAAAGATAAAACATTGTACAAAAAAATAACAAGTCTAAATTTCAATTGTGGCCTTCTGAACAGTATGAAAATAACGCAACGTCATAAAAAGAACTACAATGAGTCAATTTAAACAATAACAAACACAATTAGGCTAATTTGGCAAAACGCCTTTTTTAATTATAGATATCACTTAATAATGCTTTATGATACAATAACCCTAAACTAATGATGATATATTGAATTTGAACACATAGTCTGGCTTTTTCTATTGAATGGGTTTAACAGTGACACTGACGCAAAACATATAATAACAATGCCAAACGACTTATGAAGACAAATATGTTTTATTCTTATGTTTGCTTGTTTTTGCTAGGGCTTAAGTCTTTATTCTTACTTAACGTTTTCTTCTAAAACGACATAAATATTATTTTTTCATTGTCAAATGTTTCCTGTCTTTCATGCTAAGTCTACGTTTGCACAATTATTTTAATGATGTCTGTAGCCTTGATTTGAAATGCATGTTCATTGCATCTGTGACATACTAAATATGATCATATGCATTCCTATTCTGATTTTAGTTCCGATATACGACTTCCAACCGGATTCAAGTATACATTTCTAACAGTAAAGCATGTGGTTAATTCTTGAAATTAATTACTGATTAATTGTAAGAAATAAAAGGAAGCAACAACATATCTTTTTTCTTAGGATATTGCATATTCGATTCTGTAGTATTTTAAGATTTGATTCGCAGTTATTGTCGTTAAGGATTCAGACCGTCTTTTTTACTCAACTGTTATTGCTCGAAATCGTGAAAATAAACTTCTCATTGTTGGTTTCCCAACGACGAAAATGACAAACTGAGTAGATTTTTAAAAGGTGAAGGCTTGCCATTGAATTATCTGCTATTGATGCCCATCAGATCCCAATGATAAACGCTATTTTGAACTTAAAATAATTACATTTATGCATTACCATAACCAAAGTCAGTCCAGCATTCTCAATTTACATATTCTGCCTTATTGATACTCTGTTTTCTTGTGATTTAAAAATAATTTGTTCAAAATAAACGGTGACAAGAAAACGATGGATTTATTGTGTATACACATTATTTAGGACATTTTTTCAATTTCCTTTGTTTGGTTGATCATTAAAAAAAACTTATGTTGATTTAAACATAATTAGTAAAATTTGTATCCGACATTACGAATAATAAGTTTGCAAACATACGATAACAGAGTCGACAGATAGTAAACATTATATCATGAATAATTAAATTTGTAAGATATATTAACTCATTTATTCGGCTATTAAAACAATATATTTGTCTTTCTGTAGCAATTGTCGATTTCCTTATATAGACATTCCAGAGTTTTTATCAAATAATTGTCATTCAAACAAACAAAAAAGTTCACAGCAATTGCAGGATTATTCTCAAAGGAATTATTATTATTGAAGTTTATTATTTGCGCAAAGAGAGTGAGTGTTTATCGTTAAGTTTCTGGCATTAAGCCTGTCAAAATATCAATTGATAAATTGTTGCTAAGTAAATAAATTTATTTCAAAATTATAGACAATGAACACAAAATTGACTGTTATACATACTGTTTGAACGATTGTGATGCTAGGATTAAGTAATCATACTTTTACCAGATATTCCTATATGTTGCTTAGTTGCATCTGAGTCCATTAACATGTTTGGCCTACAAAATCTATTGATTTGTTATTAATAAATGTCGATATAAAGAGAATGGTAAGCTGTAATCATTTTTTTTTCTTTTGCAGAATTTACCAAATTATAATTACGTATTGTAGTCATATAATGTAAAGGAAAATACATCCGCCGAAAGAGCTACATGTTGCATATTATACAGGCATTTATATATAATGTCAACAAAGCTTCAAATAAGCCTGTCCTTTTGCGAATGACTCTTGAAATCTTAACTGAACATCTAAATATAGGGTTTTCAGTGTTAAATTTCTATCTGGTCTGTTTCTCTTCTGTGATTGATTAAGGGCTTGTGCTAAAATACTGGCTACGTTAATAACATCTGACAATGACGCGTTTGTTTAAATTACAATGATGTTTAAAGACACATTTAGCATCAGAAATAATGTCTTTTTTTGTGTTCTTTAGAAAGGGCAGACATGTTTTGAATAATGTTTTAATAATGAATTTAAAGGGTTTTAGAAGATTCTCATCATCCGAGAAATGTAGCGCTGAATGTGACATAATTTGTGAAAAGAGAAGCAAAATGTTAACGATGTTGTACTTTGACTTCTTTACTACTGACCAAAGTGCAAAGAAGCAAATGGTGTTTTATATATTTTTACACGTTGTATCTCCTCATCGTAATATATTTACTCATCGTCAATATAGATATCTTTTGGACTTCATTAAATTTATTTTTTTATTATCGAAGTAACGAATACGTTATAAGCATAATTTAGTTATTCCACTTATACGATATCATATCGTAAATTCCATAAACATTAATGTAATATGACTGAGTTCATGTATAAGCATAGCATAAAAATTGGTATGTAATACATGTTTGTTTGTATATCTGGTTTATATGCAGATTTTAACACAATTCTAGATACATCTCGGCGGTCCGTATACTTAACCGGTTTCTTTCTGGATAAAAAACCGTTAATTACCAATTCTTCCACAAGTAACTAACTCAAAACAATATGTGCTGTTTAAGTTTACACTGCGATATGACGCCTTGCCGAGGATCGAATCAGCGGCCTTTGGATTTTAAGGAGCTAAGTGGGTATATATTTGAATATGGGACAATTTCAACCATACATTTATGGCACATGTTTTGTTTTCTGACGATCTACAGAAGCTTGAGTTCCCCTTAGAAAGTAAAAGTTAACAATTAAGTAGAGAACTTTTATGTTCCATACGATAATGCCAAACTTGAGAGATATTTTGATCTTTTTATTATATTATGACTATTTCATGCTATTATGCCATCAACTATATCAATACTGGAAATAAATTGTCATTTAGTTTTGTTTTAGGCGTTTTCTTTGGGAGGATGGCGTGCATGATCTATTAAAATCCTTTCATTGCGAATTACATATAGGTTTATATAAGAAATACTATATATGTTATAATTGTAGCTCTGTACTTCATAACCATTCATTTCAACAGCCGCAAATCTTCACGAGACATTTGTTTTTCCGAATTATTTTGTGTGAAGATTTAAAGTGCCATAAAAAGTCACACAGAGTGTCATTGTTTTGTTTTGAATAATGTATAGAAAACGCTAAAGTACAATATGAACTGTGAGAACCCCCTCACGTTGCTGTGATTTGTCTATATTTCTACATGTACTTAAAACATATATTCAACCTAATAAAACATCATTGATTTCATTTATTTACGCCAAGTGTCAATAAGAAATTGATACTAGCATCTACAGGCATTGATTAGAACTTCTGCTGGTTTGTGTACGTATTTTTTTTATTCTGAATACAGATTTCAGATGGCAATACATGTATGACATATCGTTTTTTATACATTACCAATATCAATAATAATTGATTCTGTGATGGATTTCTGTCGCTGAAGAATGTGAATTTTATATATGGAAATCCATATATATAGAACTCAGCTGACCGCATGTTTGACAAAAACTTAACACATCGTATTTAGTTTTTATACAATTATAAAAATGAAATATATTCTTTTATTTTATGCTTTTCAGTGGATAACTGATTTATCCGTGAAAATTATATTTGATAATTTCACAGTGAAAATTATCAAAATATAATTTCACACTTTTCAATGACGAAACTAGATCTACTTTTTTAAGATTTTCCCCATGTGATACCTCAATTTTATTTTTGCTGACAATTCTGACAATGTCAGGCTGGCTAAAGAAAAAGCAAAGCTGAAATTGATAAATAACTTAAATGTCAAAAGTAATGAAAAGAAGAAAACTTACTTCTATTCATTCAAATTCCAATCACCAAATTTCGTCTCTAAATTTTTTGTTTCATTTTTACAGTCTGAAAAATACATTCATTGCCCATGCAAAACTGCTCTTGATGACATTTGGGCATGTTAAAGTATCCTACGAGCAATAACTGCCGTATGCTTTATGAAAAATTGAAAAGAAATGACAGCCATCACTCGAAAAATAAGTAAAACAACCCAGCGTTCTTGAGCAAGCTTCCAAGTTTTCCATATTCCTAGCTCCTTCTTTGAATGTTTTCACATCTGTCAACACTTATTTTTTGTCTGTTACAATCCTCAAATAAGTTTTCTTTCTTTTAAAAAGGTGTATGACTAACAAATCCAAATTATATCCCTCTGAATCTTACACAATTATTTTCCTCCAATGAAATACACACTTTTAAAAAATGGCTGCCGCTTACATTTTACAAAGCCAGGTCTAATATAAATTCGCAGTAAGTAACAAAAATATGGATGGATGGTTGGACTTTTTCTCCTACCAGAATTGTTTGTTTTTATTATTAAAACAAGCGATCATTCATATTTTTTTAATCAAATGAATAAATATCACCGTCATTTAACGTTGATTGGTGGACTTATTTTTCAGCTCAAGACTTCTTGTTTTTAATGAAAAATTCCGACTAAATGGGGCTCTCAACGGGGAAAACAGATTTTAATAATAACGTTAAAATTATGGAAATTTCGTTTTTACATGTTGTTAAGCATAAAATAAAAAGAAAATTTGTTTGTTTGTTGTGTAAGATGTAATTTTATTTCATCTGGTGAACTTTAAAAACAGTATTCTCACTCGTGGCTACGCCACTCGTGAGAATACTGTTTTTAAAGCCCACTCGATGAAATAAAATTTCATCTTACACACAAACAAACAAATATCCTCTATATATTATTGTAGTCGTTTTGAATGATAAGCTCAAAAATAAATAATGTATAATTGTCTTTAATTTTTCCCTATGAAAAGCTTAATGCGACCACATGTCTGTACATAAAAATTTAGTAATTTTAAAAGAGTCCCGGGAGATATATCTTTTAACTACATATATTCGAACAAATATGTACAAGTAGTAACTTCGAAAACTATTCTAGAGCTTTGAATCAATTTAAAATACAGAAACAAGTAAACATTATCTTATTTTTGCCTATTTATTCTACTGTAAAAATAACTTGGGTATTAAAATGGAATTTCTATATATAGCAATATACCAATAGATTCAGCTATTGTATATTTCGTGAGAATTGTGTAACCATTTGATTTAATATCTATAAAAACAATAGTAGTTATTCAAATGTTTTAGACAAGACAAGAAGGTAGATTCGGTTTTTCTTATTCAATGAACACAGTTTCATTTGTAGTAAATCATTTTTATATGTTAGAGAATTATAAATTGTCTGTTGATTGAATGTCTCTCTAGGTATTAAACTACATTGCTCTTCTCAGTTAAAGATCTTTTTATAAATTTGTTAACAAACACAATTATTTTAATTGATGGAGTGACTTTAAAATGTAACCATATCTGGATAAAGTGTACATTATATTTGGAGGAGTTTCTGATGTCTTACGTCAATCCCTGAAAATGCAATGTCTTATTTATAAGAAAGAGAAATACAGAATGATTAAAAGTTAAGTGAATATAAAAACCCAATAAACTTATGGAAATCATGTCCCTTGATATTTAAGTGAGTACTTTAAAATATGCAATAAAGTATTTTATTAGGTATTGTGTCACTTACAAATATGGAACCTCAAACCAGGTACTGTTTTTATGATAAGGGGAAATCATCCTGTTAAAACTATTGCTTGTCACTCAATCTATATAACAAACGTTATCTCTATAGCGACTTTATATTTTCAGCCGGATCTTAGCATGTGAAAAGGGCATTCAAATAGAATCGTTTTGATTGATTTACTTATTTAAAGGATATGATATCGGGAATAGCTTTGCGAAGCCGGACAGACACAGCCGTTGGATCCTACAATAGAATGTCTAAAACTATCCTGGTTTTAGGCGATTGGTATTCCTCCCCTTGTTAAACTTTCTGATGTTGAAATATATTGTGTATACTAAATACTTTTTCTCATGTATTGAGTCGCCATTTCTCATTTGCAAAGGAAGCAATAGGAGAAAATAGGGGAAATGGACACCACCAGATACAAAATGAGAGAGGGTGTAATATGTCAAAGAACTACAGTATCATAACAATATAACTGTCGGTTTCTATAAATAATGATTATCTATATGCAATACCTTCTGGTAACTCTGCTTCTAATTTCCATGGGGATCTGACTTGATATAAATGTGGAAACAATAATATTCATTGCATGTCTAATTGTAGTGAAAAACCCAACTCCGACAGCTGTCAAACTGTCTCGTGATTATATACGTTACTGGTATTTAGTTAAACGACAACTAATGCAAATTAGATATCGGCAAAACCGTTGAATATTCTACGATTTACAAGCAAAATAGTAATTGACTTGTTCCGAGTGATTACGTTGATTTATTGAGACACAATTAGACGTTGTAAAATCGATATTATTTTAAATAAAAAACACTAGTCTTATAAACAGTATTTACCATTCTAATAACTTTTATCATTTCTTGTGTATATTTATCTTTTGAAGCAATACATGATTTGATTTGATGTTTCTGTCTGTATGACTGCAGATAGCAAACTAATCTTTAAAATACGTTAATTGTGCACTCTTAACTAGGCTCCATACATACCATCATGTTTTAATATTTAATCCATTATACTGTTAATGGACTGTCCTATATTCAGAGCAATGCATATCTTTTACACAAATTCATTTGGTCAAGTGAGCTCCACTGCAGTTCAAAGACTTAAACATAAAACTTATAAATCTAACGTACATCGACTTGGGCACTTAAAACTGAACAATATGCAAATGAATATAAAGAAATAGTCAGAATTAGATTGAAGATTGAGTTCGAGTCAAAGCCCAATATGAGTTAAAATCGTTTAAGGTAGAACGCGACACATTGCGAACTTTCGAGTAGCGTCTTGAAAATTGGCACGCAATAAATTGACCATATTTCCGATAAGGTTCCGTTGATTTTATTTCAATAGTTTCAGCCAATGTTTGTACACACGGCGTCAAAGTCGGCCATCAAAGCCCGTTTTCGAACACGACGTCGTTACGTATCCTTGGCAACTTTTACGGGTATTTCAACGACATTGGCGGACAAAATATCTTAAATTCTACAGCATTCGACGGAAAATATTTTTTCCTTTAAGCTGATATAAAATTTATTGTTTTACGCCGAAAAAATGTTGACTTAAATTGTCAATTTTGTGTTAAGTTCAGTTTAGCCAATTTTATTCTTTAAATGTATACTTAGTCAAAATAACTAAAAAATTAGGGGGTCACCGACTCAAATTTTTCGGTACACGTGATTTTATTTCCCCCACCCCTTGAGTAATTTTGTAACGAAATTCGACGTATGCAGATACGTTTGAGACTTCAAAGTGCGGCAATAATGTTCAGCTTGTCAGGAGAATTGTTCTAACGTTTTACTTATACATATTAAGAAAAAACAACAACAATGTTCCACTGCAAATGCTTAAAATTTAAAATGAGACCTGACGATGAAAACGCATATTTATATTTAAAATCTTAGCCTGGGATTTAGGCGTTGATATTTTTGCTTATTCATAACATACGCGCTATTTTTTTACGAGCACGTCGCAATTTCTGTTTGATATATACTCCATTTTTCTGAACAGACGCAAAGACTTGAACCCATGCTAACAGGTACATTTCAATATAACGTGTTTCTTGAGCTAAAAGGAACTGTCAGCAATGAACGAAACTTGCTAGGTATGTAACAACAATTGTCTAACTATCATGGGCTTGGTCGAAGTGCAATTTTATTGAATTTATTATCGACTTTCCATTTTGTGACGTTTATGTTTGCTGAAAAAAAATGTACGAAAAACAAACAAATTTTCTTCTTGTTTTTAAGCATGATTAATAACTTCATATGGAATTGTAAACAGACGATTGTACAGAAAATGACGTCAGGCGTTCAACGGCAACGCGTTCGCTGCGCAAACAAATAATACAGCGGAGAGTTATCATTGCGGTGTAACTTTCTGATATTGTAATACATTAAAGTTAATAAACTTGAATCGAGAAATATGTCATATGGAACAAAAAGCAACTATATAACTATTTTTATGTAAATTTAGAAATTTACGGACATTCGATCATAAATTTATAAGTAGTCTACAAAAATTTCTGCAAAGCTATACATGTTGTATAATCCAAAGCAAAAACTATTACAACAATTTGACAGAGTATATGCTAAATAACTGTGCGAAATACTGACAAATTAAAATGTGCGGTTCATAAATGAAATTTAGTCAATTATATAAGCGTGAAGCAAAAGTCATGTTTGAAACGTTAGCTCAGTGGGTGTTGGATAACAGATGTAGCAAGTCCGATTCTACAAGTAAATAAACATTTTTTATACATTTTCTCTCGTTTTGCTTATCATTTGAGAATATCATAATGTTAAAAATAACGTTTAATTGAGGATTCACCATAAACGCTGTATTAAAAACATCAATGTCAAATCGGCCTTTGCAAAAATTCATTATTCACTGTATAGCCAAATTTATGGTAGAATTTATTTTGAACAGGAAAACTTAAAAACGGTATTTTATACATGAAATCTAATGAAACGCTGTAAATACACGTTTGCGGATGTTTAGCAGAACATATATAGCGAACCAGGCGGTCCTGAGCTAGATACTGTACAAAGGAGTGTTGCGTTGTAATAACAAAATAAAGATATTTCAATATATATTATTTTTTATCAATACATGCTACGGGCACTGTAGAGAATCTGTCGATGTTTTATATGTTCTGTTCACTAATCAGTATGCAATTGACCTGTTAATAAAACAGGGAAATATTACATTTTACTCAAAGTTTTACTATATAAAATGTTATTCTGACAAATGTCAGATCAGACTATTATTCCTTTCCTATTGTAGAAAGTGGGTCATTCTGAAGTACATCATTATTCTCTATTTTATACACAAAATGTATATTTACAAGAACAAAAAAAATCATATTTTGGTAATATCTGACCTTGTAATTAAAAAAATTCGTATTTTAGTAAATACGGACATCATACCAAGTTCCCGTATATAACGAGTGTACGGATCACGGTATATATGTCATATACGTATTGCATGATATACAGTCTCGTACATCTAAGTATTCAATTTTCACTTCTTTTTGCCTGTCTATCTATAATATTCGGAAGTCCGTACCCTTTATTGTATCTATATATTTTCCGCAGTGGTCATAATGGCGTAAAATTCCGTTTATAGCGGGATTTTGACGCAGGGCGATCGTTTAAATAACAAACGCCCCGTGAAAGCGTGACTTTTATCCAAAGGGGTGGGGGGGGATCACATGTACCGAAAAAAATTGAGTCGGTGACCCCCTATTTTTTTTAGTTTTTTTGACAAAGGATACATTTTGAAGGACGTTTAAAGAAAAAAATCAAAAAATTATTTCATGAATTTTAAATAAGACGCTTTAAAGCCGAAAATTGCGGCTAAACTGAACGTCAAATTTTACACAAAATTGACAATTTTCTTTCCATTTTTCAAACATTTTTCGGCGTAAAACAATACATTTTATATCAGCTTAAAGGAAAAAATGTTTTCCGTCGAATGCTGTAGAATTTAAGATATTTTGTCCGTCAATGGCGATGAAATACCCGTAAAAGTTGTCAAGGATACGCAAAGACGTCATGCTCGAAAACGGGCTTTGATGGTCAACTTTGACGCCGTGTGTACAAAAATTGGCTGAAACTATTGAAATAAAATCAACGGAACCTTATCAGAAATATGGTCAACTTTTTCTATGCCAATTTTCAAGACGCTACTCGAAAGTTCACAAAGTGCGCGTTCTACCTTAAACGCGTTTCGACTTAAGGTAATTTTTCACAAAAATATTAGACTGGAAAAAAAACGGAACAAAGTTATGATTTGAAATTTTAGTACACAAGTTATTGGTATAGACATTTTTACTCTTCGGTCGTAGTCAAATTAGGCATTATTCTTAATAGATTTTTTTAAAACTATATATCATACAGGAACACTTTTAGAGCTGTTACTGGTATGTATATGTTGTAGTACAGTTTAGAATTTTACTGAATAGAGCAAACATTGTTATTATCTTGAAACATTTTTAGAATAAAGACGGTTATATTTCCTATTTAATGATAAATATATCTATAAATATGTTTAATATGATTGTTATATCTCAGATGGGATAATTGTTTACAGCACGTTCTTGTTGAGGATTTATATGGATAATTTCATATTCTGTTGTTGTTCTTATTTCTTCCGAGGGATCATTTTTTCCAGATTTTTCCTTGTATCAAAAGAATCCATTTCAAGCTGGGATAGATGTTAAAAATAAATATACATTACTAAGATAATTATTCTTCTGAGACATCCCGCAGTTTGTTTCTAGAAAAATCCGAACAATTATTGTTTGCTTTTCTGGAAAATGGCATTGTCTTATACCATGCTGTTATATTATGTATAATTATTCTAATGGAAGGGTCTTTTCTGTAGAAATTAAATAATGATTGCCTTTTTGATAATGTTGATAATTAAGCTTCTACCACTCTCGCAATTATCTCCTCATTTGGCTTTGTTTGACGACAAGTGCTCTTTGTACATACATGTATGTTAACTTAAACCATAATGCACAATAATATTTCAATGATATGAACAATGGGTAAACGTCTGAGACTTTAACTGTCTATTCCACATAAAGATCAATACTTTTACATGCATTCATGATATTTCCAATTCTTTATTATTTACATTATGTCTCTATTTGAATACAGCAATAATCGTTTGGCTGCAAAACATTATTGTGATGCGACTTTTGGCAAAAAGCTTTACGGTCTCACTTTGAAACACAGTTTTCTTTAAAGAAAAGAAAAGAAAAACAGGACAAGATTTTCTGATCTTAGACAACAGGTGTAGAGAAAATATGTAACACTTTTGTATGCAATCTTTATGGTTTTTTTTAGATAATCGTACTTTCATTTTCAATTTTTCCAAAGATGATGATAATATACAAAAATACAAAGTTGACTTGTGTATCACGTTTATAGTGAATGTGATCAGAATTTCAATTTTAATGTATACTATTGCGTGGCACCTGTTTTGTATACGCGGTTGGGTCAATAATTATACTGGGGTTAAATGCTCTGTTAAAAAGTATGAGCTTTCATTAAAGCTCGAGCGAAACTAGGAAATATTTATAATGATATTTATATGGCCACAATGACGTATCTAATGCAACTGCATCGAGGTGGATGAAGCATAAATTCAAAAATGGGCACGAGCCAATTGAAGATTCTTGTTCTGCCACATCCAAGTATTATAGAGATGTCGTGTTATAAAAAAATGAAAAGCACTTTAATAAATTTCATCATTTACATTAATTTTATGACTTCAAAAATACTTTCTATGATAATATTAAAATTTGAATATGATATATTAATTTTATGTCATATATTTTGATATCCGGTTGCGATGCATAAAACGTACAGAAATTTTATATCGCTGAACGGTTTAAATCACAATCGGGGGCGTAGAAGATAATTACTTGTTCTTTGCCAAACCTAGCCTGCAACAATTAAAATTTATATGGTCGTTTTGTACGTTCATTAGGGAGGCTAATTTCTCTATTAAACAGCGAAAGATATATAACCAGTTAATTTCAAAAGCACGATTTGAAATGTCCGTTTACTTCTGTATTATTTACAATTGACAAAATTCTATGCTATAGAGATGTTGTTTAAAAAGATTTCTAAATGACTCATAGATTGGCACAACTCTGCGTTACTCTTCGCACGATTTCTGTGTTACTTTATCATTCCTGTTTTACTGAATATACACGGTGCTTTAGAAAACAAAATGATGTTCCTTTAAACTTAGTTGTTAAAATTTATAACGATCATCTGAGATTATGATCTGAATGATTACTTGTAATTATAAGAATAACATTGGTTGAAATTGATGATTCAAAAGTATCAAAAGTATAAATCATATACACGTAGAAATACATTTTGATTTTTGTATACTTTACAAGGGTTTTTACTTGTTGGTTTTTAACCAATTGTTACACCCCTATCAATTGATTACAGTTGAAACATCTACTAGTATGCAAATTTAAACACCCTTTCAATTGATAACAGTTGAATCATCTATTCTAATTTAAACACCCCTTCCAGTTGATCACAGTTAAAACATCTACTCAAATTAAAACACGCCGACTACCATTATTATGCCATCGTGTTACTGATTAATCCTAATCAAAGGAGATTAGACTAAGAAATTTATCATGTTTATTAGGTGTTTGTTTCTGAGTGAAGTAGTCTTTGAAGTCCCTGACTTGTAATGCATTTAATATGTTAACACGTCTTTATGACTCAAATAAACATACAACACTCTTATGAACTGATTTTTTTCCCGAAATCATACAAGTACGGATTATAAGCTATGTTTTAGATAACTTTACACAAATATTTGGGAGGAAAACATATAGGCGAACATAGTAGTATTTGTATATTTAGTTCTTATGTTTCTTATAAACGCTTCAATAATCAGATTCAGTCCGAAAATATTTCTTGTATCGTATGAACATATCCTTGGGTGTTTTTAAATTCGAATTGTTATGTTTAACCCGGTGCTAGCCTGGGATCTTATATGTAACTTGCCCTAACCATTACGTTTCATTATAACTAGATGAAACATAGCTGCAGTATTTTTTTCAATTTTGTTACATGTCTTCTTTAAGGCTTTCTTTTCTTCTATTTCATCTATTCTTATGTAAAAAGTGCTTTAACTACAAAATAGCAATGGAGACTTTATTCTCGGCGTGCTTTTTTACTTGGTGACTATATGTCGCTTTATGTCGATCATACAGGGCGCGGGTGGTTGCCTGCACTCACCATTACCTTCGATGTATGATCTCAACGTGAAAGAATCAGTTTGTCCTAAACGAGAAAACAATCAGTGGTTAAAGATTATTCAATTAATGACGAAAATTAAAATTAGATATCTTAAAAAAATAAAACATGTTTTAATATAATGCACGTATCATATAAGGCAATTATATTCGAACATTTATCTTGTTCCTTTAAAAATTTTGTTATAAAATTTGCTTGAAATAGCATCACTTAACATTGTTATTTTTTATTGTTTTTTTTTTATTTCGCGACGTAATATCGAATTAAGGCATTAAGTAAAACACAATAGGGAAGACAACTGTTTCGCTATTGTCGGTGTTTAAGTTTATTTTCAATGCTGTACAATATAGTAGTTTATATAGCGGGCATTATGATTAGTTCACATGATTTTAATTATGAAAGAAAACTATATTTCCTGTTCAGAGCAAACTAAAACTTTAATGATATTCTTCTATGAAATGATATATTAAAACTGTAATAGACTGATTTAAAAATAGATATAGATATGTTATTTAGAGAAATATTTAGCTAAGACATCCAACAGATTGTACTTAAAATACACACAAATACGAACACTTATTGCTTGTTCTCTGAAATAAAGTTCGGCTTAAAACATTCTCATTATCTCATGTTGTTTCATGATAGATAATTCTAATAAAAGGATCTATTCTTGTAGAATTGAAACAAAAATGTCTCTTTGATATTGTTTGTAATGGATGTCTACCTGTCTTGCAATTATCTCCTTATTAGTTTCCGATTGACGGCAAGTGCCATTGATTTATATATTCTATTAAGTAGCAAAGAATTATAGAAAGAAAAGTGAGCAGATTCTTTTTTCATTGTACATGATATACAAAATTATAATAATTGCACAACAGGCTGTTTTTGTTGCTTTCTTTTTGTGTTTTATTTTATGTTATTTTTTTCATTTATTTTTTTTTCTTTTTGGCTTTTTTCCTTTTTATTATCATTGTCTTATGGTATTGATATAGAAATTGGAATCAATGTATGATGTATAGAAATTAAATCATTAAGAGATTAGATCATCCTTAATGACAATGTACAAAAACATAATCATAGATATAAAACATATATAAACAAATACATAGATCAACGTAAGCAGTAATGTTAAAATCTCTTAACGTAGTAATCTCACATAAAGCATGTTTCACAAATGCAATTGCCGGTAAAATAAAATACAGGGCACACATTATTTCAATATTGCTAAAATGAGTACATATTGATGTTTTTTTTTATCTTTGAATGTTTAATTATTGCAAAAGAATTATACCAAAAGTTATACTACTACATTCGACCGGTACTATATCATGTAAATAAACAGAACATTTTAATATAGATACTTAGAGGCATATTATTTATTTCAGCATGTATGTACATGTATATTGGAGGATTGTAAAAATGGTGTGAATGCCCTTATCTTTTCACGGTTTTAGACGCCATTGATGTGTCTACTTTCCCTACAATCATTAGGTAATTTAAAATAGAGAAAAACAGAATCCCTAAAGAAAGTCCAACACGACAAAAATGAAAATGTTGCAGACTCGGTTTGATTGAGTCTGTTCATGGACGGTACTGGAAAGTGCAAGTTACCGTCCACGCCCCTAGCACCGGCCTAAGCAGAATATAACACGAAAATGGTGAAATTTTGAATTTAGAAACATCCGCAGATGTGTTCATACGGCGATTATCATGGAACCTTCACTATGACACAGTAGTGCCATTCCACAAAAAGCGGCGTATGGTCCCAAAGTAAAACAATGCGCGTGTCCTAAACGAAAAAACAATGGGCGGAAGTAATTAAAATGGAATTCTGAAAGGGGATCTGAGGTTATGAAGCCTGCATATCACAAATAATACGTTAAAAGACAAACTTTAAAACCTGGCAACATATCCTTAGGGTGCTTATACAGTATTCTAGTAGGAATACTGGAGCCACCCAAGTTGAAAAGGGCCATAAAGAAGAAACGTAAAGTACCACATAACATGTATACACAACAATAACGTCGTGCTGAACGATCTTCAAGGATCGAAAATATAACATCAGCCAATTCTACAATTACCTAAAGGCCCATTATGCCAAATATATAGTTTTAATTTACTTCTCAAAGCTTTTAATTTTTGTGTTCTGATATGGTTTCCGCAACATTACTAAGTGGCCAAGTAACCATACCATATTTTACTTCTGTTGCTTTTTTGCAATAAGTACAGTCAGTGTGATTCCGTTTTTTGTTAGGAAGTCAAAAGAAATACTTTGTTTACATTTAACTTCTTTAAGTAAAAGTAATTTCATTTTCAGCCTTTCTTTCTCAAACATGCTCTTCAATATTATTTAAAAGGTTATGAAACTCACATGTACAAATTTAGTTGTTTCTGAAGCATGATGTACCTTTATACAGTATAGATACTTACTTTGTTAGATATTATTTTACCTCACACATGTCCATAAATAGAAACACAAATCGTACATTAAATGGCCATTTTGCGTTAATAGGATTTTCTTTTTATACACGATTATTACAGAAAAACCCTTTACAGCTTTTTATTCTTAACTATTAAGCTCAACAACTTTACCATATGATCAGGTTATTGTTTATAATAATTTGATGTACAATTTATGTGTGCTATATGCCAGCATGACACTAATATAAAATCTAGAAAACTTATGTTTCTGAATTCAAATACATTCTGGGTTTAAATTCTCCGAAATGATTTGCTTTTATTTCGTAAATTGTAGTTATAGACAAAAACTAAATTTTAATGAAATTGATTCAACGTGGTGACAAAAACATGATTTCATGAAGCGACTATTTTAATAAAACCTAATTCTAATTGTAATCAAACCTAATTCTAATTGTTTTTACTGTTCTATGGTTTATGTTTTTTTAACCTTTACAAATTGGAGTTTTACAAATTAGTTCTACAAATGCGTTATTCATTAATGAATCTATATGCATGTATTTCCGATGACCATATGTTTTCCCATTAATAGCTGTTTCTGATTGATTAAGACGAAAAATCGGAAGTAGTTAAGTTAAATAGATGTAGAATCTCTCAACTAATTGTAATGAAGTCTCGTGATTCTCATGTGATGTGCGGAAAGGCAGTTGTAAATAGTATATAGAAATACAGTAAATATTTAATTTTAGATGTTTAGAAAAACAACAGACAAATCTACAGGAATATTTTTAAACGTTTTATTTTTTTTCTCTTAAGCTTACACCTTAAGCATCTGATTAGTAATTGTTTTTTTTTTTAATAAACGTACTTTCGTGTTTGCTATTCGAGCATAAAACTAGCAAATTTAACTTTAAATGACGTTTATTTAACATTATGTCGAACTATTTCATTTAAGCTTAATCGACAAATTAATAGACATCTTTATGATTGCATTATTTTTTAATTTTGAACAAATTAAAATGTATAATTGATAAGGTGGTAGTTCTTATATATATACTTATATAATTATAGGTTATGTCACAAATAGCTTAGGAAATAAAATGTATCATTCAGTTGTTATTTTAGCTTTCTTTCTTCAAGCAAAGTCTTTTAAAGATATACAAGGCTCATCTTTAGGTAAACTACTTTTATTGCAAACATTTATTTAATCTATCAAATTCTAACTGAATATGTCAAATATGAATTATAGAATGCACAAACTGTGAACTGGAAGCAGCATTCCAAATTACTAGTCAAGTGATGTTGGCCATTTAAAAAAAAATGTCAGTTGTGTTTTTTATTTACACTTTGGGTTCATACTGTGGTCGCCTGTTGTGTGTAGAGTTTAAAAAGTTATACATATACTCGCTGTGTACATTTATATATAACCTTTACAAGGGACTGTGTAGCAGTTATTAACATTTTCCTGTTTCAATTAGAGCAGAATCTTAAATATGATAGGTTATCTCTTTAATCATATTTCAAGGAAGACATGATATCGATTCAGGTTAAAAGGTAAATTTACAGTGGGATGAACTACTACATCAGCCTTTGCACATGACAATATTTGTTTGCTCTGTGTTAATTATTTTATATCTGATTTCAGTAAAAGAGCAATATACCACGCCTTTGAATATCAAATTAGTTTTATAACATCTTTGAATTAGTTCTGGAATGCTTAATAAATTATGTAAGATATATTAAAGTGACATTATGCTCATATTTTCATAGTCAAGTTGAGCTGAATTGACTTTATATTTCTAAAGATTGACTGTCAAAATAGTTTTTGACCAACAGTTGATATTGGAAAATGTTAAGGATAAAATTATAAATCTGCCTAAAATTTAAAAAGACTGCCCCACTCTTTTTTATAAACTGAGCGTTATACGTAAATTCTAACGGATATTTACAGAAATTTCATTAGGATCTGTGTGTTATCTATTGCTTATGTGAACTTAATTATTAAATTAAAAGGGATTATGGCAAAATGAAAACATATTTTGATCTTCACCCGTGCACTCACTATATACCCTTGGATGGTCATAATGTCACTTTAAGCAAAGCGAATAATTGTCCTGTCATTAGTAAACGTTGACATTGTATACCAAAGATATTACGATGAACAAGTGTTCATTAAATATTGATATTTGTATAGAGTATATCTTAACAAACTGAAAACAATGACAATAAGTTGTTAATATGTTTTCAAATTATCACTATGGCAAAAACATAATAAGTTGCTTGATATTGCAATAATACTATAGAACAGTAAAAACAACTTGTTAAACAACATGGATTCCTTTTATAACAAAGGGTTTTACTTCATAGAACAATGTATATTTTGATGAATTTTTTCAAGTTCTTTTCGCTTTTATAATTATTATATGTTTGTGATATTTGAATTTATATCCAATCTGTCATGTGACAACCGCCGTACAATCGACTTAAAGTCTTAACGGTAGTTCACGTTCTTTTCAAATTAATTTTATAATTATGATATTCTATTTTTTATTCTCAATTTACGTCGAATCATCTTATATGACCTTTTATGAGTCCAACCGCCAAACATTTGAATTAAAGTCTTACCGGTAATCTTACCGGTAGCTGAAAATGTACAATCATAATGAAATGTCCAAAAATGGAAACCTTATGTCGCGATTAACCTTAAAAAGCACATTTTGTTTTTCGGATTTAAAATCAAATTATCATATTGAGTGTGAATAATACCTTTTTGATTCATTCACGTTGACTAAAAAAATGTATCGGCCATAAAATATTACTTAGCTATATATCGTTTTTCATGATCGGAATTTGAATGGGCCACATGGGATTGTAAAGCTTTTTATGAATTAATAAAACGTTCTATGTTAGTTTTAATATATCAAGAGATTTGTCTTACCTTTATTTTTATAATAATACATATTCAATCGATGAATATTTTGTTCAAATACAAAAATAATTTAAAAACGGAATAGGAAATCTGGCATAGCGAATACCCTACAAAACAGGTAGAATAACTAGATGAAAAGATTTAACTAGCTTAATTCATTTTAATAGATTTATAACGATTACATAAATTCAAATCGTGTACATCTCGGCCATAAGTTTAATAATTAAAAATTAAGTGGGTAACAAATAATGGCTTAAAACTTTACAATAGCTATTTTAAGAGTTCCACTTTTTCAATTCTGTCATTTTTTGGCCGTTAAGGGACCATGCATTATTTTGTTTAGGAACCATTCGTAACTTTTCCTATAATGGTTTTCTCAGTTTTAACACATATAAATCGTAACTGAAAAGTTGTCAAATGATGTCGCTTTCACCGGGATTATTGTCTTGTTTTAAACACAGATAAGAAAACAGCTTTATTTAAAACACAAAGTTGGTTTATATATTCCCGTGTGTTCAAATAATTACTTTAGCTGTGTCACATCCCATTGATTTGATTATAATTGAAGCATTAATTCTAATTATAACACTACGACTGTCGTCAATTAACCGAGTTGCTTCTGTTTAAAGCTAAACAAAACGAAATATGATGTAAAGATTTACAAAGTGTGATTTCCGAATGAAATATTCTTTGAAGTAACTGACTTGTAATGCATTTAACATGTTTACAATATCTTTATTATCCAAATTAACAAATAATGATCATGGAATCATAGGAGTAAACACTCGTTTAAGGACATGTTATAATGTTTGAGATAACTGGAAACACATGATTTACAGGAGGAACATAAAAGCGAACATAGTAGTATTTGATATTCTGTTTCCTTGCAAAATGCTAAGATAATAGTGATGATGGTATCAGATCGGTGATGTTTTAGTTTAATCACTTATTTGTGGCAGCTGCTTAATTGACAACGTTAACATAGCAAGACATACTGCCCTTTTTCTCGATAGTCTGCAAGGATATTAAAAAAAACATTCCTTTCGATTTTCTACCAGATTGGGAAGCAATCGAATTAACAAATACATGTATTTCTTAAAATGTTTCAGAGACTAGCGTGAGAAGAGAACATTTTCAAACATGTTTGATATGTGATTTATTTATCATTTAAACAGGAAGATAATACGTTCAATTATAGGTCCCTTTGAACTGAAGGTTAGTGTTTAAGACCAAACTTATGTTACTTTAATTAATGATGCAGCACACGAAACAAAGGGGCTACACGCAAGTTCATGCCGAGTCATAGCCTGTTTGTCAATATCTATAATGGACATTGAGTGATTTTGCTTATAACCTTTATTTTCCTATATTGTTTTGTAAGCATAACGCCTACACAGTGGCGTGTTCTCACAACAATACTTCTATAAACCTACTTAAACCTATTTAATGTCTTTTTTTAGATTAATTAACTGTCCGCATGAACTGAAGATTTTGTAATTTGTACCTTTGACAACTTTTACGGTTAAATACACAAACGTGTGTTCCATTATTTAAGGTGACAACAGACACTTTCCGTGGTACTCACATAAATGTCATTTAAACAAAGTTATTTAGTTATAATTGTTATTTATTTAATCTTTGTGCATTAAATGTCGTTGATCATCATAAAAAATAACATATTTGAAAAAAATGCCTTTGTAAATGATTGATTTTGAATAAAAATCCTAAAATTTTAAATCGTCATATCAAAGTCATTTTTATTTTTTTTGTCATCAAACTTTTGGAAAATAACCATACTTATATTATCTGGGGAACCGTGTCTCAAATTTTTTCTATCTTTTCTCAAAAAAATATTGCGTAACGTCAAACATTTTATGCGACTTTTTTCACCATACATATTACGTAATTAAAGATAATTAAGTCGCTGATTGAGCAAACAAAAATCCCTGACACGGTTCCCTCCGTAAATGAATTTCCTTTCATGTGCTTTAAACCGCATGTTAATTGCTTGATTATTAAAAAAAGTTCTGCCGATTCAAAGTTAGTCCGACCCGCATCAAACGAAGTGTCATAAATCGGCTGTTCTCTCTCGGACCCCTACGTTTCACGCTAAATAATTGCATAATACACAAATATCGCACCAGAGAGGGTCACAAGTTGCGGTAACATACTCTAACAACATTTTATGACCCAGTGACATCTGACCAATTAAAAAGCTGCTGATTAATATCAGTTTATAGCCGAAAATTCTTCAATTGTTAACGTGATTTACTGTCCGTCTGGTATCTGTCGCACATGTCACGTGACTATCGGTAAAATTTGAGGCACTCAGTGGGGGGAAATAGACGCATTTGCGCACCGCTAGCGGGGTATTTAATTGTTTCCTTTTGAAGTTTATTATTATCATCAGCATTATTATTGTATTATACCAGTGTCACTCTGTCTGTGTATTCGTGTATGAAATTCCGTTAAAATATGAAATAAAATAACAAAAAACTGAGCTTCTGACAGTCTTTTAAAGTCCATGGTAGATGTACAAATAAGAACGGGATATTATATATTTTTTCCACCAAACTGATAATGCTTCACATATTTTAATAGAAATAAAAGGTATTACTCGATCATTATGATCTGGCCTTCTTGACTTCTATTATCATGAATATCATCTATGCACGGCATAGAGATCCAGTTTCTACCGGCGAACAATTTATTTTCACTGAGAATATATTTTAATATCTTTTTTTATTCATAGAGAAATAATCATCCTTAGACAATCTAAAATGGTTTAGAAATTTGTCAGGGACACCTTACCACAAGTCATATAGGCGTTCACATAAAAAATGTTGTCTGTTTTTGTTGTTGTTTTACTTGACATTGTAAGAAAACGAGGTTGAATGTAAAGTAAGCCCTTGAATCCGTACAAAAGTCTATCAACTCAATGTAATATCTATCAGATTAACGGGACTGACAAATTATTTTCACACATTATGGATATTTTAGCAACTACATTTTTAATCAACCCCGTGGTCGTGCGATTTGCCGCTATGCTTAATTATTTATGTTTCATACATTATGTTACGTACATTGGCCGACAATTTCTTAATTTATAAAAAAGGTTAAATGTTGAGATATTCATAAAAGATGTACGGTAGTTGTAGGATACATGTATTACGAGAAGTATAGACCAGTATGGACCTGTAATTCACGGATATATGGAACTACCGATTTCCCTCATTGATGCCTCAACAGGGGGCGGAGCGTTATCGATAATTGACAGGTTACGCGAATAGCAGATACAAATAGTATAGGTACCGTTTTAAAACGTTTACAAACACATTTTTTGGACTAACTGCTTCCAAAATTAAATCACGAATGTGTTCAGAAAAGGTTGATAAATCTACTTAGCAAAATATCTCATTTTAGGTATTTTCAGTGATAATTGACTCCGTTGTCACCTTAATCAAGAATGCTGCAGTAATTGTGTTCGAACATTTATTTTCTGTTTTCTTTTATTATTTTTGAAGCCTTGAGAATGTTTAAAAAGAGAACAATAAAGCCCTTAAAGACTTCCAATACGGACATTAATAAAGATTTTCACACCGTTAATTTTCCAACGGGCATTTTTTGACTTTTTTGGCTGTGGTTGGGGGAATTTCTTTTTAACGAAACTTACATTTCCAAACGCAAAAATGAACCCAAAATTTTTCCTCCATAAAAAGCTCTTTTCATGGGGGGTTCCAAAATTCGACGAAAGAGGCATACATTTTTTTAAAAATTTAAAATAAAAAGCAATTTTTTACATAGTGTTTCTCTTAATCCCCGATAATGGAATTTAAAAAAATGAAAATAAAAGGGGCATTAAAAAGTTTGAAAAGGGTTTTTTTTGGTATGCTTTGGGCCCTTCCCTTTTTTATACTGGGTTTAAAATTAGCCCTATGTTATCTTTTTGTATATTTTTCCCTTTTGGGAAATTTTTTTAAATAATTTATTAAAATACCCGGGGCGACAAACCCCAAGGAATTAAATTCTAGAGGGGTTTTTTAAAACTTTTTATTTTTTTATTATTCCCTTAAAGTTTAAATTGCCTTTAAAATAAAAAAAAATATGAACAAAAAATTTAAATCAAATTAAATTTTATGTCATGTTAAAATTGTTAAAATTTAATTGTAAAAATTTAGGAAATTAGGAAAATAGTCATGTAATTTCAGGGAGTTTCCTTTTTTTGGGTAAATTTGGGTTTCTAAATACCTTTCTCAAAAAAATTTTAAATATGAAAATTTTTCATTTTAAAATTTTTTATAAAACTTAAAAAATTTAAAGCAAAAAGGGGAAAATTTTTAAACGCAGAAATTTTTTTACGATTTTTTTATTTAAAAAGAATATTCTTTTTCGAACGGGTCTGCTAAAAATTTCTTTTCCCCAAAATTAAAAATTTCCCCGTTTGAATTTTTCTTATTTAAATTTCATAAAATTTCTCTTTTAATTTAGCAAAAAATTTTTTTTTTTATAATTTGTTCGATTTTAATTATTAATTTTATTTACCTGTATTCCAAATTATTGGGGTTAAAGGGTTTTCCAAATTTTCCTTTGAATTTAAAAAAGCCGGTTAGAAAAAATGTTTTTCCCCCAAAAAAGTTTTTAAAAGCCCCAAAAGGGTTTAACTGGGGGGAAAATGGTAAAAAAGAAAATTTTAAAAGTATAAAATACAAATTTTAGTTTTTGTTAAAAATTGGGGTGGGGGGGGGATTTAACAAGAGGGATTCTGTTAAATTTGCTTACCCTTTATGAATTTCTTTTACCATGAATAATTAATTAAAAAATATTGGGTCCCTATTTTCTTTTTCCTGTGTTTAATTACATCAAAATTTTTTAGATGATAAAAAATCGGGGTTCCCTAAATAATACTTTGAAGGAAAAAAAGGAATGTATGAATTATTTACTTTATGTATTAGCTTTGACAATAAAAATGTCGATTGTACCTTTGCATTCAAAAATCTTAGAAACTTTGTAGGGAAATTTAACATTTAATATACAAAAAAACATTTTTCTCTTTAATCCTTAATTATGTTTGTACATTGATATGGATAATATGTTGTATAGGTGGAATTGGGTTGAACGATAAAACATGTTAATTGTATTAAATGAGTTCAGTATTATTTTTCGTAATGTAAACTAGAATATATTGACATACGTTAATTAGAGATCTTTATTTTTACCCATAAAAATCAGCAAATAATATTTAGATACTTTTACTATTCTATATGTGAACGTAAATATATTAAATTAGGAACTCATATCATAATGAGGAGTTAACTGATTCCGATGCAGAGCGCCGAGAAAGCTTGATTCATCAATATCCTGCAATAAACGGGGTTTTCCCCGGGTTGTTTAATAAATTCCCCTTTAAAAAGCTGCATAAACCCCTTTGAAAAGACAGCAAAAAACTCAGGCGATATTCACTAAACCCCCCCTTAAAAAATGGATAAAAAAATTCTGATATTGATTAGATAAATTTGGGGGAAAAATGAAAAATTTTTCAAAGGGGTTTGTTTATGTATTAAATTAGTGCTAAATTTTCTCAGTTTCATAAGCAAATTTTAGAAAATTTTATAAAACACTTAAAATTAAAGTTTAAGGGGTTTAACAGACACCCCGCGAAAAGGATAACTTAATAAAGACAAAATTTTTTAAAAATTTTTTTTGTTCGAAAAGGCACAAATTAGGAAAAAAAAAAAGGAAGGGGGGCCCCCCAAAGCACACAAAAATAGAAGAGACTCTAGTGAAAAAGAGCGGGGTTTCCCGGAAAAAAACGGGCATTTTGGAAAACCCCCTCTTCTAGTGGGTTTGGGGTAAAGGCTTTCCCCAAATGGAAATCTCTGTGGTTCAAGATCGGTATCGATGTCTTCATTTTCATTTGGAACTACGTTAGAACCTGACCACAATGGTGTTGAAAAAGAAGTTATTGACAATACCCTATGCAACCCTTACATGAATAGATACAAAAATGAGGAATCAATGACTACCTTTAGTCCACAACATAATTATAAATCAGCCATTGTGGTAAGTTTTTATTCATTTTCATAAAACATTAACTTTACAGCATTTTGACAGATTGTGATAAATGAGGCCGACATTGTTGTCTGCAAATAAGAAGCGAAATTGTTTCTAATCCACTGCAGGCTTTAAATAGTAAGTGATAGTACTCTTAAATGAGAGAACGTATTTTGTCGGTAATTTTTTTTTTACAGTTAAGTACAAACGTACGTGCTTCACACTTTAAGCAATGAGTGAATTAGAAAACTTCTTATTCTGAACGCGGTGTTAGTGCCTATCTGATATAATGAAAGTATACAATTAAATATGTTTTCATGTAATTAACACAATGCAATATATGAAAAATAATAATTTTTTTCACAATAATCGACCTTATCTAAAAAAGGAACACGTTAACAATGATATAGCAAAATATGTTTCAAATGTACTTAGTGTTTGAAACTAATCTAAGGTTTAATAAAAGTTATTTTTACGCACGTTTTATTATGTTTTAGTGTTGAGACATTTTTAGTGAACCAGTTATAATAAGACTTTTGTATTGTTACATACCTTTGATCAAATGTACGAATCTGCTAGCAAACAAAGCCAAGTTGATCTGTTTAGAAAATAAATCTTGTAATTTGGCAACCAAACAGTCAGTGTGTGTTATTGTCAAACAGTCTATGTGTCTGTCAGTATTGAATTAGTATTGGAAGTTAGTACTTTTCTAGACGTCTTTGCAGCCAATCAACACGTGCGATGGTTTTAAATCTTTTTCCGATTCGATCCCGTGTTTTCCTGGATACAGACAAACTGAAATTTGCCAAGATGCACTCTTTCTCAAAATAAATACTATGATTGTGAGATTTTAAAGTAAACATATTATGTGAACTTTACCTAATTTGGGACGTATGATTCAATAAAGCGTAGAATAGTGCTCTATTTAATAATAAAGTAATTAATTTCCTAACGTGTTACATTTATGAAACACAAGTTGGAGCTCATTTTGAAAATTAGGACTTTTTAGTTCAAATTGCATGTTTTAAGCTAAGAGCAAAACCAAAATTAACTATTTTATTGAAACAGCATTGTGCGAATTTACTCGTATGTTAATCTTGTCATCAAAGAATACATTTTCCTAAATAATATTTGCTACCAAATCAATTATAAACGATGTTAAATTCTGAATCTTTAAATTGTTTAGATGAGCTACAAAATTATTAAATGTTAAAGATAGTTCCGAATTTTCGTTACATTTCTTCAGTGTAATAATAATTACGGTTCTTACAACTGTCAACAAGTTAATAAACCTTTGCATTTAAATAGTTAGAGCTATCGATCATTGTTTACTTCGTAGGAATGACAATTGTTCTCAATGCAACGTCTTTGCGAGGAATAACTAATACTGATTAGAGATCAATAATCAATACGCAAAACTGTGATTCTAGAACGACATGTCTGGCAAGATATATGAACGTACGATACTGAGTCATCAAACATATGTGCTTCTGCTTGTGTCAAGTAAACAAATTCAACAAATGTCACTTACATAATACAGAATGAATCAATTACCAAAGGGGAACATATAAAATGGGAATGTATAATGTTAGTTATATAATAAAAATATTAAGACTTACCAACAAATCCTCTCTAATATGTATATAAATGTTTTAATTGAACAGGTTTATTCAATGATCAAATGAGAAATGATCTATGGGTTTTGTATATTTACAATCGATTTTAAAATCACAGTTATTCTATAATGTTATGTAATTTTTAAGTCTCTAAAACATATAATTTGATACGAAATGTTAATTTGTATGTGGAAAAAGACTATGTTTCAATGCTAGGAATAGACAAGCAATATCAATCATTCTGGTCTCCCTATTTCTCAGAATTTGACCATTATTTTAAAATCGTTAAATATGCCTTGATCAATGAAATAGACCGAACGTTTTTTTATACAAATATAATAACGTTAGTAGATAAATTGTATTATGATTACCTCTGGCATATTTGGGAATAAAATATTCCGTCTGTAGACTTGATTAGCAATGACATTTCTACAGTTGTCTCACCACCCACGGCACAACTATTTCAAGTCACTGGAAACTAATTCAGTTTTATACTTTCGCATATTATTGTCGGAATATTATACTATTATTGAAATTAAATATTGATGACTTAAACAGTTTGTCATAAAACGAACATTAACCAATATGTTATTAAATTTATACACAATTGTATTAAGAATTTACTATATTATATTAAAGAATCTTTTATCAATCAAACGACAAAATTATTGAATACCATTTTTGCTTATTGTAGGCTTAAATGTGCCCTTAATTTATCAATTTTCTTTTATTTTGTCAAATTTATTCCTTTTTACTTCTTTTGTTGATGTATTAACAGAAGACTACTACTTTCATGCGCTGCTTATGCATTTGTGCGAGGAACTGTGAGTGTTCAGTATGTGGTTAGAATATCCTTAAACCAGTACTTGGCACTTTCCAACGCGTCCATGTAAAGGCTAAATCAAACTCGGCCTGCAATATTTTCAATTTTGACGTTTTGGAGGTTCTTGGAAAACTGGGGCTTGAAAAATTGTCTTTTTTTAAAGTGGGAGTGGTCAAAAACATAACATTTTACCCAAGCCACGTGCATACTGACTGTTACTTTTACCTGTACACTCGCAATTTACACTTGTGGGCAAGATGTCTGAGGTCTTTATTCATGCTGTATTTCATTTACGAAAGTGTTATGCTAAACATGTCATCGCTATTTGTATTGTACTGATTAACAAAATAAGTCTGTTATTGCTTCCCGGTATAAATTAATCTGCTCCTGGCCTTTTCATGTATGTATAAGAATTCAAATAATAAATGATGACACACAAACAAACAGCTAGGAATGACAACTATGTGATGTCTGGGAATAAAAATTTGTAGTTATGACTCCTTGAGAGGTGAAATATATGAAATAGGAATTGGCCTTCTGAATATTTACTAAGTAATGAAATACAGTATAAGTAAAATGTATGTTTGTCAAATGAATCATGCAATTACGTGATTGTAACGAAAAAGACAAACATTTTATAATGATTTAAGTTGTGCATGAAAATCAAAAACAATAGAAGAAATTAACTTTCACTGTATCTTTTTTTTTTCTCCTTGTTAGGCAACCAAACAGCAAATGTGCTATAATTCTCTTCAACTTTTGTTTTTCTTGAATTGTAAGCTAATAATTTTTGTCATAAAGGTAGTGTCGTGACCTGTGGTTTTCGTTTTCCTTTATTTGCTTTGATAAATCGATTAATTTCGTAATTATTTGTTGTGATATTCTCTGCAAATTGAATTCATATAAACAATCTGATTGAAAAAAAAACGTTCGATGACATATATTGGTTATTATACACACGTATTGCATCGTTTGATACTGCAAGTGAAGAATCTGCTTAAGGTGGGCTTCATATAAAAATCCAATATCCTAATGGAAATCTCTCGTGACAAGCTGATTATGTTTCTGTCTTATTGTCAAAGGTAAACGAAATATATGAAAGCCGTTCGCTGTATTCAGTAACATATAAAACAGACATACAAATCAGAATCAGCCAAATCCAATCAAATTGACTAAAGCCGATTATTTGCAACAGGGATATTACTAAAAGCTTATCATAAGACCGCCTTGTTTCTACGCTCGTATGCGTTGTACGCCTGTATCAATTTCAATTGTGGTAATAAGCTTAGAATTTCTATTCTGTTTAATATTTTTATACTGATACGTAGACAAATTGGAAAATTAGATTTGAATTTTTATTCAGAGCGCCATATCGAAGTTTAATAAGCTTATCTTTTCTCAGCTGAAATATGTTGTTCCGCTTAAACAAACAAATTGTATTTGCTGATGTCTGCCATATAACTTGTAATGAGAACTGATTGTAGATTATTACAAATGCAGATACATCATGATTTCTCTTTATCATCATGTAGTTATTTGCATATTCAGTGGTAGTTATTTTCCACGAATAATTGCCGCAATACTCAAAATATATGTGTCTGTTTAAGGTTATGAAGAACCTTTTTGTCTGCTCAGAACTTTTTTCTGACGCCCACTTCTTTGACAAACTGTTGTAAGTAGTAGTAATTATTGGTTAATCGTCGCACAATTGCGGTAGTAGAATTTCTCGTGTTCCTTCAGTTAATGTGTTCAAAAAATTGATGATTCAGTTCCTGTTTTAAATGAATAATTTCACAATTATCTAAAAGCATACTATAATACCCAATTTTGTAGCTATTTGGTATATACATCACTCAAAAATAGTGGGTGATATTATTTCAGTACTATAGGGTTATGAATTTATTTAATAGGCTGTTTGTGAAGCAATTAATATAATCGTTGCATTGCTTCCAGAAAGGTTAAACGTTATGGTCCTTGTATGAACGTTGACCACTTGTAATATAATTATATTTATATATAATTTGTAGTGTTTAATGTCAGATATCGTTAGTGTAAACAAAACAAATGAATACTTCATAAGGTATATATTTGCCTTGTTATAGAATATTAATAACATGATTATATTATTGTGAACACTAACATTGTTTCTTCAGTAGAAAAGGACTTATATGTTAAATGATACACATTAGGTTTCTTTTTGTTTTATTAAAATAAATATATACCTCATTTAGTGTTCTAGTACCTTATGTTTGAATAGTTATATTCATGTCATCTGCCTAGTCTCCTGACCAAAGTTTTACTATTGTCAAACGTACCATACTGGAAACGTCAATTAGAAATAGCTTTTAGTAAAAATATGTAATTATTATAACTATTGTAATGGCAATACCAAATAAATCAAAGTTCAAGTCATTTTTTATATAGAGAATTATCAAATGAAGCTTTGAAATACTGATTACATTTAACTTGGATAGTGTAAATGAACAGACAGCTGATATTCATCAATTTAAACAGGAAAACAACTAATGTATTTTCTTAAAGATGAACATATGATAATGCAAATCAGATATTTCTTCTTGCTGTTATGGTTTCAATTTTGAAAATGAGATTTGTTAAACACTATAATTAATTCATACTTTACTTTTATGTGACACTATAATCCGTTAAAAAGTGACCTGAAATGTCAGACAATATCCAATAACACAACTATTGTATTATTCCACAGAGATAAAGATAATGAACTGTTATCGGTTTTATGATTCACACATTAAAAGATTAAAAGCTACCTCAAGCAATTTTGTTCTAATAAGTTCGGATTGTGTTTCCTTTTTCAGTGTTAATTTACGACTTAATAAAAGTGTTCATGTAACAGGAAAAATTAATGAAAAAATTCATATATACAATTAAAGGTACATACATTATTTACTTGTTTCGTAACTTTAACAAAAACCAAATGTCATTCTATATAAATTATAAATATATAACTTGATTAATACCTTCATAATTAAAATCGAAATATATTTCATTTTTCATTTCCGAGTTTAGAAATGCATAAAAATATATTGGTGACTGTTTTTGGCATGGCAGGCATAATGTCATTTACGAGTAAAATAAGGGATAGAAAACAGCCAAACATTTGTACGAACACCGTAGTGCTCGATGTAGAAGCTGCTACTTAATGTATGTCATAAACTCTGCTACTCTGGTTACTATGTTTGTTTTTCATATTCATTGTCTGTTATCTATATGTTAGTAATGTGTTTCAAAATAATTTTAGTCTTTGACCAACTTTTCCAAATAAAGGCCTATTTTCATTTTTTTTTCTATCTCCAATAACTTTTTTATATTTAACGATATTCTATCCATCTCTACGGGTACAATGTCATTAGTGCAGACATTTATGAACTCTAGAAAATTCTTCCTAAATATGTCTTATTTTAATAAGAAAATGCTCAAGACATGTTGCGGATGCTGCAGTCCTTATTTCTGGCCAAGTTAATATTCTACCTTTAGCTTTTCGTTAAATAAAAACTGCCAGTTTCTTAATGACACCCATGTTTTCACACTGTATTTACCTATAATGTGTTGGGTTTAGAACTTAACATATCTTCTCTGTGATGTCAATTTAACATTTAAAAGAGATTTTAAAGCAATAATCAGTATTTTCAAAATATTGAAATAAAGCATAATCATTATATTTTTAAGATAATGTCTTGATGTTGTAAATATACGGTTGGCATCAAAATAAATTCCATTCAACAGCAAAGGACCTAATTAATATACATATATTATTGAATAAGAACCTTGTCAGAACATCTACACAAATTTCCAATGACTATAAATCTCATTTGACTCCTTTTTATTGTTCCTATGCTTACTGATAGAGGCCATATTGATTTGTTTATTGAACTCGTTCTTTTGACAGAATGAAGTTAGCCTTAAATCAGAAAAAGATATTGAGAAAAAATGTCAAACTAATTAAATGGAGGAAAATAAAATGTTTTCATACAAATGATAAAACAATCTGTCAATTTAACTGCTTCTACAGCGTATTAATAATTGTCGGTATTTTTCTTTTATTTTGTTATAATTAAGAAATATATACACCAGCGAATATAAAATGTTTCACAGTATGTTTTTCTTTTATAAAGAACCATCATATACCATAGTCCTGATGGATTTATAATGTCTTTTTGTTGAATATTACAATCAACCGGGATATATTTCTTATGTCACCCTCCATGTGTAGTAATTCGGATAATAAAATAAATAAAAAAAACATTATAATAGAGAGAAAAATATATCTCTGCATGTGATAGAAGACAACATTTACCCCTTATCTCATGTGAACGTGAATATTACGAGTTACACTCTCAGTGGAATATGACATTTATATAATCACAATGACATTTTCAATTTTATTAAATTCCGTAAACATCAAATATCAGTACGACGTTTTATTGATTGATAGTTTAAATAACGCCTCAAACATTCATTCAAAATAATTTATTTTCACAGTATTTACTCTTCATGATATATAATGTTGATAAATGATAAACTATAATACACAAATACTAAGAATGAACATAACTTTTATAAATTGTTGTATATATGTCTGTTTACAAACAATCATACATTTGAAAATGTTTCACTCAGTATCCTTTCAATCTGATTTAATTACATGTACCTCGTATATTCTAAAATCAAGTGTTGATAATGAGTCGGAAGGGAGAGTCATAGCATTTATATTTTGATAACTTTTAGAGAGCAAAGTGCACAAGTACGTGTTGTGTTTTTTGTATATCTTTGAATCTGGACAAGACCAGGAAAGAAACATTGTTTATTCTCCTTTCATTCTTCTTCAATGTCCAAGACTGTCATGAGACTGTAAATACATTAAAATGATATTTGTCTACGTACAGAACAAGTTGTGAATCTAATACTCTAATATGGCCACATATCGCCTGTCATTTTGTGTTTTGTGACCACCCACTATATTGTTATATCCGGCTGCAAGAAACTAATTTTGTTTTATACTCTCATATATCAAGATCTGGCAGCACATTATCAGGCTGCAAATACAGAGACTGTTTCTCGTAATAATAGCCTTAGACAATTTTATCTGTAATAGAGACGTTTCTGGTACCTATTTCAACCTGAGTATTAACAGGCTTAACTATATAAATATACACCATATAAAAACAATAATAAAGTACAAATATAGTGACATGGTTTCATTTTTAAGTTAAACAGCAATATATTATAAAACATGCTATTATATATGGATTTCACATACAAAATGTATTGATTTAATAAATATTTACTGTAGAAATTGAAAAAGATCAAATCTACGTTTTGGCTATGTTACATGTTATTGCGAACATAAAGGGAAATTTGCGAATGTACTAGTACTGAATGACATTGCAAATAAAGTTTTATTGACGTTGTATGTGGATAGAAATCTGGGACTTAAAATAAAGCCGGGTGATATTTCGCAAGTGAACCTTTCTTCCTTTTCTTAATTTATAGCATTATATGAATGAAAATTAAAAAAGAACCTTTCGATTGTTGTTTTGATGAAAGGAAGATATTTAAAAGTATTTTGGATAAAAGAAAATAAGCTATTTTGAAAAAAAAGTGAGAGTGGTCATGAACATGTACATATTATCCAAGCCACGTGCATACTGCCTGTAACTTTTACCTGTAAACTCGCCATCCTGTACACTGGCCATTTACACTTGTGGGCAAGATGTCTAAGGTCTTTACTCATGATGTATTTCATTAATGCAAGTGTTATGCTAAACATGTCATCGCTATTTGTATTGTACTGTTAACAAAATAATTCTGTTATTGCTTCCCGGTATAAATTAATCTGCTCCTGGCCTTTTCATGTATGTATAAGAATTCCAATAATAAATGATGACACACAAAAAACAGCTACAGAATGACAACATGTGATGCCTTCGATAAGATGTTGTAGGTATAACCTCTTGAGAGAGGTTAAATAAATGAAATATAAGATATGGCAAACAAGATCAACAAGGAAAGGTTGCTTTCAATGAGCGCAACCCCAACACCACCCAGCACCAAAGACCAGCGACCTTTGACCTTAAGTTGACCTTCGGAATATATACTAAGTTAAACATGAAATACAGTATGTATAAGTTAAAGGTATGGTTGTCAAATTAATCATGAAATTTCCTGATTGTATTAAAGAAGACAAACAATTTATAATGATTTAAATGGTGAATGAAAATAAAAAAAAAACAATAGGAGAAATTAACTTTTCACCATATCTTTTTCTTTTCCTTGTTAGACAACCACACAGCAAATGTGCTTTATTGCTCTTCAATTTTCGTTTTTCCTGAACTGTAAGCTAATTATTTTTGTCATAAATGTAGTGTCATGACCTGTGTTTTTTTTCTTCATTTGCTTCGATAAATCGATTAATTTCGTCTTTATTTGTTGAGATATTCTCTGCAAATTGAATTTAAATAAACGATCTGATTGCAAATACGTTTGATGACATATATGGGTTATGATACACGCGTATTGCATCGTTTGATACTGCAAGTGAAGAATCCGCTTAAGGTGGGCTTCATATAAAAATCCAATATCCTAATGGAAATCTTTCGTGACAAGCTGATTATGTTTCTGTCTTATTGTCAAAGGTAAACGAAATATATGAACGCCATTCGCTGTATTCAGTAAAATATAAAACAGACATACAAATCAGATTCAGCAAAATCTAATCAAATTGACTAAAGCCGATTATTTGCAACAAGGATATTACTAAAAGCTTATCATAAGACCGTCTTGTATGCATATATCAATTTCAATTGTGGTAATATGCTGAGAATTTCTATTCTGTTTTATATTTTTATACTGATACGTAGACAAGTTGGAAAATTAGATTTGAGTCTTTATTCAGAACACCAAGCTGAGGTATATTGTTCAGCTCAAACAAACAAATTGTATTTGCTGATGTCTGCAGTATAACTTGTAATGAGAACTGATTGTAGATTATTTCAAATGCAGATACCATCATGATTTCTCTTTATCATCATGTAGCTATTTGCATATTCAGTGGTTGTTATTTTCCACGAATAATTGCCGAAATACTCAAAAGAAACACATGTCTGTTTAAGGTTATTAAGAACCTTTGTGTCTGCTCAGAACTTTTTTCCTGACGCCAATTGCTTTGACAAGCTCTTAAAAGTAGTAGTAATTATTGAATTATTGATAAATTGTCGAACTATGGCGGTAGTAGAATTACTAGTATTTCTACAATTAATGGTTCCAAAAATATATGATTCAGTTCCTGTTTTAAATAAATAATTTCACAAGTATCTAAAAGCATACTTTAATACCCATTTTTGTAGGTTTTTGGTATATACATCACTCAAGAATAGTACGTGATATTACTTCAGTATTATAGGGTAATGAATTGATTAAATAGACTCTTTGTGAAGCTATTGATATAATCGTTGCATTGCTTCCAGAAAGGTTAAACGTTATGGTACTTGTATGACCGTTGACCACTTGTTATTTCCTATATTGCTATATATAATTATATCTATATATAGTTTGTATTGTTTGTATTGTTTAATGTCAGATATCGCTAGTGTAACCAAAACAAATGAATACTCCATAAGGTCTATATTTGCCTTGTTATAGAATATTATTAACATGATTATATTAATATGAACACTTATAGATTGTCCTCTTCAATAGAAAATCACTAATATGTTAAATGATACATATTCGGATTGTTTCAGCTTGATAAAAATAAATATATACATCATTTAGTGTTCTAGTTCCTTATCTTTGAATAGTTTTATCCATGTCATCTGCCAAACCTTTACTATTGTCAAACGTACCATACTGGAAACGTCAATTAGAAATAGCTTTTAGTAAACATATGTAATAATTATAAGCATTGAAATGACAATACCTAATAAATCAAGGTTCATGTCATTTTTAAGGGAGAGAATTATCAAATAAAGCTTTGAAATATTTATTACATCTAACTTGGATAGTGAAAGTGAACAGACAGCTCACATTCATCAACTTAAACAGGAAAACAACTAATGTATTTTCTTAAAGATAAACGTATAATAATGCAAACCAGATATTTCTTCTTGCTGTTATGGTTTCAATTTTGAAAATGAGATTTGTTAACACTTTTAATTCATACTTTACTTTTATGTGACACTATAATCCGTTAAAAAGTACCTGAAATGTCAGACAATATCCGATAACACAACTATTGAATTATTCCACAGAGATAAAGATAATGAACTGTAATTCGGTTTTATGATTCACACAATTAAAGGATTGAAAGCTGCCTCAGGCAATTTTGTTCTAATAAGTTCGGATTGTGTTACCTCGTTCGGTGGCAATTTACGACTTAATAAAAGTGTTCATGTTACAGGCAAAATTGATTGAAGAAATTCATATATACAATTTAAGGTACATACATTATTTACTTGTTTCGTAACTTTAACGAAAACCAAATGTAATTCTATATAATTTATAAATATATAACTTGAAAAATATCTTCAAAATTAAAATCTGAATACATTTCTTATTCATTTCTAATTTACGAAATGCATAAAAATATCTTGTTGACTGTTTTTGGCATGGCAGGCATAATGTCATTTACGAGTAAAATAAGGAAAACAGCCAAAGAGATGTACGAACAACGTAGTGCTCGATGTAGAAGCTGCTACTTAATGTATGTTTGTCATTCTTTTCATAAACTCTACTACTCTGGTTACTATGTTTGTTTTTCATATTCATTGTCTGTTATCTATATGTTGGTAATGTGTTGCAAAATATAATTTTAGTCTTTGACCAACTTTTCCAAATAAAGGCCTATTTTTCTTTCTTTTTTTTTTTCTATTTCCAATAACCTTTTTTATTTAAAGATATTCTATCCATCTCTACGGGTAAAATGCCATTTGTGCAGACATTTATGAACTCTAGAAAATTCTTTCTAAATATATCTTATTTTAATAAGATAATGCTCAAAATATGTTGCGGATGCTGCAGTCCTTATTTCAGGCCAAGTTAATATTCTACCTAATAAAAACTGCCAGTTTCTTAATGACACCCATGTTTTCATGCCGTATTTACCTATAATGTGTTGGGTTTAGAACTTAAAATATCTTCTCTGTGATGTCAGTTTTCAGTATTTTCAAAATATTAAAATAAAGCATAATAATTATATTTTTAAGATAATGTCTTGATGTTTTAACTATACGGTTGGCATTAAAATAAATTCCATTTAACAGATAGTAACCGTATCAAAGGACCTAGTTAATATTGAATATATTATTGAATAAGAACCTTGTCAGAACATTTACACAATTTACAATTACAGGATAAAAAATCTCATTTGACTCCTTTATTGTTCCTATGCTTACTGATAGAGGCCATATTGATGTGTTTATTGAACTCGTTCTTTTGACAGAATGAAGTTAGCCTTAAAACAGACTAAGATATCGGGTAAAAATGTCAAGCTGATTAAATGTGATAGAGATGAAATTGCTGATTATTAAAGAGATCAGGGATCAGAATGGAAGGGGAAAAAGTTTGCCTTCTGTCTCACACATCTTGTATTGGTTAATTATTATGATTTTCGATATTGATAAATATCGAGCGAGCATAAAAAATTGAATAGAAATGATAAAACAGTCTGTCAATTTAACTGCTTTGGGCAGCATATTAATAATTGTCGGTATTTTTTCATTTTCTTATAATTGTGAACTATATACAGCAGCGAATATAAAATGTTTCACAATATGTTTTTCTTTTACAATACTTTAGTCCTGATAGATTAATAATGTGTTTTTATTGAATATTACAATCTTCAAGAATTCACCCCGGAATTTATTTCTTATGTCACCCTCCATGTGTATTTATTTGGATAAAAAACACGTTTAATAGAGAGAGATAAAATAACACAAAAAACATCACTCTGCATGTGATAGACGACAAAACTTAATGTCTCATGTGAACATTACCCCTTGTCTCGTGTAAACATTACGATTCATCACTCTCAGTGGAAAATGATATTTATATAATCAAAGTGACATTTTCATTTTTAATAAAATACGTAACAATAATATCAATACGATGTTTTATTGATGTATACTTCAAATAACGCATCAAACAGTCATTAGAATTAGTTCTTTTCACAGTATTTACTGTTCATGATATAAAATGTTGATAAATGATAAACTATAATACACAAATACTAAGAAAGAACATAACTTTTATAAATTGTTGTATATATGTCTGTTTACAAACAATCATTCATTTGAAAATGTTTCACTCAGTATCCTTTCAATCCAATTTAATTACATGTACCTCGTATATTCTAAAATCAAGTGTTGATAATGAGACGGAAGGGAGGGTCATAGCATTTATCTTTTGATAACCTTTAGGGAGCATAGTGCATAAGTGCGTGTTGGTTTTTAGCTCGACTTTTCTATGAAAAGGGGAGCTATCCTACTCGCCCCGGCGTCGGCGTCGGCGTCGGCGTCGGCGTTAGCGTTGGCGTCACACCTTGGTTAAGTTTTTCGTACCACCCCACTTTATTTCAGAAGTATTACAAGTATGGCTTTGAAACTTACCATACTTGTTCACCATCATAACCTCCATCTACAGACAAGAGTACATAACTCTGTCAAGGTTTTTGACAGAATTATGGCCCTTTTTTGACTTAGAAAGTGTATTGAGCTTGGTTAAGTTTTTTGTACCACCTCACTTTATTTCAAAACCATTGGAGGTATTGCCTTGAAACTGACCATACTTGTTTACCATCACGACCTTCATCAACAGACAAGAGGACATAACTCTGTCAAGGTTTTTGACAGAATTATGCCCCTTTTTGACTTAGAAAATACATTGAATATGGGTAAAATCCACTTATTGCCTTAACCCTTTGAGATATTGCTTTGAAACTTTTAATGCTATTTCACATCATTACCCCCATCTGTACGCAAGAGAAGGTAACTCTGTCAAGGATTTGTTTTAAAAATTAAGGCCTTTTATCGACTTAGAATCTTGGTTAAGTTTTTTGTACCACCTCACTTTATTTCAAAACCATTGGAGGTATTGCTTTGAAACTGACCATACTTGTTTACCATCACGACCTTCATCAACAGACAAGAGGACATAACTCTGTCAAGGTTTTTGACAGAAATTATGCCCCTTTTTGACTTAGAAAATACATTGAATATGGGTAAAATCCACTTATTGCCTTAACCTTTGAGATATTGCTTTGAAACTTTTAATGCTATTTCACATCATTACCCCCATCTGTACGCAAGAGAAGGTAACTCTGTCAAGGATTTGTTTTAAAAATTAAGGCCTTTTATCGACTTAGAATCTTGGTTAAGTTTTTAGTACCAGTCCACTTTTTGACTGAACTGTTTGAGATATTAATTTGAAAGTTGGAATACTTGTTTACAATCATGATTCCCAAACATGTCCAGGAGAAGGTAATTCTGTCAAAGATTTTATTTGAATTATGGCCCTTAACTGTCAATGTTTTGTATTATAGGCAAGCACTAAAAAAGTCGAGCGCGCTGTCTTATGGACAGCTCTTGTTTGTATATCTTTGAATCTGGACAAGACCACGAAAGAAACAATGTTTATTCTCCTTTCATTCTTCTTTCAATGTCTAAGACTGTCATGAGACTGTAAATTCATTAGAATAATATTTGTCTACGTACAGAACAAGATGTGGATCTAATACTCTAATATGACCACATATCGTCTGTCATTTTCTGTTGTGTGACCACCCACTATATTGTTATATCCGGCTGCCAGAAACTAATTTTGTTTTATACTCTCATATATCAAGATCTGGCAGCACATTATCAGGCTGCAAAAACAGAGACTGTTTCTCGTAATAATAACCTTAAACAATTTTATCTGTAACAGAGACGTTACTGGTACCTATTTCAACCTGAGTATTAACAGGCTTTACTATATAAATATACACCATATAACATATAAAAACAATAATAAAGTACAAATATAGTGACATAATTTCATTTTTAAGTTAAACAGCAATATATTATAAAACATGCTATTATATATGGATTTCACATACAAAATGTATTGATTAAATAAATATTTACTGTAGAAATTGAAAAAGACTAAATCTACATTTTGGCTATGTTTCATGTTATTGTGAACATAAAAGGAAATTTGCGAATGTACTAGTACTAAATGTAACAGACATTGCAAACACAGTTTTATTGACGTAGTATGTGGATGGAAATCTGGGACTTAAAATAAAGCCGGGTGATAGTTCCGCAAGTGAACCTTTCTTCCTTTTCTTTATGTATAGCATATATGAATGGCAGTTAAAAAAGAACCTTTCGATTGTTGTTTTGATGGAAAGAAGATGTTTAATAAAAAGAAAATAATCTATTTTTTTAAAAAAGTGGAAGTAGTCATAAACATGTACATAATATCAAAGCCACGGCCAGATTGTCTGAACTTTTACCTGTACACTCGCCATTTACATTTTTGGGTTGGATGTTTGAGGTCTTTATTCATGTTGTATTTCATTTATGCAAGTGTTATGCAAAACATGTCATTGTTATTTGTAATGTACTGATTAACACAATAATTCAGTTATAATTTGCTTCCCGGTATAAATTAATCTGCTCCTGGCCTTTTCATGTATGTATTAGAATAATAAATAATAAATAATAAATGATGACACACACACAATCAGCTAGAGAATGGCATCTACCGGGTATGTGATGTCTGGAAATAAGATTTTGTAGTTATAACTCATTGAGCCGTTAAATATATGAAATATAAATTGACCATCTGAATAATAACTAAGTTAAACATGAAAAACAGTATAAGTAAAAGGTATGTTAGTTAAATGAATCATAAAATTTCGTGATTGTAACAAAGAAGACAGACATTTTGTAATGATTTAAGTGGTGCATGAAAATAAAAAAAACAAAAGGAGAAATTAAATTTTCACCTTATCATTTTCTTTTCCTTGTTAGGCAACCAAACAGTAAATGTGCTATATTTCTCACCATTTTTTGTTTTTCCCGAATTGTAAGTTAGTTATTTTTGTCATGAATGTAGTGTCGTGACCTGTGGTTTTCTTTTTGCCTTATTTGCTTTGATGAATCGATTAATTTCGTAATTATTTGTTGTTTTCTCTGCAAATTGAATTCATATAGACAATCTGATTGCAAAAACGTTCGATAACATATATTAGTTATTATACACACGTATTGCATCGTTTGATACTGCAAATGAAGAATCCGCTTAAGGTGGGCTTCATATAAAAATCCAATATCCTAATGGAAATCTCTCTTGACAGCTGATTATGTTTCTGTCTCAGAGGTAAACGAAATGTATGAAAGCCGTTCGCTGTATTCAGTAAAATATAAAACAGACATACAACTCAGAATCAGCAAAATCCAATCAAATTGACTAAAACCGATTATTTGCAACAAGCTTATCATAAGACCGTCTTGTTTCTATGCGTTGTAAGCCTGTATCAATTTCAATTGTGGTAATAAGCTGAGAATTTCTATTCTGTTTTATATTTTATACTGATACGTAGACAAATTTGAAAATTAGATTTGAGTCTTTATTCAGAACGCCATGTCGAAGTTTAATAAGCCTATCTTTTCTCGGCTGAAATATATTGTTCAGCTTAAACAAACAAATTGTATTTGCTGATGTCTGCAATATAACTTGTAATGAGAACTGATTTTAGATTATAACAAATGCAGATTCCATCATAATTTCTTTTTATCATCATGTAGCTATTTGCATATTCAGTGGTTGTTTTTTTTCACGAATAATTGCCGCAATACTCAAAAGAAACACATGTCTGTTTAAGGTTATGAAGAACCTTTGTGTCTGCTCAGAACTTTTTTTCTGACGCCAATTTCTTTGACAAATTGTTGAAAGTAGTAGTAATTATAATTGATAAATTGTCGAACTATGGCGGTAGTAGTATAACTAGTATTATTACAATAATGTGTTCAAAAAAAAAGATGATTCAGTTCCATTTTTAAATAAATAATTGCAGAATAACCTTAAAGCATACTATAATACCCAATTTTGTAGCTTTTTGGTATATACCGTACATCTATCAATGATAGAAGGAGATACTATTTCAGTATTATAGGGTAATTTAATGATTAAATAGGTTGTATGTGACTCAATTAATATAATCGTTGCTTTGCTTCCAGAACGGTTAAACGTGATGGTCCTTGTATGACCGTTGACCACTTGTTATATAATTATATTTATATATAATTTGTAGTGTTTAATGTCAGATATCGTACGTGTAACCAAAACAAATGGATACTTCATAAGGTATATATTTGCCTTGTTATAGAATATTAATAACATGATTATATTATTGTGAACATTTAAAGATTGTTTCTTTAGTAGAAAGGGACTTATATGTTAAATGATACACATTAGGTTTGTTTTTGTTTTATTAAAATAAATATATATATATATCATATAGTGTTATAGTACCTAATGTTTGAATAGTTATATCCATGTCATCTGCCTAGTCTCCTGACCAAATTGTTACTATCGTCAAAAGTACCATACTGGAAAGTCAATTAGAAATAGTGTTTAGTAAACATATGTAATTATTATAACCATTGTAATGACAATACCAAATAAATCAAGGTTTGTGTCATTTTTCTGAGAAAGAATTATCAAATAAAGCATAGAAATATTGATAACATCTAACTTGGATAGTGTAAGTGAACAGACAGCTCACAATCATTAACTTAAACAGGAAAACAACTAGTTATGTATTTGCTTAAAAATAAACATATAATGCAAACCAGATATTATGGTTTCAATTTTGAAAATGCGATTTGTTAACACTTTTAATTCATACTTTACTTTTATGTGACACTATAATCTGTTAAAAGGTGACCATAAATGTCAGACAATATCCAATAACACGATAATGAACTGTTATTCGGTTTTATGATTCACACATTCACGGATTGAAAGCTGCCTCAGGCAATTTTGTTCTAATAAGTTTGGATTGTGTTACCTCGTTCAGTGGCAATTGACGACTTAATAAAAGTGTTCATGTTACAGGCAAAATTAATTGAAGAAAATCATATATACAATTCAAGTTACATACAGTATTTACTTGTATAACGTTAATGAAAACCAAATTTAATACTATATAATTTATAAATATATAACTTGGATAATATCTTCATGATTAAATCATGATAATTTGTTGGTTACTGTTTCTGGCCTAGCAGGCAAATTGTCACTTACTAGTAAAATATGTGATAGAAAATTACCAAAGATTTGTGCGAAGTTCTCGGTGTAGAAGCTGCTTTTTAATTTATATTTGCCATCCCTTTCCTAGACTCTGCTACTTTTGTTACTGTATTTTGTCGTAATCATGTCATGTTATATATATGTTCATTTTTTTTCTATTTCCCATAACTTTTTTTATTTTAAGATATTCTATACATATATACGGATAAAATGCCTTTAGTGCAGACATTTATGAATTGTAGAAAATTCTTCCTGAATATATCTTTTTTTAATAAGATAATGTTAAAACTATGTTGAGGAGTCTGCATTTCTTATTTCTGGCCAGGTTAATTATACCTTTAGATTTTCTTTAAATAAAAACTACCAGTTTCTTAATGGCACCTATGTATTCATACCGTATTTACCTATAATGCGTTGAGTTCACAACTGCACATAATCTTCTCTGCGATGTCAATTTAACATTTAAAAGCGACTGTATGGCAATTATCAGTATTTAAAGCTGCAAACCTTCAGATGAGCCAATAATATTTCATTGTGAAAATAACTAAAAAAAAAATAAGAGAAGTAAAAACATTCAATATCCAAGTTATATTTTACATGTAACGTGGGGTTTAAGACTGATTTTGCAGTATTTTATCACAATATTTCTACTGCGTTTCTAACGCAGTAAGGGCTGTTTTTGCATATGTTGACCACTGTTTGGTAATTTTCTTGGATTGTAAGTGCCTATTGCAATATGTAAATTACTTTTATTTGTTCACCTAGGAATATTTTACTTTTAAATGCATTTCCAAAATTTTCATGAAAATAACATGAATCTGGAGGCCTGCTGCTTTAAGATAATATCTTGATGTTGTAAATATAGATTGGCATTAAAATAAATTCAATTCAACAGCAAGTAAGCGTATCAATAGACCTAACTAATATACATATAGTATTGAATAAGAACTTTGTCAGAACATTTACACAAATTTCCAATTACTAGATAAAAATCTCATTTGACTACTTTTTATTGTTCCTATGCTTACTGATAGAGGCCATATTGATGTGTTTATTGAACTCGTTCTTTTGACAGAATGAATTAAGCCTTACAACAGAAAAAGATATTGAGAAAAGATGTCAAACTAATTAAATGTGATAGAGATGACATTGCTAATTATTAAAGAGATCACGGATCAGAATGGAGGTGGAGAAAAATGTTTTCCTTCTGTCTCACACATACATCTTGGATTGGTTATTTATTATGATTTTGGATATTGATAAATTTCGAGCGAGCATAAAGAGAAATTGAATAGAAATGATAAAACAATCTGTCAATTTAACTGCTTCGGACAGCATATCAATATAATTGTCAGTATATTGTTCTTTTATTTTGTAATAATTAAGAAATATATACATCAGCAAATATAAAATGTTTATCAATTTGTTCTCCTTTCATTAAAACCCATCATATGCCGTATCCTGATATATTTATAATGTATTTTATTGAATATTACAATTATAGAGAATTTTCCCCGGGATATATTTCTTATGTCAATATCCATGTGTAGTAATAAAATGTAAAAAAACAACATTATAATAGAGAGAAAAATATCTCTCTGCAGGTGATAGAAGAAAACAGTTACCCCTTGTCTCGTGTGAACGTTACCCATTGTCTAGTGTGAGTGGAGTTTCACTTTTTTAGATTCCGTAAATATCAAAATTTAATATCAGTACGATGTTTTATTGATTGATAGTTCAAGTAACGCCTCAACATTCATTAGAATTATTTTTTTCACAATATTTACTATTCATGATATATAATGATGATAACCTATAATAAACCAATACTAAAGGACGATCATAATCTTTTCAAATTGTTGCATATTTGTCTGTTTACAAACAATCATTCATTTGAAAATGTTTCACTCAGTATCCTTTCAACCTGATATTATAACATGTACCTCACATATTCTAACCTAAATGTTGATAATAAGACGGAAGAGACGGTTATAGCATTTATAATTTGATAACTTTTAAAGAGCAAAGTGCACCAGAGCGTGTTGCGATATTTTTGTAGACAAGACTACGAAGCATTGCTTATTCGCCTTTCATTCTGCTTTCAATGTCAGAGATTGTCATGAGACTGTAAATACATTAAAGTGATATTTGTCTACGTACAGAGCAAGATGTGAATCTAATACTTTAAAGGAATAGGAATGGATGGATTGATGTTTGTCTAATATAAATATTCATCATTAAAAAAGAGGTACCATGACAGTTTTTTTGTTGACATCAACCTTTTAAGTGAGAAATTCGTGTTTTAAGACACTATTTTTTACTTGAGAAATAAGTTCATGGGCGCCGCCATTTTGGCGTTCTGTCATTCTCGCGAGACAGACGAGACCGAGATTGTGACGTGTTATACCCACTTCCGGTATAGGTGAACACGCTGGTACAACTGAAATATATCTTGACGAAGAACTTATTAATTTTATTGCGCACATTATTTATTATTTATGAAAACATCATATGGAACTGAATTGCTTTAATTAATTAATTGAAGACGCCGCGGCATTAATTATCATTTGTCCGATTTTCAAGCTTGCTGATGATCCCACCACATGATTTAAGCAATGACTGCTTAGTTTTCAAAGATAAACCATCAATTTAATTTGGGTGCTTTGAGAAACTTCTTCAAATTGACGATATATCCTTTTATTTGGTATTTAATTTTCGCTAGACAAGCTGTCTGAATAGGGTACATCGCCAGTCATGTATCTTTTTCTCAGCGGTAAATATCAACTAAATCCAATATGCAGATATTTCCTGAGGACGCGATTTTCCGACATTGACGCTAAAATTAAAATGGCCCAGGAAAATCGGCAGCTAGACTAATATCGTATGAAAACAAAACTGTCCGTTAGGTTATTTAGGCACCCAGTCAAAACTGGTACCAACAGCAACAGGTTGCCCATTCCCCTATAATTACGCATATTCTAGGGTTTATCCAGTTCCCTAAAGCTCTTTTCTTCGTTATCTACTTACCAAATTCCTTTCCCCGACAGATACGCATTTCTACTACCGTAAATTTAATCCAATAAAACAAAAAATCATAAATCTACTTAATATTCAAAATGATAATTGGTAACTGAAAAAATGTGTTGCTATTGTATGAAATGCTGTAATTTACAGCATAACTTGACAGGTGCGGAACTTAATTTCCCCTAAGGTCATTCAGTTCACTGATGAAGCGTAAAAAAATGTCTATTTCGTCATTAGAATATTTGACAAGGGTGATTAACCAATCAGGGCAACATTGTGCATGATCAAAAGGTCTGTCGGCACAGAGGCGTACAAGGAGCAATAAAAATCGTTAGCACAGTGAGGAACATTTGGTGCAAATTAGGAACAATTAAAATGGATAATGCACAGTATTAGTCATAAGTAGTAAGAACCAGCAATTGTGTGAATAAATTATGCAAATGAGATTTTTGAGCAGCCAATAAAAATGTTTTGCATGCAGTTAATATTAGGCTACGATTACGATTTAAATAAATACCACGAAGCATCATACGTTGACAGACATGTAAACAATTTAGTTCTCAAAAGAGTTGCTCAGACTCAATCAAACCGAGTCTGCAATTCTTGTGTTATTTTGTTGTGATTAATGCTTCCGAGGGATCACTTTGTTTCCAGAATTTGCTTATATTTTTGAAATGTGTACATCACTACTAACATATGTTCACACCTTTTAATTTGAAAATCAGAATCAAACTGCAAAAATTTAATTACATGTACTATTAAGAACACGTTTAAGTAGGATTTAAATAATAATGATAATGATCGCCGTTCAATAATTAACAGCCAATTATTCGTTGGTGCGTTTGTTTGTTTATTTAATTACATTATTTGATTGTGAAACTTTGTTAAATAATAACATGTGTTTTTATTAACTCTGTGAAATATTGTTTAATTACATTAAGATGAGACTTTAATGAACATAGCATTGTTTGGAGTAACGGGCATCACTGGCCTGAAGTGTTGCGACCGGTAGACGTTGGTTTTTTATTTGTTTCTTTATTTTTTTATTTTTTGATATTGTTACGTATTTTGAACAATAAAAAAATCGCCTCTACATCTCCTGTGAAAATTAAATTGTCTGGTCAATACTTTATTATGTAAATATTTTGCTACGAATTAACTAGATTTATCATAAATCTAAAGATGTGGGGAAATGACATCACGCGCACCTGTTTTTATACGGCCAATACACAAACATGGTCGCGCCTAATGATTTGTAGAAATCGGCGATTAAGCGATTTAAATTTCGTTATCATGTGTTTAATATTATTATTTGGCGGCAGAAAATTTGCAGATTTATTATTTATAGTATTCGTTTTCTGAAATCAAGTTTTTATTCTAACCTTGTTTTTCCCTTTAATATGACCACATATCGTCTGTCATTTTCTGTTGTGTGACCACCCACTATATTGTTATATCCGGCTGCCAGAAACTAATCTTGTTTTATACTCTCATAAATCAAGATCTGGCAGCACATTATCAGGCTGCAAAAACAGAGACTGTTTCTCGTAATAATAGCCTTATACAATTTCATCTGTAACAGAGACATTAATGGTACCTATTTCAACCTGAGTATTTCGAGGTTAAACTATATAAATATACACCATATAACATATAAAACAATAATAAAGTACAAACATAGTGACATGGTTTCATTTTTATGTTAAATAGCAAAATATTATAAAGTATATTATTATATTAAAATATGAAATACAAAATGATTGATTTAATAAAACATGACTGAAGAAATTAAAAAAGATATTAAATCTATGTTTAAGTTATATTTCATTTATTGTGAATATAAAGAAAAGTTGTAACGAATGTATTAGTTCTAAACGTAAAAGAATTAGCAAGCATTTTTTTACGTAGTTTGTCAACAGGATTGATTGTTTACTATCCTAGCTTTGATATGAGGTTCCGCATGATGAATGATTTTACCACTTATTATGTCGCAGATTTGCATGAATTCGTATGAAAAGGTTTGTTCTCCAAATATTTGTCTATAAAGTCATTTAAAACAAAAAAAACATATTTGAATAGTGTCAGCCACAAAATAACCATTTTAACAAGAGAGAGAACTGTACATTAACAATAAATATGACTGTGTTTGAGTTGTTTCCCTTTGTATATGATATGGTGGACAGTATAGCAGTGTGTGTTTATATTTATGAAAACTTGGAAAATGTTTTAAACATTTACAAAGCCTTATGGACATTACAATTTTTAGCTCGACTATACGAAGTATATGGAGAGCTGTCCTACTCGCCCCGGCGTCGGCGTCCGCGTCCGCGTCCAGATTTTAGATTAAAGTGTTGGTGCCGTAAAATATTTTTCACTATAACTTTGTCATTTCTTAAGGTATCAACTTCAAACTTCAAATATATGTTCCTTATCATCAACCACATCTTATGTGACAAGGTTTATAACTCTAGCACCAATAGTTTCAGATTTATCTCCCCTTGAACTTAGAATTTTCTTTAAAAAATACTATTTTTTACTGATACTTCTTTATTTCTTAAGGGATCAACCTCATACTTCAAATATATTTACGTTATCATCATCCCCATCTTATGTGACAAGGTTCATAACTCTAGCACCAATATTTTCAGATTTATCTCCCCTTGAACTTAGAATTTTCCACAAAAAAATACTATTTCTTACTGTTTCTTCTTTATTTCTTAAGGGATCAACCTCATACTTCAAATATATTTACGTTATTATCATCCCCCATTTTATGTGACAAGGTTCATAACTCTAGCACCAATATTTTCAGATTTATCTCCCTTTGAACTTAGAATTTTCTATAAAAAATATTATTTTTACTGTAACTTATTTATTTCTAAAGGGATCAACTTCATACTTCAAATATATTTACGTTATCATCATCCACATCTTATGTGACAAGGTTCATAACTCTAGTACCAATATTGCAAGAATTAAATCCCCATAAACTTAGATTTATTTACTAGAAAAATGTTATTTTTTATTTTAACTTTTTTATTTTTTAAAGGTATTTACCTCAAACTTCAAATACTTATTCCTTATCATCAATTACATTTTATGTGACAATGTTCATAACTCTTGAAGCAATATTTACAGATTTATCTCTCTTTGAACTTAGGATTTTCTTTAAGAAATATAATAACTTCTTTATTTTTTAAGGTATCTACTTCAAACTTCAAATATATATTTCTTATCATTACACAAATGTTGTGTGGCAAGGTCCATAACTCTAGCATGACTATTTCTAGAATTATTGCCCTTGATCTTGGAATTTATGTTAACAAATGTTATTTTTTTACTATAACTTAATAAATAATTATACATAATTGATTTTTCTTTCATAGTTTTGTCCTCCTTACTGCGTCCAGTATTTTATTAGTCGAGCTCCGCTGTCTCCTGTGACAGCTCTTGTTTGGTTTGCTTTTGACTTTTTTCCTTTTAACTTTTCTAAAAGTATGTGATTCATGGGTACGATGCTTACTTATGAATGAGAGGTCTGGTTGTATCTAAGTCCAGGCAATTTCATTTTTATTGTCATTTTATAGTAATGCTAACTTTTTACTCAACAACAATAAAGATATGCAAAAAAAATGTTGACGGAATGTACATAAATGAGGTTTTTATACAATCTAGAAACTAGCTGTAAAAAGGGGAAGTCTATTTAAAATGAAAGAAAATGTTGAAAGAAGTTATCACTTGTTTACTAAAGTAACTTTGTTATTATATAGGTCCAGAATGTAAACAAAAACATAAATAATTTCTATAAAAAAAAACATCTCTTTTTCAAAAATGATTTCCTTAAATATGCAATGGTGATTGAAATTTGGGCAAAATGAAAGGACGACGTGTGGCATAAAAGAAATAACAATAAAACAAAATAAAAGATGGATGGTGAAATTTGTTTATATTCGAAAAAAATAAATGTCTTATGATATCTAGAAAAGAACTAAAAGTAATGTAATTGACATCTATTAATTTTTGTCAAATGGGCAAAGTGTTGTCAAGCGTGACTTAGCACAGAAGTTAGTAACGGTGTAGAATTAAGATGATAAAAAGAAAAACATGTTATGCTTTACCTGATACATTAAAAATGTCACCTTTATTGTTAATATTTGTACATTTCTTAAACTGTTATTATAATTTCTTCAGTTTGATTGTTTGAATGTTAATCATACACTTACTGTTTTAAAGGAATGTTGACATTGAAATCAATCTAACAAAAATACCTGTCCAATGTCTTAAAAATGAAAATTCAATTGTGAGATGTGTACACTGTGAAAGACAAATTATCATAATCATTCATATTTCTTTCTAATTGGTTTTGTTTTCTTAGTAAAATTTGTCATGTGGCGATTGTCAAATGTATCTATTCATGTTTATTAAGATTACCATTCTTTTCTTGCAATTTTTGTACACGTGGATAATAATGAGAACATGGTTTGTTTGATTAATTGGGTTTTACGTCATATCAACACTGAATAGATCAGACTTTCCATCTTTACTAGTGCCGAAAGACCTCAGGTGCCCATCCGCGCATTATTTCAGGCAAGAACGGGCACCTGAGTAGAACATGCTTTGTCTTAAGCTTAAAGCTGCATGCCTCAAGTTGAGTCAAAATATTTCAATAAAATCAAACTTGAGAAATATGTACTAAGATTTTAGGAAAAGTAAAATGATTCAAGATTCAAGTAATAGTTTACATGTTATGTGCAGTTAATGACTGATTTTTTTTTGGTATTTACAAGTATATTTCTACTGCGCTACTAACGCAGTAAGGGCTATTAATGCATATTTTACCACTTTTTGGAAGTTATTACGTGGGTTGTAAGTGCCATTGGTAATGTGTAAATTGCTTCCTTTTGGTTATTTCACAATATTATACATTCAAATACATTTTCAAAATTTTCATGAAAATTAGCATGTATCTGGAGGCGTGCTGCTTTAAGAAACAGTAAATAAATACTCATTTTGATGAACGTTTTGTATCTTTATAAGCAGCTATGCAGGAATAATTTTAAAACCGGTCGATTCGCAAATAATGGTGCACAATAAATCATTAAAGGCTATATTTTACTAGATATCTGCTATTTGACAGAAATAACATTTCTTCGACATTGTAAAACATCCTGACGTTTCTTATATCTTAAAATATTTCCGTTTCTAGATATAAATTATTTATAGATGACAACGGAACATCGATTTTAATAACGCTAGAGTGAGAGTTCATGTAACAGGAATTTAAAGTCATCAATTTGCTGTGTGATTCAGATTTTAATACAAATTTGTCACACAGTATCACAAACATTCTGTTTCTTTCTGTAGTGCTGAATTGGGCGATATTTAGCTTTTTCTCAGTATATCCCTCCGGTAGAACGTTTTTTTAGGCTAGGCCATTTTAAGTAATAAACATCTTTTCTTTTAGTGCTTTCCCACATATTCTTTAATTTTAAAGTTAACTGGATTTCACCCGAAATGTCAAAAAGGCAGGACGGCATGATCGACTTGTTAACGCGCCGGACTAGTTATATACGGATTGCTAGCTCCGTGGGTTCAAACCCCGTCAGGGACAAGCCATTATGTCCTTTAGCAAGGAATTTTACATTAATTGCATGGTCAGTACTAGTTGTTTCTAGGAACGTATTTGAGAGTGAGTATTGAGCTTATAGCTTCCAAATTAATCTACTAATGAAGTGTTCCATAGACATTTTTAGTTTTCCTTTTTCTTTCTACATATTGTTTCGGCAATGTCTTTACATTTCTGTATTCGAGTGATCTTGGTGCTGCAAATTTGTAACGTTGTGTTAATATACAACACTGATGTGCTTAAGGCAAATAAACCAAATTCATATACCTGCTTATATACCTATCTATGTATATAGTTGATATTAATAAAACCCGATGCATAATTTCTCAATAATTTGGAAAAATACTCAATTTACTCAACTTTGGACCATCTACTTCATTGAATTGTTTTCACACTCAGTGACTTTTGGGGGAAGAATGTAATTGTGCTTTTTTGTTGTTTTTAAATTTATGTAATAAATGAAAATTAAGATTTGATTGAGCAAAACATTTCTATAACTTTGGTTTAAACGTCATCTATAAAGTCTCTGTTTGTCACCAGTTTAACAGCATGATAATTGCAAAATTCAAATGAATTTGTAAAATCCAACATTTATTCTTAATTAATGAAAATAAGTATTGTAAATTATATCAAAATAAACCTATTGAAAATTATCTATTTGTTATGATGGGTTTTAAAATTGTGGTTTGATTGTAAGCAATAATACTATTTATTGTTGGTAAGTGTTATATCTTACCAAACAAGTTTTTATTTTTTCAATTATCGTACGAATTGTGCATGCCGACTTACCTACCAATGAACCCTGTCACGGATGTTGATCGTGTGTGTGCAAGACACATATTGGAAATGAAAACATTTCTATCAGGTTTCATTTCTCATCGCATTTTCGGTAAAACATCCTTTCTGATTTCAGAACAGTATCACAATACTGCGTGGGATGTTTCATTTAGAAAGACATCTAATATCTAATATTATAAGCATTTAGAAACGTCACTGAATGATGATATTATATCAAAGCATGTGGTTGAAATTGAATTTAGCTTTTTTTTATCTAAAGGTTATCTGTACATTTATATATCATCAGAAGCCTTTGTGAAGCAAACACAATTGTTTGTAGAAATATCCGTTTTTACCTTTCATCATCTAATATAAAACATATATTTTACTGAAACATACTAGTAATATTTCCTGTTTCAGATTTATGCTTCTCTGTGATCTTGAATATTCAATAACAGAATGCAAAACACTAAATAAAAACGTTTTATTGGTGATTACTTATTAACCACAAATATGTTAAAATATCAAGACGATATTTACCCTACAAAATGAATCAGTGTAACTTCACGAGGGAGGAACTGTTACACGAAGGATGGAGTTTTTTATGATAACTTGTCAGGAGTTCTTGTGGTAACTGTCACGGAGTTCGTCGGAAAGCGTTTGTATATACTACAAAAACACTCGTCAAAAATACAAAAAAAGTAATTTTTATCATTAAAATCTAACTTAGCACCTAAAACTCACTTTTAAAGATAAAAAAACTGTTGACGAGCATTTTTGTAGTATATACAAATGTTTTCCGACAAACTCCGTAAGAGTTATCACAAGAACTCTTGACAAGTTATTATGAGAACTCCATCCCTCTTGTAACAGTTCCTTCCCCGTGCACTTTACCTCAACATAATCAAAATAAAATTTAGATCCTATTAACTTTTGGAAAGTCAACAGTACAACATAAAATATTTCATTTTCTTGAATGATAAGGATTTTTTAACATTCTATATACTTTTTATTTAACTTTCTATATACTTTTTTATTTAACTTTCTATATACTTTTTATTTTGTGATGATCATGGGTTATAATCTAATTTTCAGCAGGATTTTTAATTGAAATAAAATATGTATAATCATAAGCCATTGACAAAATAATATAAAGGATTTTTTTTTGGAAACGAACTTTCTAGTTTAGAGAAAGAGGATTGTTGTAGTTCAACGTACTGAGTATCGTACACGACAGTAGTACCAGTACGACAGTACGACGGTGACCGTGCGACAGCATAATGGTGATAGTACAACAGTCGATAGTGTCACTACGATAGTATGATGGACAATCACCATCTTAATGTGGTGCTTCCTATCGTACTTTCGTACTGTCACAATCGAACTGACGTTCTGTCACCGTCGTACTGGTACTGTCGTGTACGATACCCAGTACGTAGACTTTCAACATTCACCTTTCTCTTCTCTTAACTAGAAAGTTCTTTACCAAAAAAAAACTCCTTTATATTATTTTGCCTGTCTCCTTCCTGTTAAGTATGCGCATAATAAAATATTAACATTGAGGAAATCGTTAACCATGTCTTAAGAACTTAAAAGGCACGTATCTTCGTCTGTCAACAATAAAAAACACCATCTGTTTTACCATGTTGTGTACGTTTCTTCTTAATGATGAATCTGAACAATTTTAAACTCTTGCGAATAATAAAATATTTAGATCTGACTGATCTAAATGTAATAAAAAGGTTTTAAGAGCGGGCATATGAACATGGAAAAGATAACGGAATTGATTTTAATACTTTTTCCACAGAAGGTTGTACAATATCGTATGCACGTTTCATGAACGCACGCTTTATTTCCAAAAGAAAATGTATTCATACAGTTATTCTTCGATAGCACTAGTTCATCTATTTTCCATCTTGCTTAATCAAAGTGCAACTTGTTTTTTCTACCATTTTGTTAACAATCCGATTTTAATTTGAGGTTGCAATAATAATGATATTGGAATTACGTAATGTGTCGTTCTAATGAACAAACGTTGCATTTGTTTGATGATAATTTTTTATATGTTCGCATTTTCCTTAATGATATGCTGTAGGAAAACATAATGAGCAGTATTGTCGGAGAAATGGAAACGATCAAAGTGAAACAACAGGGAGCAAAGATGTAGTACAGTAATAATTCCTAAAAAAAATCAAGATTTCATATTTCAGTCATTTTAATAATGTTAGTTTTTTTCTTTGAATCTGCTAACAAAAACAATGTAACATCTTTTTTGTTTTTATTTTAATAAAGAAATTTTATAAATCATTAAATGAAGGGTCCTTTAAGATGAAATATTTCATTTCTCCATGATATTTGCATTCATTTCTAATTGATTATTCTCATTTTGCTGAGAATTTGAACGGAGCGACCCAGTCAAACCTTACATATATAAGGTCAATTAATGCTGAAAAAATAACAATATGATTCACTAAGAAACACTGGTACTGCCCAATTTAGAACCGCTGTTGAAATTTGTGTGACATTGTTCCTAACATATATGATTTATGTTAATTGTTATGTATACAATGAGATTAGTGGCCCTTGTTACAATTTGTGAAAAACGAGGTCAAGCTTATCCAGATATAGATATATAATTGTCATATAATATCAGTGTATTCGTAGGGTATGTGTTGCAAAATGTGCACATCCTAAAGATACACACAGCCTCAAAGACGAATTTATTTTTCCTTTATTAGAACAGTCAAACGCGTGTTTTATGTGATGTTTAAATAGTTGATTTATACCACGCAATGTGATTATCACCTGAAGCATTTGGCACTGAATGTATAATAATTTGTCATTTAAGTAGATAAATGTGGCAAATGTTATCAAAACGGTATTATGCCTGCTGAATGATTGTACTTATTGTCGAAATATAAAAGAAACAGAGGATGGTTCAGGTAATGGGCATTGAGTAACCTTTTTTCAGACATTATAACAAAGACACCTGAATTAATCTAAAAGCATGTTATAAAAAATCATTGCATATATATAGGTAATATCAATATTTCATATATCTAATATATTAATTATCATTTTATACTTTCCATGCAATATGTACACATTTTTGTATAGACAATGTTATGTTTTACGTAAATATAGATGTGGTTCCAGCTATATAAATAAAGCAAAGTCGTCTGAAATATTAACAACTTATTTCACATTTACTTATTTTATTATAAATAATTGCTGTAATGAATCATAGTTTTTGTTACACAATTATTACAATAATATCTCTGAAAGTTATTATTTCTGTCAATAAATGACTAACAATAAATGAGTAGCATTGTAATCTGGTATATTCAGACACTAAATGTGCTTAATTCAGACTTTATTGTCTTTATAGATGTAGTATTTATGAATAGTACATGTAATAAACAACCAGCTATGTCTACCACATTGCAAATGAAAACATAACTAAAATATAATTCATACTGGAGAAATCCATGATTACAATCTAGTTTACGATTGATAATATTTCTTTGTTTTCATCACATTCGCTTTGTCAAGTCCGTATATATATAAAAATGATCAATTAAATAGACGCCAGTGAAATATAACACAGTGTATAATTGATACTTGCATGTAAAGTAAAATATAGAATAGTGTATAATTTATAAGATTTGCTTTTAAAGTAAGATATAAAATAGTATATAATTGATGAGAATTACTACTATATGGTTGGCTGATAATTTGATATTTTTACAACGATTTATTTTGTGTAGTTGTCAGTAAGTTTTGCTATTTTCAATCTTATTCTTATTTCAATCAATTATGTCGAAATACATTATGCGAACATGTAGTGGTGTTTAATTAAATCATCGTTTTCCAGCTATAAAATTCTGTATAAATTTGACGTTTAAATTGGCTGACATATTGAAAAAAAAAGCCTCATCACTTTAATCGAATTAATGTCCAACTGGTTTCCCTGTTTTACATTTTTCCTCAAGCCATTTAGAAATTAACCCACTGCTTGTCTCGTTCAATTTTTATTAAGTAATGACATTTTTATTGAAATAATTAATTTACGAAGGTAAAACAACATTGGGGTTTTCTCCATAAAAAATATGTTTCCACGTGCACGAGATACTAGGTGATATGAAACATGTCATGGTATTTTTTATATAAATGTTAATGAATATGTTAAATAGGTTAGACGTCCTGTAAAATTTACAGGAAAGAACTGCATATAGAAATAAATTTTTATTGATCATTTTAAAATTACTAACTGAAATCTGGGATTCTCATTGGACATTTGAAAATAAAATGTAATTGTTAGTTCTTGTCATTCTTAAATAAAATGCACACGATAGTTGTTTAACAATCTAGTTAAATTGCTGAGGTATTTAAGTTCAGTTTCATCATGCTTTTCCCACAAGACATTTTACACTGCGTTTAAAGTTAAATTTTGTCTATAAAAAATGCGAGACCACCAATAAGTAGGAGCAGTAGTCCAGTGGTAGGACGCGCGCTTAGGGATCGAGAGGTCCCGGGTTCGAACCCCACCAGGGGCACTGCTAATTTCCTTGAGCAAGAAATTTACCTGCGATTGCTTCACTTCACCCAGGTGTAAATGGGTACCTGCGAGGGTGGTATAATTCCGTTGCGCCAAAGTGTCGGCTGCACTAAGCGGAGTTAAAAGACTCCCCAGGGAGATTGATAGATAGATACCAGTAGCCCGATGACCAGGGGTAATAGCTGTAAAGTCGGTGAACGTGCGTAAGCATGAAACTTAGACTATAAAATGCAATTACTTTACTTTTTAATACCTTTACGTTCATACACATGATAATATTGAAAAACACACTGAAATATCCAAACTTATCAGGTACCCTCAGTTTTTGTTCAACATGTGTCCAATATATGATCTTTTATGTGTTTAATAGATATAATGTTTATAATTCACATACATTTTTGCATATTATCATTCTACTGATTGCTAAGATGTTGGTGTTAGAAATAAAAGTTCACTTACTGAAACACGACATGTTCATTTAGCAAAACACATCTTACAGCGATTAATAATCGAATTGATAAGACTGTGATTTGTAGTTAAATATTCTTACATAAAAATGGTTATTTACGATTCATTTTCTGATTTTATAAATTTTCCTCTGTAAGTGCTGCAAGTCCATGGATTTAATAAATCAATAATACGATTTCATTTAAAAAAAAATCAAATTTCGTTTTATTGTAACAGTTTAAGTAACTCTTTTTAGCTCTAAAATGACATTCAGTATGTAAAAATAAACAATTTACAATGAGTTAAAATGAATTGTAACGAAATTATTGAGTACAAAATAAGTTGTTCTGTTTGTATGTGGAGTTTAAATTTGGCTTCAGACCCCCAAACTTTCACACAATAAATGTGGTGGGTGGGGTCATGAACCACTTTTATATCTATCTCTAGTTATCACAATTATTTAAGTAGTTTGTTGATTTTATACTTTCCATTATCCTTTGATTTCTTCTCGTATTTGTAGTATTTCGTATGATATTTTAATAGTACTGCCAATGAAGCATATGTTTAGAAACGATAAAACAAGTAATAAGGACACCTACATAAATACACGTAACTGTAAAATAGAAATTGTCCTACTTTGAAGACACACCAATATCAATATAATTATAATTTAATTTCTCTGTTCACTATTTTTTTAATTATAATGCCATAATAAAATGTCTCTATGTATTGACAACTTTGAAATAACATATGCAAGTAAACCATTTTTACTTCGGCCAAGTATCTTTAATATTAATATACTTGACTGTTTACAATATAATTATTTCATTAAGTTCCTAAAATGCTCATAGTATTATTTTGTCATTTTCTACAAAATATGTAACGATGTGGCTACAACTTTATACTATAAACAACAATATTTATTTACGGTTTTATACATGTATACGTAGAAAAACCAAACGTAGAACGTTAAAGAAAGGATTTCGTTCTTTGACAAGGGGTCATTTCTTTCAAGAAGTTAATAGGGTTGTATTATTGTGTATTAGTAACAATGTACATTCAATAGAAGATTTTGTTTCAATAATTACAGTATTCACTTTTTATAAATAAAAAACACGATTTGTTGCAAAACAAAATGTCGATTGTTCTACTCAGATGTTTGTTTGTTTCATTTTACGCCTTTTCCCAACAGTATTTCAGTCATATAGGCGGGTAGTTTCTTAAACATCGTTCCGGGAGAGTTACACCAGTAATAGACTACCTTACTCCGCGCTTAACTACCAAAGCATCTCCCGGGGATCGAACCACCGCCAGAGAGGTAACTGGATTAGAAGTCATCGACTCTAACCCCTCGATTACGGAGGCGGTACGCTCGTGCTTGAAATATACATATTGAGGTTTTCCCTGTTGGCATTTGACCATTACAGTATCGATGTAATTTCAAATAGCAAACAAAGGTTCTGATACTGCAAGTTAATCTGTTTTCAATCTTGTTTAATCTAGTTTAATGTTTTCTCCAATCCTATCAACGGTTTAAATTTAAAGTTGACAATAATACCTTAATGGCTTAAGACAATGTGTCATTCTTTGATTTGTTTAGTGATCGTTTTTAAAGATCGCAGTTCCTTAGATGAAGGGGAAGTGTAATGTCTTAAAACCAAATATTGTCAGTTTTCATTCTTAATTGTCGTCCAAGGCAGAATAAAGTTAAAAATGAAACATCATTATACTTTATTTAGAAAGACATTTACGGGGGTTTCTAAGCCAGAACAATGGCAGTTTTAATCTGATGATGGACAAACAAATTTTTGTTTGTTTGTTTGGTTCAGTTTACGCCTTTTTCCAACAGTATTTCAGTCATATAGGCATATAGTTTCCTAACCATCGTTCCTGGAGAGTTACACCAGTACTAGACAACCTTCCTCCGTGCTAAACTACCAAAGCATCTCCCGGGGATCGAGCCCACGCCAGAAGTGGTAACTGGATTAGAAGTCGTCGACTCTAACCCCTCGACCACGGAACAAATAATGAGCTGTGCTATAACTAAAATAGAAATAACAATAGAAATGTTTCCTTTGCGTTGCAGATTAATTATTACTGCAGTACAAAGTATTTGTTTTTTCAGAATAGTGTTGAAAACAAGTTGCTTTCTTTTCGGAACTCTAGGACATGTTAGACTAAGAAAAATGCCTTCATCATGTGTGTTGTAATCTAGAATAACAACAACAAAATCATTAGTTATTGGGTTCATTTAAATAAATGCACACACACACAGCACTATGTATTTTTCCATTCTACATTATTTCTGCATCCGTCACAAATTGTGAATTTGTTAACGATTTTCCAGATTAGTATCTGCATTCTGCACATCGTAATTACTTTCTCATTTTGAGGTGAATTTGGAAAAGTCTAAACAGTCACATTTTACATGCATTTATGCTGAAAAATTTAACATCATGATTCCCAAAGGAGAGTTGGCACTGGATTGTGTTGTCAATTTGGAGCCTCTGCTGAAATCTATGTGAAATCGTTCCTGATGGACTTTATGCTTGGTTTGATTAAATGTGATGGATGGCCCTAATTATATATTTGTTCAGTGCTAAACCGCATGTATATAAACATGATAATGTTCATTCATATATGTTGGCTGTGTGTTGTCCATTGTTCATCGCTTAAAACATTTTCATACATTTTTGAATAAATAAAATTACGAACATTTTTTTTAAAACATTTACTGATTTAATATGGACACTTCATACTTTTGTATGTTTTTAATGAAATGAAAATTAATCTACATGTCCAATGCCAGAATATTTTCGGGCGAACGATAATGTGTTAGCAAATTTTACATGTTACTCTTTAGAAAGCACTTAAAATACATTAAACTGGTATGGCGACAAATGCGGTTACTAGCAATGTTGGTGATTCTATCATATATTCGAAACATAAAATAACGTTTTCAAGCAACAGGGCATCCGCCAAAAAAGACCATATAGTGCACAACGCCTGGTCAAGACCACTTTATTTTCGGTTTCAAACTGGCATATGAACTGTGCACATCTGCGCATGGACGTCGTCCTAACGTTGGCAGGTCTTCCATTTATCGAAGTGATGGCAAGGTGCGTGTATACCGTAGAAGAAATGAACGTCATGCTTAATGTTGAGTACTTGTACATTCTTTCAAAATAATGCCAATATCACTGCATTCATTAATGATTGGCTTCCCAAAAATACAAATTTGATTCTCATCTAACTCGGACGGTGAGTCCGACATCAGTGAACTTTTCAGGAACACACTTATCGGTTATGTGCGGAAACGAAATTTTAGAGCACAAATATTCACATAAAAATACTCTTGGAATATAAGTAAAATAGTATCAACTCTTCTTTCCGTGTTCACGTTCATCTGTATTTAAACGCAAAGAGTTTTTTCTTATTCAGTATATATTAAATGACGTCTTGTGCCATTCTTTATTATTTTTCAAGCCTTATTTAAAGAAACCAACGAACTTCTCGCATTTACACTACGTGATCCTCGAGTCTAATCATTGGATCGGGTTTTTATCATATTAGTCTCGTATTTAATTTTCAGAGTCCATTTATTAAACAAGCCCTATAAAATCAGTAGTGTTCTCTATTCGGCCAATTTTTTTTTGCCTATTTATTACATACACGTGTCAAATCAGCTAGCCTCGTTTTCATTTTAGTCCAAAAATACATATTTAATGGAAACTATATTCTAAGCAACTAAATACAATACCATTGTTGATTTGTGTGTGTTTTCTTGGTGTAATGTGATTTATCTGTTAAATGGATAGTGTGATAGAAAGAGGTCATAATAATTATTGTTTTCAATGCGATGTTTTGATATATGACGTAACAATATTTGCTAGGTATAAACTAAAGACAATTTATATTATATATATAAGGTTTAGCTATCTTACTTATCTTACTGACATATAATCATAGTTCATTACGTAATTTAATGCTTATTTATTTGATTTGATTTCTTATAATTGCAAATCCGAATAATCTTTTATATTACATAATTACTACAATAACATCTTCAAGATGTATTCCTTTTATCAATGAAAGAACGACAATGAATGAAGCTCATTCTTGACACAAATGTGCCTTATTCAGATTCCATTGATAATACATTTGCACAATGTTTAAACGGTACACGTAATCTTACGATATTGCAACAAAAATGAAGGGAAATAACTAATACTATAAAAATAGTTGATAGCAATTATTTCATGCCTGGATATTTATTATGCACGTGTATATGGTATGGTATACTGAGACATTATAACTTTATAATTGTCATATTGTTAAAATCATAAGATACATTTCTCAGGGAAATATGTTATGCAAAAATGTTATGACGTTTAAAATATTTAGGTCGTTCCCAAGTTTTAAAACCCTGACAGCATGTCTAAATTGGTTGACATTTTGGAGCACCGCTTCATCATTTTAATCAGTTTTAAGTCCAGCTGTCTTCCCTGTTTGATTTATTTTCTCATGTAAAAGTAGAAGTTAAAACTGTGCGTGTCTCTTCCTATTCTTATTTGTCGATGCCATTTTAATTGTAACGGTATGCTTAACATCTCACACAAACAAGGTAATAGAAAGATTTAAAACATGCCTGGTTAATTTAATAGCTATTGTCATTTTTAATCATTTTTCACATTATGCCGGTGAGATCCTCATAAATATTCCCTTTTTTGTACCATTTTCACTGAATATATTATCATTTAATTTTATACATTAATTTAGTATATTTCATCAGGATCATATTTGCTCATGCACTTCTTTCTTAATATTCTGATTATAAATTAGATTGTATTTCATATCTGCTGTTATTTCTAAATATGATTATTTATTCAAATGCATGACAAATGTATTTTTGAAAGAGTTTATCAAAACAGAAAGTGTATATCATAAAAACAAAATGAAATAACTTTACATTACTATGCATATAATATTTAATCTATTTGTAAACATAAGCAACCTGAAGTATGTACTTTCTTTTGTAGTTTACTCGCTTCAAAATCATTATAATTTGTTACAAAGAAGCTACGTTTGAGAATCAGTCCTGGTGTTTCTCTAAAAGGTAAAGCATAGCATCTGATTAAGGCTAATTTTCTTTGAATGAAAACTGGTGTAAAATTGGGTGTAATGTAATGCCATTAAAAAATAAATGCAATGAGTATTTTATTTGACTGTATAAAACACTTGAAAATTTTGTAAAAATTGAACAGTTTTGAATTACTAGCCCTACACTTTAATAAGGCGTGTACTATAGAGATGAGTTTGACAAGGCAATAATAATGTTACAATGCTCAATTCGTGAAGCGCTAGCTCGAACATTCCTAAACGTAACGAAAAATCTGTTTTCTGACAAAAGCTTGTACATTATATATACCAGTAGAAATTACAGGTGTTGCAAATACTTATAATTATATGTATAATTGTTTATCATTTTACATTCATTTCTTCAAAAGAAAATATTATAAAGAAAGAAATTAATGCTATAATACATATGTTTGATGTTTTGTATTTTATACAATAATTCACGCTTTCGTTACTTCATACTACATTTCTCTTAGTAAGTAACTTTACTCATATAGTTTATGTAAACTAAGATCGTTTGCGAAAGAAACTCACAATGTACCGAGCATATAGAAATGCAACATAGAATTTTACTATCTGTTATTTACAATAAACCTTGATAAAGTTTGTTGCTTTATCTCTCTAGATAGTCCTGAATAGATAGTTAGTACTTTGTCAAAGCGTGTATGTTTAAATGAACTTTCCGTGATATGATTTGTTTGGTATGAGTGTTCTCTAAAAAGTTGTTTGTGTTTTTTGTAATTAAATTACGTTCTTAAAGACGTGTTTATGTTTGTATTAATGTCGGTCACGTCATAGCGCGACAATATTTATTCGTGTGTTTAATAAAATATCGTTCCGTACTTTTTATGAAGTATAACTATCTGAATTCTCAAAATTCGTGAATGTTTTGAAAACACCGAGAAAAGATACAACATAATCCTTTTAGATGTCGTTTGTATCATGATGCACAAAAGGAAAACCCCGTACGAACCTATCTGACATTTATTCAACTACAGGTTTTGAAAAGAGAAGTTTATATGTAAAAACTTGCATAGTGTGATAAATGTTAGTAGAACGATCATATCATATCCTACAGAATGTTGATGCTAATCGCTGCTGGCTTTATCATCGACAACTCATAAATTATTTACAAGCTTATTAAGATTAGAATGATATAAAGCTATGTTGCTTGCTGTAATTTAAATAAGAAATTAGTGAGATAATGGAAACAAAGTTAAATTTAATATACGTGTATGGCAGTTTTTGGAGTTTAAAACATCATGATGAAAATACGAAGCAGTTTTTAGAGTCACCGATGAAATTTTCATTAAGCAATTTTATTAAGCAATGCAGTTAATAGCCTGCAAACACATCGTTTCAGATTATACAGATTCACACGATACTTCGTGCGTATTCAGATTAATGAATAATTCCAAATACACATGAACGTTTATGTCGTGTTGAGAATTTAGAATATTCTTAATACAAATGAACAATTGTATTGTGTAGTGAATATTTTATCGTGTTGGAAACTTTAAATTTTCCAGACACATATGAAGTTTTCTTTCCTGTTTAGATTTTGGAAAATTGCAGACAACAAATAGAGCCGTAACGATATTTGATATCAAGCCTATTATTTGGAAAATGTTTAACATCCACAGAATATAACCAACATAGCACTGACAAAATAAATGCTAAAATAAAACACGAAATGAAGGGCACAGGACCTTGGACCAGATACTTAATTACCATGTTTTGATTCTGCTGAATTAAATGTTCGAATATGTTACGAAATATGTGTATGTTCATTTAAAGTAAACACCTTAATTAATTTCCTTTAAAATGACCATCCTCATGAAGACAACTTCATATTCAAAGCTTTAAATTCATATTGGAAGTAATTGATGTTATGTGACATGAAATTTAATAAGGAAATAATTGATTATGTTGCTTCAGATTTATAAATATTTAGTCAATTAAATGTGGCCAACCATTTTAGCACCGATTGAATATCAGCAACGGAAGTAAACAAAATATTAAATTTGTTGTGATATAAGTGACTTAAGAAAAATTGATTCAAAAGACTTCGATGAATAATTTATAACGTCGCACGATGAGGAGTAAACGATTTTATTTCTTTTCTGTAGATTTTGTGTTTTCTCAGGCAATTGAAACACAAACTATCTTTTCGATTAACAAGAAGAAATTATTCCTTTTATCAAACTCAAAAACAGTTAAGCTTGTCAATTAAGTTTGATGTAATTGTAAAACTGAAAAACTGGCAGTTTTTATTCCAACTAGCGAATTTATAAGCAATAATCAAAATTACACTGGTGTGACGAAAGGTTTAATCCATATTGGGTTTTTGGTGTTGTTTTTATGTTTGTTTTTTGGTTGTTTTTTGTTTGTTTCATGCACAAATAACCATGTAACAGTCTATTACGAAAATACCAGTTCAGTCGATATGACTGAATGCAGAAGTTAAAACTATTCATTTATAGAATATAAAACAGTAATAAATTTTATGAATGCTAATAAAATGAAGGATTTTTATATTTTATATCTAACCCGCGCAGTAAACATGGAAACGTTTAATGTGATGGGTTTATATGATGGTTTTATATAATGCTCGGATGTGCATAGCAATTTTAAGACTAAAAACCTTAAAATTATAGTTTCCATTATGATGCTCTAAAGTTTCTGACTTATACATGTTAATTTCAAAATGTTATATTTCAACTTTATTTGCTGTTTTGAATTTCTTTTAAACTAGAAAATCAACACACATATAAATTTTTAAGGGGCACTTACTGAACTGCTTAATAGAAAATAAGGAACAGAAGGAAATAGAACATTTGTAAGGTATCAACTTTTAAAGTATCTCAGAAGGCGTTCCCACCAGTACTTCCTCATAGAACTTTGAAACGTTACTATAAAGAAATATTTTTGAAAATGGTTTTTGGTCTAATCATTTTGTTATAAACATTAAGTATGCTTTTGAAAGCTTTTGAAGCTTCTTTAACTCTATTGATTCATATGTTCGACATGATCTAATCGGTCTTGTACAGGTTTTTAATGCAGGGAAATATAATGAAGTCTTACATTAAATCATTTTTCGTTAAGATGAATCACCTTTTATTACATTGTCGTCAATTAGTTGAACACTATCTGTAGAAATTGCGTTAACAATAAATGTGTCTGGGTCTAAATTGATATAATAAAGTACGTTTTTTCTGTTTTAGTCAATAGAGCATATTCTATTAATGGACATGTTTATAAAACTGAAAGGCTAAATCAAAGTGGCAAAATATCATTCAACTACAATTCGGTTACGATTTATTTATTGGCCTCAAGAAACAAAAAAAATATTTGCTCTTGTTCTGATAAGATAAAGAACAATTCAAAGCAGAAATGTGTCCATAGGACACGGATGCCCCCACACACCACTGTTCTGTCAATCTTATGACTCTAGGTCAAATATTTTTTGGACTACATGTGCCACAAGTTGAAAACTAAAAATCAACAAAGGGCCATAATTCTCTTAAATTTGGTCGCAGCAAAAATTCCTTCCTTTACTACCATCTACACATAAGGGTTGTTAATCCCTGGATGTTTAGGCAAAATCTGCCATCCGGTTTAAGAGGAATTGCGTTCACAAAATTTCTACATAGTATATAGTGAAAAAATCAGCAAAGGGCCATAATTCTGTTAAATTTGGTCGCAGCAAAAATTCCTTTACTGCCATCTACACATTAAGGTTGTTCATCCCTGTAAGTTTAAGCAAAATCTGTCACCCGGTTTAAGAGGAGTTGCGTTCACAAGATTTCGGGACGTACGGACGGACGGACAGACAGACGGACGGACTGACGGATGGACGGACAAGTGCAACGCTATATGCTCCCACTTTGTGGGGGCATAAAAATGCCGTAAACTGAGAAGTATTTCTGCACGCAGTTACATGTCTTTCTAGCTGATCTACATTCCGCCAAAATATTTTGTCTTACCACGTCTAATTGACCCGTATCATAAAGTCATGATTTAAAAAAATGTCACATTTTAAACAAAGCAGGCAACGTATACTCCGAGTTATTCCGCAGTATTTGAAACTGATTAAAGAGAAGAAATTAAAATACCATGCATGAAACATTAATGCCGTCCTGAACGATCATAAATAATAGGAAATATAACATCTCTGATTAAAATAACGGGTTGATTTTACGCGTTCCACATACAACGCTGAAAGGAAAAAAATAGAAAAAAAGAAGAAAAATATTGAATTTAAGAATATGAAATAGATTGAACCTGTTTTAATTAGTAAATAGATAGGAAATAGCATCGCACTGAATCTTAATTTATCTTAACATGGAAAATCAGTTTAGCCATTAGGGAATGACTCGGGCAGAAGTGGCTTAAAACAATATAAAGATTTCGTGACTATCACTTAACAGCAGTGTTTGTAAAGTTGAATCGCTGCAAGATAAAAATGATTGCTTATAAATTATTAACAGTTCTGTTTAGATTCGAGTTATGTAATGTTGTGTTGCTTCCTCTTATCTGATTTATAATCTGGAAAGATAATTGAAATAAATGTGCATGTAATGTAATTGTATTTAAATGTTTAACTGAAGCATGAGTTGTTTATAGCATGCACACGGCCGTGTTTTGCTTGTCTTTTTGTGAACATTGAGGTTGTTTAATTAGTTTAGTACTGGAGAAAAAAAATTTAAGGCCGCTGAATTTGCAACATGTCCATTTCATGAAAGGCATTTGATTTACAAGCTAGGATATAAAACCTCTATACTGTGGTTGCATATCTTACGAATCACCCAAGGTCTTGCTAATTACTGTGTCCATCACAAAATAAATTAACAGCTTTTTAAGATGTTATGTTTGAAAAAAATGAATTAACTTCAAAGGAGGGAGTTTTGTATGACTGTGTGATCTTTGCGTGAATTCAAATTGAAAAGCATATCAAGATTGAATAATATCTGCTAAGATTTGAAGACTTTCTGCGTGTGTTTTAAAAGTTATAATGTCTTGCTCTTAAGCTATATTGTTGTTAACACAAAATGTTTGCTTTATTTGATTGTGTGTTTAATATAGAAAATGTTGCCTAAATAAATTTAGTCCGTTGTATTGAATATCGCTTTAGATAATACTATTTCAATTATATGGTTTATTGAATCTGTGTTTTTTTACTTTGTCAAAAGGTAGTGTTTGGTGGTAACTTATTATCGTAAGAATAGTTCGCTCAATCCAGACTTGTTTGTCATTAAGCACCAGGATGTGAATTTTGTCTTGCAAAGACAACAAGGCCAACTAGTTAAGTTTGATTGTATGCGACAGAATTTTACAATAAACAATAACAGTTTTATATTTAAAGCTCACGAAGTTCGTAATCGCCTTTCAATTCTAAAGCGATAATGAATTTTCCAGCGATATTGAAATCGCGTCGTGTATTATTGTACATATGTCTTAAAATTTAATTTGTTCAGTGTGAAGTTTAGAGTTTTGTTATATCAACTAAGGACAATAAAGTTATATATTTTGTCTGAAGATCTGATCCCTTTACCGTCAGAGATTATGCAGAAATGTTCTAAAATTTAATTTCTAGTTCTTAAATGATAAACTGCTAATGAATATTTATTCTCTATTTGGTTGTTATGTCCTTGTGTGAAGTTAAATACTCTTTCTATTTTTCAGTTGATAATTATTTTGAAAAGTAGGTCAAATTACAGATTGAAGGATCGTTTTTAGACATTAACAAAAAATATTCAATTACAGAATATTGCTTCTGTCTTATAATCAGCAGGTTACTTGAACGTGTTTCCTCTTTACTTTGTCTCTTTCTCCATTAATTGTCTTAGTTTTAAGCCATCACACGGTTTAAATGTGAAATAAGACATAAATAACATGACAATCTTTCTTCCTGTTTCAGTATTTAACAGTATGTTAATGGAGTAAAAATTAGGAAAGATAGATGATCCAGTAATAACACATGTCCCCATATTTACTTTGTTCGTCATTGTGCTTCTCCATATTAATGATTTAATCATATTTGTAATTTTTAAATGAAAGTACCTTTGACCTTTACTTTTAACACAATTTGTAAGATGTTTACTGGACATTGACACATGTCGTTAACATGCATATGTATATTCATTAACAACAAAAACCTTGTAAACTCTCTACAAAACGTATAAATTATATGAAGTGTATAATATTTAAATATACAAGTACCTCTCTGGCGTGGGTTCGATCCCCGGGAGATGCTTTGGTAGTTTAGCGTGGAGGAAGGTAGTCTAGTGCTGGTGAAACTCTCCAGGAACGATGGTTAGGAATCTACCCGCCTATATGACTGAAATACTGTTGGGAAAAGGCGTAAAATGAAAAAAACAAACAAACAAAACCATTAGACTTGTCTTGTTAAAGTGATACATACATGTATGTTCCCTATAAATTCATTTCTATAATACATGCATACTCTGGTAACTGTATTTTCTGTACTTTGTCAATAAATGTGATAGAGTATGAATATAATCATATCTATATTGAAAACTGAGTCTGTATGACTTCTTTACACAAATACTTTATATTATATAAATGACTAGAAATTTGAATTATATAAATTCAAATTCGTTATTTTTGTTATGTTATATTTTCAAACAGTATAACTGAAGCTGCGTGATAATGATAAAATTTGTCAAACCTTTATGTAAAAGAGGGGACAAACAATATATAAAAGGGGACATAAGTTTAGCAGCTTTTATGCGCATTTGGGTATATCAAAATTTCCTTTGACCTTTTGCTAAGAATATTGATTTTGATTAATAGCTCATAAACTTTCGGGTTTTTTTTCAGAGATTTGTAACACATTTTTACTATAAATGTTATGACTACAGTATATACATTATATTCTTTTATAACAGCTGAAATGGTATCAAGAACAATAGTGTGTCCTATTAGACATTGATTGTGTTTGTAATCAAATTGTCTCACGCTGCAAACCTGATTACAATTTCAAACGAGTGTGTCACGAAAGTGATAGAAATATTTTAACAAGGAATTATCATATTATTTTTAACTATGACTTACACCTCGTTTCTAATAGTATAAATACCCTTAATTTCAAAAAAATAAAATGAAAAGATGTGTTATTATAAGAGAATTGTTTTGAAAACTATTTTCTATATATCTTAAAATTCATGATCAATGTAAGAATGAGAAAAATATTATTTCGGATATTTTTCTTTTTTTAAATTTAATTTCCGTTTTATACAGATGATTTAGTTGGTATACTCCTATAGGAACATATTTATTAAGTTCACAATATGCACGCTATGACTATTTCAACCATCATCTCACGGTTTTATCATGTCATTTCCAATTATGTAGCGTGTTGATTGAATATCGCTTACACCGCTGCAAGCGAGTGCAAGATGTTTGTGGCTTTACATGATCGCTGGTGAATAGAGTTTAAAGTCCGATTGTGCAATTTTAATCTTTTTGCTTATTTCTTTGATTTTTCATTGCTCCTAGGGGTTCCACCTATCCAGATTGGTTTTGGTATTAATGCATTTTATACCGTTTTAAGAATAAGATAATTATTTCAAAACCTAATCTTATTTGTAATTTAGTTTTTATTTCATATGTTATGGATACGATTTTCTGACATGAACTTACAACACATAAGATCAACATGTGCATGCTTTGATTATTTTGACTTTATACGTATGTTTTAATGATGCTTCTTTTTAGGTATATTTTGATATTAGCAATGATATTCAGTAAAATATTTTGTATTTTTGGTTACTTGCAAATATTGTTTTATTAGGTATCAGTAAATATTTAATTAAATCACTTCATTGAATTCAGCTTTGAGAGTTGGGAATCTGTCTTAAATGCTATTTTAACATGATTGTGCTCTTTCAGGTTAAAGCAATATGAAAGTCACTTAAATTATTTTGATCGAAAAGTTTGCTGCAATTCGTTTGTCTAAATCATTTCTTTCTTCTTTTATATATCAATATCATAATCCTTCTGGTAGAAAGGGGTGGTGAAAACTGCACAGAAATGATAGAATTCTCTGATCAATTGATGATTTTACAACAATATACATAATTGAAAAAAATTTTAAATGTTTGATCTGTTACCGTAGGATATATTGATAAGTAATACTTGTACTTCAAACGATGCAATGGTATTACAGAACACTAATATGCGGACACTTTTTTTAGATTGTTTCTACAAATCCTCTTAGTATTTTATGACCTTTCCTTTAAAAAAAACATCCAATATTATGAATCTTTTGTATGCTTTTTAGTTGTAAGAGTAACAGTCTATGCATGTAGCCAATTAGTCAATCGAAGTGAATCAAGCTATGTTTGTCGGCATGTAAAAAATTATTACAAGCACGTAATTTACTGTATTGTTTCTCTGTTTTCTGACACAAAGATCGGCAGGAAATATACAGGGCAAATAGATCTTTGAAGCTAAATACTACAGAATCATTTAAAAGGGTAAATGTATGACCTTATTCTAGACATAAAGCACTTTCGTTATAAATAAATCCCAATTTCATTTATTTGGTCGGACAAAATTACCTTATAATTGTGGCCAAACTTTTCTCTTTTTGTATTAATAAATAGCAACTGTATTCAACAAAGGTATTGCATTTTTATCGAAGTTGATACCATAGTATATATGTACCATATCAAGCAATGACTTTCACAGATTGTAATATTTTTGTCAAATTATACTTCTAGGTTTTCGTTTCATTGTGTGAACAACCAAAGTTAGATGAAATAAAAAAGCATGTCATATTATTACCTTTAGAACTCTATCATCATTCCATTAAATAAAATTTAGTTATAAAGTGTGATTTTTTATTGATCACTTATCATTTGAATAAACAAATCAAGCGCTAAGCATCAACTATAATTAACTGTGTGTTAAAACACTGTATGTGATTTTTTATTCCTGATTTCCTGAACATTAAAAAAACCTTGAAATTATTATTTGTAACTTATCGATAACAATCATGTCATTTCAAAATTTGCTTCGTGTGATGTTACCATTGTATACTTTCATTTAAACAGATTGTTTCTTTTCGGAGTATTAAAATTTTATCTTTGTTTCATGATAAACAAGCATTTTAAACAAATAAAATATTTATGGACCTAAATGGCACCCTCCAATATAAATACAATATCCATAAAAACGAGATTACGATTATTTTACAGATGTTTCGGAGCTTTAAATTTTTGTTGCAAATTACATATTTCTACATGCAGTAAACTTTACTACCGAAATGCATGCAAATACAGTGTATTTAATTTATCTAATAGCTTGTTGTCAGTGTGAGCTGCGATATTTGGCATCACTATATGTATTTATAAGTAATTGCAGTAATTTTACTCTTAATAATCATGCTTTCCATAAGTGCTTTTTGCGCTGTTCAACATAAATCATTTTCAACAGATATATACATGTTAAAATGTTTTATACAAATACAAGAACATGAGAGTAGATGTACAAAGTAATGTTTTCAAATGAGTCAGCTCTGTCTATCATGCACCAGCGAAAATTCATCAAAGTCGGCTCGTGCATTTTCACCACGTGAAACTTAGCCTTGTAACTCAGACTGGTATCTTAGCGTGGTAACTAAGACCGATAAATCAGACTGGTAACTTAGACTTGTAACTTAGACTGGTTACTTAAACCGATAAATAAGACTGGTAACTTCGACCGATAAAACCCTTATAAGCCAATGAAATGCATCACATTTAAATGTGATGTTATAGAAATATTCGTTAACGGCAGTTAATACTAATTAAAAGTGTCAACTACAAGTTTAATTCAGAATGACTTCTGAATGTAACTGTTAGATGTTCTAACATGACAATATCTTGTTCAGAATTAAGTTTGTAAATTATGACAACTTAGGCTGATTACATATCCGTAAATAAAAGATGTGGTGATTGCGTAAAATGTACGGCTTCTAGATTTATCTCTATCAGTTTCTCACTAATCACAGGCAAAATGTTTGAAATGTCTTATAATCAACAGGAGGTTCCCTATTCCCATTTATGTTTGCTGTTAATTAATTCGTTCCTTGTCGTGACTGGGAGAGACTGAGTCTCTCAAGATTTGTTTATATTATTTAACAGTACATCTTTAGTTCTGCTTGGTTAAGTTAATCTTTTATATCATACAGATTGAGGATAATGTGATCAGTTAAAAATGCATTGTTTATCAATATCAAATATTGATTGTTGCTGTTACTTTAAGGGGTGTAGTTTTTGTTTGTGGTTGTTTTATTCATGAGTTTTATTGGGGTTTTTTTGGATTTTTTTTCTTTTTGTTCTTGTCTCATATTTGTCTGTTTTACCTATGATGTATCTTATTCAATTAATTTTGTTTTTATTTATATATTTGTTTCTTTCATTTCAGACAATTTTCCCAGTTTTTTTATTGTCTTATAAAGATAAAATATTTATTTATAAGCATTGATAAACTCGCTATATGAGTGTAAGAGCATAGTTGTAGATGGAAATACAATCATTATTCATATAGTGTTATTTATAATGAACAGAAAATATACTACGAAATATTCTATGAATACAATCGTTGGTCCTTTAAGAATTTAAGTGAACAGCGTGTCACTTTGCTATCATAGTGTAATTAAGGGATTAAGGTATCCAAAGTAAAGCAATTGTTTGAACATTACCTAGTTTCCAAAATGTCGGTCTCGTATCTGCTGCAGAGATATTTAATCTAAAATGGGTTATATTGAATTAAAGTAATTTTAGCAACAAAAGACATTTTCACATTAATTTTCCGGAATCAATATCATATTCTTTGAATATTGAAGTGTGGTAATATTAGTAATGAAATAGGAATTAATTTGTTTAAATATTAATAAAGCACATGTTGCATGTTAATTGATATTTATTTGCAATTGTAATTAGACTTATAGCATGAAATGTATTGTTCCGTCCTTAATGCTGTTCTTAATGTACCTGACTTGAAGTGGTTGCACACTTGGTTCAAGCAAGAAAAATGGTTGCAAACTTGACAAGATGGCTACCGAGTCATGACTATTTATTTTCATCAGGTAGGTGGGTTTGTATACTATTTTGAAATTCTTTAATATGCTTATTTCTTTAAGCGATGATAATGGCACACTCGGTTTAAGGTCTCAGTTTATAAACTTCTGATATTAGGAAGTTATTGAAGATATAAACTGGTTATGTACATATTTTAAGATTTGACAAGTGACAATCCAGGGCGATTTAGATGCTCATTTATTCGCATCTGCGGTTCATTTATGAAAACGCATTAAATGAAATACGCACGTGCTTAAGTAGTTGACTGAAAAAATAAGTTTGCAACCATAAATGCGTAAACTACAAGTTTGCAACTAAAATGCGCTTGAACAAGATATTTTCATGTATTGAAACTTTATTTGCAAACATTTTAGTGGTATTGAAAGATATCAAACGTTATGAAGCTGAGTGTGTCATTATCATTGCTTTAAGGAATAGGCATATTAAAGAATTTCAAAATAGCATACCTGATGAAAATATGTGCGGTTTTGTAATGTATCAAGATCTTCATAATATATTTATCCTACAAATGTTATTTCTATAAATTAATGTTATTTCTTAAATAATGTTCAATAATATTTTCCGTAACGTTTTCTAGAAATACGTTTGTTGTTTTTTTCTATTTGACATTGACTGTTTTACCATCTAAATGTCTCAGACTGCTAACATATTTGCATAGTAAACGAGTATGTCACGGAAGCCTACAAAATGTAAACAAACAAATGTTTTTTACTATGCATGAGTGATAAAATGTGATTATTGGTGAACGTTTTCGACATAATAGTAATCAATGTAATAGATACTTCATGATGGAAAAAATAAATAAAAAACAATAAGACAAATGCTATATTTGTCTCTAAAAAGTTTTTTAACAACAACAAAACTAACATATAATTTGTGAAAACATAGAATCATCTCCTGATAATATTTTTGTTCCATTTTTCTATAAATATTTCAAATTACATGCCACACTATTCTTAAGCAATTTAAATTGTTTTTATTTCAAAAAGATCATTCACCCTATTTGCAACATTTTTGTAGAAAAATAAGTCTAGTGTCAGGTCATAAAAAATGTATTTTCAAGGATTTACAATACATTATTGATACTTATATAAAATGTAACATCATTTCTTTCATATGTGCATAAAAGTTATCAAGGGACTTTTAGACTTACATTGGAAATGAACATTGTCAAAGAATAAAAACGAAACATATGGTATAGATAAGTTTATTTTCAAGCTCAAAAAAGCTGTCTTTAAGTTACACTGACAGCTGGTACATTATAACACTGATTCAAGGATTTCTGCTGATTAAATTCTAGATTTTTCAGGTCTGTCAAACTGCAATAACGTATAATCTTTGAATATTCAACTTTCTTCCCAAAATGTACAATTCATACTAGATTTTGTATCTGTACAATTTCTATCAGCTTTGTTATGCTAAATGAATATGAGGCAGCATGCCACGTGATCGATTTCAATGACGAATATTGACACCGGTTTTTTCATTTAAAAGAGTGTTTCAGTGCGAATTCGGTGTGTCGCGCATACATTACAATCCCGCCTTGAGCATCTCGAAACTTTCTGGAATCTACACACCATTACATTTTCTAGTTTGGTGGTTCCAATATTCCTACTTGAAAAAAAATGTTGAATCACCATTAGGGTATGTTGCCTGCTTTTTAACTTTGTCTTTTGAATTCTTATCTATGATATGCAGGTTTCATAACCTCTAATTCCCTTTCAAGATTCCATTTTCTTCAGTTCCGACTATTGTTTTGTCGTTTAGGGCATACGCATGTTTTTAATTGGGCACCATGCGCCGCTTTCATGGAATGACACTAACTTGTCACATTGAAGATTCCATTGAAGATTCCATGATAACCGCCGTATGAACACATCTGCAGATCTTTCTTAATTAAAATTTTTACAATATCATGTTTAAATGTTAAATTCTGCTTAAGACGCTCTTAGGGGTTGTGGACGGTAACTTGCATATTCCATTACCGTCCATGAACAGGCATAATCAAACCGAGCCTGCAACTTTCATGCCTTCTTTAGGGGTTACTAGTATTATTTTCTATATTTTGAGTGTCTGTGTTAATGCACAAAAAAGTGTTTGCCATTCAAAAGATATCCAAATAGACCTAGATATAGTTGATAACAGACCAGGTTAAGGTGATAAAAACGTAAATGTTTAGATTTATTGCATTGTGTGTAGAAACGCGGTGTCCTTTATTGGTTCATAAATCACATTTAACAGTGTCTCAGTGTTTTCACTATATATTCATATAGACAGCAGATATACAATTTATGATCCTATCTGTTGTTTATGAAGAAGATAATAATAGACAGTAACTTTAATATAAAGTAAATAGAGTATGTGAAATGCTGACATATTTTAATAGAAACTCCCTGATAAACATCTAATATTAATGATAACATTTATATTAGAATGATATTTCTACTGTACTATACCATTTTAATATACAATAATTATTTTAAAAAAAAAACTCAATAGACTGCATTATATTAAAAATGATTAAAGATATTGAAACATATTCTTAAGGGAATACAATTTATGATTATATGCGCATGTCTTATTTATTACGATATAGACTTTTAAACCATTATTGACATAAACAGATATTTATTGCATTCCTCTGGTTGTACCAACTTTTTAAACACTGATATAAAAAAGGTATTTACAGAGCATTTATTCTTTAATATTTGATATTTCGCTGATTTAAGATATTTTGAGATTTAATTACAACACCCTTTTAAATCGATTAAATTGAATTTATCTTATGAGTTTAATAAAGATTTAGCTCAATATAGATGGAGCAGAACAAACAACAACAAAAATATGACTTGCAAGTTACAAAACTAATTATTACAATTTAATCTGCATTGATATGCAAATAAAGTATTTGCCAATTAAAAATGTAATTATGATAATCATAATACACAATCTTTTTATGTAATAAATATTGCATGTATTGTTAGTGTATCAGCTGCCATGTGATGTGATAGGAGTACTCTATTAACGGAGTTAATTGAAGTCAATTTAGCGATGTCGGTAAATTTATCAATGTCTCCAGCTAAAATAAATGGTATCACATACTTTATTTTCATGGCTTTTCTATATTTCGTTCATGGGGTTAATGTAATGGTACCGAATCCGACTGTAAATACAAAACCGTTTCTTTGTATGTTTTCCACATTCTTACCAATAAAGCCATCATTTAATTCGTACCATCATAAAAAGGAGACTGTCTAGTGCGTACCAGTTTTAGAAAAGTACATTGATATATATCTCACTTTTTCTAGGTACAAAGGAATATTAACTACTGATACAGTGGAATAAATTCAAATGTTATATGTTTAGCATATATTGTTTTAAGCTGATATTTATTTTGTTAAATAGCATTTCTGTTTTAAAACATGTGCTTTTAAGTATGTTGAAGGAATAATCTAACTTTGCATCATTATGTTTTAGTAATCTGCTCGAAAACTAACGATTTGTAATGAAATATCTGACCTTCACTAACGTGAAAAAAGGCATCGGTGTAAAAACTAAACAATTTACGTTAAATATTACACACTTGTCTTGTCTTATTGTCTTAATAATATATCATACATCTCTAAGTGTGCATGCACATCAATTCCTAAATAAGTTGTAAATACTACATCTAATCACGTCTAACAAGAATTTATGGTTTCCTATTATTCTCAGTTGGTTATTGTCATTTGGATGTATTTTGTTACATGCTATACGATGTTGTCCACTGTTCAGTTTGCGATGATAGGAAATTCTTCATCAATGTATTACTTGAAAGAATTTGTAAGTGACCACTTTACTGAAACTAAAAGAAACACTCATGTCGTCCGGAGTCTTATGGAAGCCAAAGTGCAAACAAGAGAAACTACATGATAAACACTTCCCTCGTATATCAAGTTGTCTCATATAATAATGTTTATCTTTTTATAAATATCAAGTCTCGGGAATGATGGTGTTTACGCGGTGTGAAAAGATTACCGTAATTTCCGGAGAGTAAATATCTATGACAACACGATATGTTATGCAGTCGAAAAGGAAGAGGAATATTTTGGAGTTATAATGAGCATCAGTTTAGCATTGCCTCTTACTTGATATATTATTATCATATTGTGTACTTGCTATCCATTTTCGGGATTGCAGATTTTCATAAGAAGAATATATGGATAAGTATAAAACATTAATTATGATCATCTTCCAAAATATACATTAAAAAAAATTATATTATCATATGAAAGACGTTTTAGTCATATTATCTGAATAAGGAGAATAAATGGTACACATTTACATTTATATTATTTAAACAGGGGTGTATTATTCTATTTAATGCCTTTCCATGTATATTCATAGTTACACATGACATATTCATGACATACATATAACCTTATCACATATGTCCAGAGTGTTGACAAATATGACATGTTCCTGTTTATCAAAGTGTATACTAAACGTAACCGATTCGATACTATCAAATTGCAAACTTTAGTGATATTTATAGTCCGTGTGATCGTGTAAACCAGACATGCATCAGTACTCAGGATATACTACTTAAGTACCAGTGCCAACTTATGCAGAGTGCTAGACTTTGGTTCAGTACAGAAGTACCAGTAATTTGTTTTGAAGAAACTAAGAATTAGTCCCCGTTTCTTTCATGTATTTGTCATATTTTGCTCTTTATATTGAAGCAAAACTTTACTTTTGATATCTTACGTCAATTCTGCTGTGTAAGATATGCTTCAGGCATTTAATAACTGATTTTACAACAATAGACATAATTGAAAATAATTGAAATTGTTTGATCTGTTGGCTTAGGATATATTTGGACTGGTAATATTGGTACTTTAAACCATGCAATCGTATAACAGAACTCTCATTTTACATTGTTTCTAGAAAATCTCTTAGTATTCTATGACCTTTTCTGTAGAAAAAAAAATTCAATATTATGAATCTATTGTATGCCCTTTGGTTGTAATAGAAACAGTCTATATATGTAGCCAATTAGTCAATTGAAGTAAATCAAGCTATGTTTTTCGGCATGTAAAAATGATAAGCACCCACTTGACTGTATTGTTTCTCTGTTTTTCGACCACAAAGATCAGCGTGAAATGTACTGGATAAATAGTAAGATCTTTGAAGAAAGCTACTACTAATTCATTAAGAAGGGTTAATGTATGACCTTATTCTAGCCTAGTAGCAGAAAGCACTTTTTGTTATAAAAATCCAAAATACATTTATTTGGTCAGGCTACAGATACCTTATAATTGTGGCCAAACTTTTCTCTTTTTGTATGAGTAAATAGCAACCGTATTAATCAGCGAAGGGTATTGCATTTTTATCGAATTATTTAAATTTTTGTTTCAAATTACATATTTCTCCATGCAGTAAACTTTACTTCCGAATTACATGCATATACAGTGTACTTAATTTATTTAATATCTTGTTGTCAGTGTATTTTGCGATATTTGGCATCATTATATGTATTTATAAGTAATTGCAGTATTTTTACTCTTTCGAATTATGCTTTCCATAAGAGCTTTTTACTGCTTTTTAACATTAATCATTTGCAACAGATATATACATTTTAGAATGATTTTTATTTTAATTGCAAATAGGAAAATATGAATGAGTATGCATAACGTAATGTTTCCAAAGAAGTCAGCTCTGTCTTTCAATCTTCTAGATCATGCACCAGCATTGTTATCACTTAGACCGGTAACTTAGACTGGTAACTTAGACTTCTAACTTGGACTCATAGCTCAAACTGGTAATTGACACTGGTAACTTAGACCGGTAACTTCGACTGGTAACTTAGACCGGTAACTGAGACTGGTACCTTAGACTTGTAACTTAGACTGGTATCTTAGCCTGGTAACTTAGACTGGTAATTTAGACCGGTAACTTGGGCCAAAAATTTGACTGGTATCTTAAACTGATAGCTCAGACTGGTAACTTTGACGTTAACTTCTCCTTTAGACTGTTTATTTTTTCTTAAACTTGACAGTCTAAATTAAACTTGTATTTCACACTTTTAACTAGTATTAACTGCTCTAAACGAATATTTCTATAACAAAACATTTAAATGTTAAACATTTCATTGGCTTATAAGGGTTTAATCGGCAATTATTTAAACCTGAAAACCTTTAAATGTGTTTAAATGTGTTAAATTCGTCTCCTGCTTATTCTCTTTTCTAAAATTCTAGTTTTAAAGCCAATATATCTGATATGCATACGTCTTCATAGTCTTCGTCAGATAAAGTTTCTACACTTTAGTGAAAATTATGGCAACAAATGATAAGAAAATATCCATTATAAAAGCAAAATAGTCATTTTGTATTGCAGTACCAGACATTTTATTAAATTTTAAAAAAATGAATTTGAAATACATTTAATCGGTAACTTTTCTTTTTGAGCGGTTTTGTTTTTTACTGTTAGATGTTCTAACATGACATTATCTTTTTCAGAATTAAGTTTATAAATTATGACAACTTACACTGATTACATATCCGTAAATGAAAGATGTGATTTGTAAATGTACGGCTTCTATATCTATCTCTATCAGATTCTTTCTAGTCACAGGCAAAGCTTTTAAAAAGTCTTATAATCAGTAGGAGGTTTCCTATTCCCATTTATGTTTGCTATTAATTATGATAGTGCCATGCCGTGGCTTGGATAGAATGAGAACAAAGCGACTGTCTTTCAAGATTTGTATACATTATTTTACAGTACATCTTTAGTTCTACTTGGTTAATGAATCCTTTATATCATACAGTTTGAGGATTATGTGATCAGTTAGAAATGCATTTGTCAATATCAAATTTTGTTGTAAAAAATGTGATTTTTCCCCATTTTTATAAGTTAGTTGTATGATTTGTCGTTGTTGTTTTTGATGTTGTTGTTTTTTTGTGTTTTTTGTTGTTTTTTGTTGTTGTTTTTTTGGGGGTGGGGTTGTGGTTGTTATTTTTGAGTGTGTTGTTTTTTGTTGGTGGTTGTTTTTTATGAGTTTTTAAATTTATATCTTTTTTTTTTTTTTTTAAAGACAATTTTGCCAGTTGTTTTCTTGTTTTATAAATATAAAGTATAAATCAAACCTTAAAAAGTCTCGCTATATAGCTATAAGAGCGTCGTTGTAGATATAAATACAATCATAACTCACATGCATTTTGTGGCCCTTCAAGAATTTAAGTGAACAGTCTTGTTACTTTTCTTTAGATAGTGTAATTAAGTGATTAAGGTATCCAAAGTAAAGCAAAGGTTTCAACATTACCTGGTATAGAAAATGTGGGTTTCGTCTCTACTGTCTTTTCTGCAGAGATTTTTTTTATCTAAGATGCGTTATATTGAATTAAAGTAATTTTAGCCACAAAAGACATTTTCACATGCATGGAATCAATTTCATATGCTTTGAATATTCAGGTGGTAATATTAGTAATGAAATTTAGTTGGTTTAAATATCAAAGAAAGCACATGTAGCATACTAATTTATATCTAATTGCAAATGAAATGAGACTTATAGCATGGAATTAATTGTTCCGTCCTTAATGATGTTCTGTTTGTATTAATATAAGTATGTCTCTTTGTTTAGTGATATTTTTAAATATCATAAATGCTTCAATAAAAAGATACAAATTTTTGATAAAGTTTGATAATGTTTCAAGAGTCTCTTATTTACGTGAGATGGTTTGTTGCCGTCTTTAACGTTTTCGTCACTCATAACATATATTGTTGTTCCATTGAAATGTTATTTCCACACTGTGTTATGTTAAACTACTTGGCAACTTTCTTACTAAAAGAATTACATATTTCCTTTATTTCACTTTAATGACATCTAATTTGAAAGTGAACACAAACTGTGCTTAATTTAATATATCTTAATAAATAAATTTATATACAGTGATACTGTAAGCATCCAATATATAATGATTTGCCACAAACCTTTCTTATCCAAAATCATACTTTTAAGTATTCTTTCTTTTAACAACATACCAGTAGCTTGGTTTTGACCATTGCCGTCTACGGACAAGCTCAATAAAACCCACCCTGCAACATTTAATCAAACGTGTTTAGCAAACTTTGTTTAATATTTTTCTTAACCTCTTCATTTTTTCACCCAAGAAGGATTTTAATGTATCAAGGTCTTCATAATATATTTATCCTACAAATATTATTTCTTTAAATGTTCAATAATATCTTCGTAATGTTTTCTTGAAATAGGTTTTTTTTTCTATTTGACATTGATTGTTTTTATCATCTAAATGTCTCAGATTGCTGGTATATTTCCATAGTAAACGAGCATGTCACAGAAGCGTACCAAATATATCAAACGAATGTTCATTACTTTGTATAAGTGATACAATGTGATTATAGGTGAACGTTTCTGGCATTTTAGTGATCAATGTAATAGATACTTCATGGAAGAAAGAAAAATAATAAATAAATCAACAACAATGTCTGTGACATGTCCTTATTAATGCATTTACAATGTATAACAACCAGGCAAATACTATTTGTTTTGAAACGTTAAGTTTTTAAACAACAGCAAAACTAACATATAATTCGTGAAATAAAAGAATCATCGCCTTGTAATTGTTTGTTCCATTTTTTAATATTTCCAATTACATACCATATGATACTTAAGCAGATTACGTTGTTTTATTTCAAAAAGATTTTTCACTCTTTTTGCATAATTTACTAATTGAAAACAGGTCTTGTGTCGTGTCATAAAAATGTGATTCCATGGATTTACAATTCATTATTGATAGTTATATAAAATATAACATCATTTCTTTCATATGTGCATTCAATTTATCAAGGAGGTTTTTTATTAGACTTACATTGAAAATGAAAAAGAAAACATTGTGAAAGAATGAAAAGGAATGGTAAACATGGATTTATTTTTCAAGCTCAAAACAGCTGTCCGTAAGTTGCACTGATTCAAGGATTTCTGCGGATTTTATTCTAGACTAAAATTAATAGGTTTTTACAAACTGTAATAACATAGATTCTTTGAATATTTATCTTTCTTCCCAAAATGTACAATTTATACTAGATTTCTTAACTGTATACATTCTATTAGCTTTGATATGCTTAATGAATGTGAGGCAGCATGTCACGTGATCGAGGTCAATGACGAATATTGACTTAAAAAAGTGTTTCAGTGCGAATTCGGTATGTCGTGCATACATACCATCCCACCTTAAACATCTTGAAAGTTTTTGGACTTTACACACCCTTATATCACGTTTTGAAGGTAAAAACTTCACTTAGTGCCCATTTGTAATGACAAACTACAATTGAGTGTCTGTGTAAATGCACAAAAGTGTTTGCCATTCAAAAGATATCCAAATGGGTCTAGCTAAATCTGATAACATACCATGTAAAGGTGTTAAAAACGTTAATGTTTAAATCTATTGCATTGTGTGTAGAAACGCCGTGTCCATTATTGGTTCATAAATCACATTTAGCAGTGTCTCAGTGCTTACACTATATATTCATATAGACAGCATATAAACAATTTATGATCCAATCTGTTGTTTATGAAGTTGATAATAATAGACAGTAACTTTTATATAAAGTAAATAGGCAGTTTTCAATTATTGCTGTTTTTGCTATTTTGTGAAAGTGAAAACATCCCATACGAGTTTGTGAACACCATGCCGTTTTGCTTACACAACAGTCATAAAACATATATAATTATGTTTACGTTATGTTAAACAATAGAAATATTATCAGCTCCTTGCTACTATATGATCTACTTATATTATATACATATACACACAATGTTAACACAATACTGTATGTAAAAGAGTGTGTTATATCCTGAAATATTTTATTTAATATCAGAAACTCCCTGGTAAAACATCTAATATTAATGATAACATTTATATTAGAATGAGATTTCTACTCTTCTATACTATTTTAATAAACAATAGTTATTAAAAAAATTACTGGATTACATAATATCAAACAATGATTAATCGTATTTAAACATATTCTTAAGGGAATACAATTTATGATTATATTCGCACGAACAGAACGTTTTCTTTACTTTATGGGATATAGACTTTTAAACCGCCTATTGTATACAATTATTAACTGCAATCCTCTGGTTAAACCAACCTTTTAATGCAGCATGCCCCCAGATTCATGCTAATTTTCATGAATATTTTGAAAATGTATTCAAAGGTAAAATTTTGTGAAGTGAACAAAGAAAATAATTTATACATTGCAAACGCACACTTAGAATCCACGTAAATTACCAAAAGGGGATCAAAATATACACAAATACCTCTTACTACGTTAATAACGATGTAGAATTATAGTGATTGATACTGCAAAATCAGTCATTAATAGCACATAACATGTAAAGAATCAATTAAATATTGATTTTTTTTAAACTTTTCTTTAGAACTTTATACATTTTTCTAAAAATTGAATTTTTTGAAATATGTTGGCTCATCTGGAGGCGTGCAGCTTTAAACACTGATATTTAAAAGGTATTTACAGAACATATATTCTTTAATGTTTTATATTTCGCTGATTATAATTTATAGTGTTTTTAGATTTATTCAAAACAAGCTTTTTATATTGATAACATTGAAGTTATTTTATGAGCAAGATATGCATTTATCTGTAGCAGAATAAAACAGAACGTTTTCCTGCGGTAGAAATTTTCCCAAAAAAATATAAATTTCAAACTAATTATAACCTTTAATCTGTTTGATATGCAAATAAAGTATGTGCAAAATTTTTTTTTAATTATAATTATCATAATGCACATTTCAATAGTCTTATGTTATAAACATCGCATATATTGTTTGTGTATCAGCTGCCATGTGATGTAATAGGAGTACTCTATTAACAAAGGTAATTGAAGTCAATTTAGCGATGTCGATAGATTTATCAATGTCTCCAGATAAAATAAATGGTATCACCTACCTTATTTTCATGGTTTTTCTATATTTCGTTCAGGGGGTAATGTAATGGAAATTACCGTATACTACAAGAGCCTGTCTGTAACTACAAAACATTTTCTTTGTATGTTTGCCACATTCTTACAAATAAAGCCATCATTTGCGTTGTACCATCGTAAATAGGAGACAGTCTAGTGCGTACCAGTTTTAGAAAAGTACCTTGAAATAGATTTCACATATCTAGAAATTGATGTCGATCAATAAACAATTGACTTTTTGAAAAGCTAATACATCCCTATTGCGATGGTGTCAAATAACGACTAGTTAGATATCATTGAAATAAGTTCACTTGGTCATTTCGTTCACTGAATATCTGCATACTAGTCATTTGGATTTCTAACATGATGGCCAACATCATGTGATCTAAATGGCGGGTCAAATTGACCCTATTATAAGGTCATGATTTAAAAAAAGGACACCATGTCTTTACACAAAACTGTCTGAAAAGGATAATTGAAAGATGATTCCCTTTTAAAAGACTATTTACAACCGCGAGACAAACTATGCTTGAGATCGGTGATTATAAGCATACATATCACAAACGATGGACGTCAAAATACAAAGCATGCAACGTATACTTAAAATGATTCCACAGTTCTTGGAATTCGAAACGATTTAAAAGAAGAAACCAAGCATTTAATATCAATGCCGTCCTGAATGATTATAAAGAATAGGAAAATAATATGGATTTTCGTGGTTATTTTACGCGTTCCACAAAATAATAGATAACAAAATAGAAAAAATAATGTATTTTAGAATATGAAATATCTCAAACTTGATTTTAATCATCAAAAACAAAGTAATAATCACAACGCACTGAAATGACTGAATCTTAATTTATCTTAACATGGAAAATCAGTTCAGCGATTAGGGAATGACTCGGGCTGCAGAAGTGGCTTTAAACAATGTAAAGATTTCGTGACACTCACGTAACAGAAGTGTTTGTAAAGTTGAACCGCTGCAGGATAAAAATGATAATCATTGCTTATTAATTATTTACAGTTCTGTTTAGAATTGAGTTATGTAATGTTGTGTTGCTCCCTCTAAACTAATTTATAATCTGGTAAGATAATTGAAATCAATGTGCATGTAATATAATTGTATTAAAATGTAAAACTGAAGCATGCGTTGTTTATAACATGCACACGAAAGTTTTCTGCATGTATTTTTTATGAACATTAAAGATGTTTATCTAGTTTAGTACTGGAGAAAAAACATGTAAGGGTGCTGAATTTGTAACATGTTCATTACATGAAAGGTATTTGATTTACAAGCAAGGATATGAAACCTCTATAATGTGGTTGCATATATTACGAATCACCCAGTGTTATGCTGATTATTGTTTCAATTACAAACTAATTAACAGCTTTTGAACATGCCATGTTGGTAAAAAATGAATTAACTTCAAAGGAGGGAGTTTTGTATGACTGTGTGATCCTTGCGTGAATTCAAATTCAAAAGCATGTCAAGATTTAATAATATCTGCTAAGATTAAAAAACTTTCTGCATGTGTTTTGAAAGTTATAATGTCTCCCTCTTAGGCCATATTGTTGTTAACACAAAATGCTTGCTTTATTTGATTATGTGTTTAACATTGAAAATTTTGCTTAAATTCATTTAGTCCGTTGTATTGTATAATGCTTTAGATAATACTACATTGTATTTAAATTATATGGTTTATTGAATATGTTGTTTATTTACATTGTCAAAAGGTATGTCTGGTTATAACTTATTATCATAAGAAAAGTTCGCTAAATCCAGACTTGTTTGGCATTAAGCACCAGAATGTGAATTTTGTCTTGCAAAGATAATAAGGCCAGCTAGTTAAGTTTGATTGTATGCGACAAAATTTCACAATAAACAATAACAGTTTTCTATTTAATGCTCACGAAGTTCGTAATCGTCTTTCAATTCTAAAGCGATAATGAATTGTCCAGCGATGTTGAAATCGCGTCGTGTATTATTGTACATATGTCTTAAAATCTAATTTGTTCAGTGTGAAGTTTAGAGTTTTGTTATATCAACTAAGGACAATAAAGTTATATATTTTGTCTGAAGATCTGATCCCTTTACCGTCCGAGATTATGCAGGAAAGTTCTAAAAATAAATTTTAGTTCTTAAATGATATACTGCTAATGAATATTTATTCTCGATTTGGTTGTTATGTCCTTGTTTGAAGTTAAATACTCTTTCTTTTTTTCAGTCGATAATTATTTTAAAACGCAGGTCAAATTACAGATTGAAGGATCGTTTTTAGACATTTACAAAAAAATTTCAGTTACATAATATTTCTACTGTCTTATATCAGCAGGTTATTTAAACGTATTTCCTCAGTCTTTACTCTGTCTTTTGCTCCATTAATTTTTTTAGTTTTAAGTCATTATGCGGTTTAAATGTGAAATAAGACATAAATAACATGACTTCTTTACACATATATTTTTTTATTATATACATGACTGGAAATTTGAATTATGTCAATTAAAATTCGTTATTTTTATTATTTTGTTATGTTATATTTTCAGACAGTATAATTGAAGCTGTGTGATTATGATACAATGTGTCAAAACTTTATGTAAAAGAGGGGACAAACAACATATATAAGGGGATTATAAAATATTTCCTTTAACCTTTTGCTAAGAATATTAGTTTTGTTTAATAGAATGTAAACTTTCAGGGTTTTTTTCAGAGATTCGTAACACATTTTTACCATTTTTGACTACAGTATATACATGATATCCTTTATAACAGCTGAAATGTTATCAACAACAAGACTGTGTCCTATCACACATTAATAATTTATTGTGTTTGTAATCAAATTGTCTCGCGCTGCACACCTGTTTACAATTTCAAACGAGTGTGTCTCGAAAAAAAAAAACGTATTAAACAAGTGATCATCATATGAATTTCTAACTATGACTTAATAGTATAAATACCCTTACTAAAGTAAAAAAATGAAAAGATAGATTTGTTATTATAAGAGAAATATTTTTGAAACTTTTTTATATATATCTTTAAAGTAATTATCAATTTGAGGATGAGAGAATTATTATTTCGGATGCAAGTCTTTTCTTTTAATTTAATTTGCGTTCTATACAGATATAAAGTTTTGATACTCCTTTAGGAACACATTTATTATGCTCATAATATGCACGCTATGACTATTTCAACCATCAACTCACGATCATTCTCAATCATTTAGCGTGCTGATTGAATACCGCTAACACCGGTGCAAGCGAGTGCAAGATGTTTGTGGCTTTACATGATCGCTCGTGAAAAGTGTTTAAAGTCCGATTCGGTAATTTCAATCTTTATGGGTTTTTTTCTTTGAATTTTCATTGTTCCTAAGGGATCCACCTATCCAGATTGGTTTCGGTATTAAAACATTTTATACCGTTTTAAGAATAAGATAATTATTTCAAAACTGATCTTATTTGTAATTTAGTTTTTATTTCATATGTTATAAAATTATTATAAGCAGTCATATCAATATGATGATTGAATATTTCGCTAAAGTATTTATCTGCTATATATTTCTAAATTAAATCTCTTTTAGAGTGGTAACTTTCTCTTATGCTTGCCAGTGGTAACTTTCTCTTATGCTTGCCAGTCTTTACTTAACTTTAAATGTGAAACATTTTATTGGCTTATAAGGGTTTAATCAGCAATTATTTAAACATGAAAACCTTTAAATGATTGTGTTGATAATAAATACATCTCCTGCTAAATCTCTTTTCTAAAACGGGCAAGTTCTAGTTTTAAAGCCACTATATCTGATAAGCATACATCTTCATAGTCTTCGTCAGATAAAGTTTCTACACTTTATTGAAAATTATGACTCTATGGCAACAAATGATAAGAAAATATCCATTATAAAAGCAAAATAACCATTTTGTATTGTAGTACCAGACATTTTATTAAACTTTAAAAAAATGAATTTTAAATACATTTAAACAGTAACTTTTTTTGAGCGGTTTTGTATTTTACTGTTAGATGTTCTAACATGACATTATCTTTTTCAGAATTAAGTTTGTAAATTATGACAATCATTTTTTCGTTCGTAAATGAAAGATGTGATTTGTAAATGTGCGGCTTTTAGATTTATCTCTATCAGTTTCTTTCTAGTCACAGGTAAACATTTTGAAAAGTCTTATAAGTCGGAGGTTTCTTATTCCATTTACGTTTGCTCTTAATTATGTTAGTTCCATGCCGTGACTGGGATAGAATGAGAACAAAGCGACTGTTTTTCAAGATTTGTATACATAATTTTACAGTACATCTTTAGTTCTACTTGGTTAAATGAATCCTTTATATCATACAGTTTGAGGATTATGTGATCAGTTAGAAATGCATGTGTAATATCAAATTTTGATTGTAAAAAATAAATGTGATTTTTTTCGCATTTTTTATTATTTAATTGTATGTTTTGTCGTTGTTGTTTTTTTATGTTGTTGTGTTTTTTTGTGGTTTTGTTGTTGCTATTTTGTTTCTGTTTCTGGTTGTTTCCTTTATGAGTTTATTTTGGAGGGGTTATGTTCTTTTCAGTCTCATATTTGTCTGTTGTTATTTATGCATTTAATTTGATTGATTTGTTTTTTAATTCATATATTTTTTTAAGGCAATTTTGCCAGTTTTTTTTCTTGTTTTATAAAGATAAAGTAAAAATTAAGCCTTATTTAACTGTGAGAACATCGTTGTTGATAAAAATTCAATCATAACTCATATGTACTTTGCGGTCCTCCAATAATTTAAGTAAAAGCCGTGATATTTTTCTTTTTTATTGTAATTAGGTGACTAAGGTATCCAAAGTAAAGCAAATGTTTGAACATGTCCTTAATAGAAAATGTCGGTTTCGTCCCTACTTTCCCTACTCAATAGATACTTTATTTAAGATGCGTTATATTGAATTAAAATAATTTAAGCTACAAAAGACCTTTTCACATGCAATTTCATGTGCTTTGAATATCCAAGTGGTTATATTAGTAATGAAATAGAAATTAAGTTCGTTTAAATATTAATAAAGGACATGTTGCATGCTTATTTATATCTTATTGCAATTTTAATTAGACTTATAACATGATACTTATCATTTCCGTCCTAAATATTGTAAATGTTTGTATTAATATTAGTCAGTCTCCATGTTTAATGATATTTTCAAATGTCATAAATGCTTCAATAAAAAGATACAAACTTTTTTGATAAAGTTTGATAATGTTGCAACAGTCTCTTATTTATTTGAGATAGTATGTTGCCATCGAAAACGTTTTTCGTGTCTCATTATTTTGTTTGTTTCATTTTACGCTGTTTCCCAACAGTATTTCAGTCATATAGGCGGATAGTTTCCTAACCATCGTTCCTGGAGAGTTACACCAGTAGTAGACTAGCTTCCTCCGCGCTTAACTACCAAAGCATATCCCGGGGATCGAACCCACGCCAGAGAGGTAACTGGATTAGAAGTCATCGAATCTAACCCCTCGACCACGGAGGCGGTTTCGTCACTCATTATATATATTGTTGTTCCATTTAAATATTATTTCTACGCTGTGTTATGTGAAACTCTTAAGCAATTCTCTTACTAAAAGGATTACATATTTCCTTTATTTCACTTTAATGACATTTAATGTAAAAGTGTACACATAATAAGCTTTATTTAAAATGTCTTAATGAATAATTCTACACTGATATTGTTTACCACAATCATCATGATTTACATCATCCATTTTTGTATTCTTTGTTTTCACAAATATACCAGTTGCTTGTTTTTTGACAATTGCTATCTACGGACAGGCTCAATTTAATCCACCTTGTAACATTTAATCTAACATGTTTAACAAATTTTGTTAATTATTTGCTTAACCTCTTGAATGGTTCACCCAAGAAGGGTTTTAATGTATCAAAGTCTTCATAATATATTTATCCTACAAATGTTATTTCTATAAATGTTCAATAATATGTTCCGTAATGTTTTCTAGAAATAGGTTCATTGCTTTTCCTATTTGACATTGATTGTTTTTATCATCTAAATGTCTCAGACTGCTAGCATATTTCCATAGTAAACGAGTATGTCACAGAAGCGTACCAAATATATAAAACAAATGTTCATTACTTTGCATGAGTGATACAATGTGGTGAACGTTTGGCAAGATAGTGATCAATGTAGTAGATACTTCTTGAAAGAAAAAAAATCAACAACAATGTTTGTGACATGTCCTTATTAATGCATTTGCAATGTAAAACAACAAGTCAATACTATTTGTCTTGAAAATTCAAGTTTTTAAACAACAGCAAAACTAACATGTGAAATAATAGAATCATCGCCTTGTACCTTTTTGTTCCATTTTTTCTTTTGTTCCATTTTTTCTTTTAATATTTCCAATTACGTTGTTTTATTTTTAAAAGAAATCTTTCACCGTTTTTGCAAAATTTCTAATGGAAAATAAATTTAGTGTCGGGTCATTAAAGATGCATTTCCATGGATTTGCAATACATTATTGATAGTTCTATAAAATATAACATCATATGTGCATATGTTTCATATGTGCATTCGATTTATCAAGGTTTTTCATTAGACCTACATTGGAAATGAAAAAGAAAACATTGTCAAAGAATGAAAAAGGGACATATTTTTTATGGTTAACATAGGATTTATTTTTCAAGCTCAAAAAAGCTGTCTGTAAGTTGCACTGACAGTTTGAATGTCACATGGCGACTGGCACATTATAACACTGATTCAAGGATTTCTGCGGATTTTATTCTAGACTTTTCAGGTTTTTATAAACTGCCATAAAGTAGATTATTTTAATGTTTATAGTTCTTCCCAAAATGTACAATTTATACTAGATTTCTTAGCAGTAAACATTCTATTAGCTTTCTTATGCTTAATAAATATTATCAGCATGCCACGTGATCGAGGTCAATGACAAATATTGACACTCATTTGTTCATTTACGAGATGTTTCAATGCGAATTTGGTGTATTGTGCATAAATAACCATCCCGCCTTGAACATCTTGAAACTATTTGGACTTTACATACCATTATATCACGTTTTGAAGTTGAAAACTTCATTTAGTGCCCATTTGTAATGACAAATTACACTTGAGTGTCTGTGTAAATGCACAAAAGTGTTAGCCATTCAAAAGATATCCAAATGGACCTAGATATATCTGATAATAGACCATGTTAAGGTGTTACAAAACGTAAATGTTTAAATATATTGCATTGTGTGTAGAAACGCCGTGTCCATTATTGGTTCATAAATCACATTTAACAGTGTCTCAGTGCTTTCACTATATATTTATATAGACAGCAGATATACAATTTATGATCCAATGAAGATAATAATAGACAGTAACTTTAATATAAATTAAATAGGCATGTGCTCAATATTTGCTATTTTTGATATTTTGTGAAAATTGATAAAAGTCTCAACCGACTTTTTGAACACCATGTCGTTTTTGTTTCACGACAGTGGTAAAACATACAGAATTATGTTTATGTTATATTAAACAATTCAAATATTATCAGCTCCTTGTTATAAAATGACTTAATAGAAACTTCCTGATAAACATCTATTATTAATGATAACATTTATATTAGAATTAGATTTCTACTCTACTACACTATAATAATACGAGTATACAATTATTTTTTAACTCACTAGACTGCATTCTATTAGAAATGACCTAATAATATTTAAACATATTCTTAAGGGAATACAACTCATGATTATATGCGCACGAACAGAACGTCTTTTTTATTAAGGTATAGACTTCTAAACCTTTTATTGACATATACAGATATTAATTGCAATCCTCTGGTTAAATGAACCCTTTAAACACGGTATTTACTAAGAATATATTCTTTAATATTTGATATTTCGCTGATTTATAATGTTTTGAGATTTATTTAGAATACCCTTGTATATCGATTAAATTGAAGTTATTTTATGAGTTAGATATAAATTTAGCTCAAAATATATGTAGCAGAACAGATTTAAAGTGTTTCTGCGGTAGAAATGTTCTACAACAAAAAATATCACTTTCAAATTACAATTATAACTGTTAATCTGCTTTGATATACAAATAAAGTGTGTGCCAATTAAAAATGTAATTATAGTTATCATAATGCACAATCTTCTTATGTAATAAATATCGCATGTATTGTTAGTGTATCAGCTGCCATGTGATGTGATAGGAGTACTCTATTAACGGAGTTAATTGAAGTCAATTTAGCGATGTCGGTAGATTTATCAATGTCTCCAGATAAAATAAATGATATTTACTATCACCTACTTTATTTTCATGGTTTTTCTATATTTCGTTCAGCGGTTAATGTACTGGAAATTACTGTATACTACACCAATCTGTCTGTAAATGTAAAACCTTTTTCTTTGAATGTTTGCCACATTTTTACAAATAAAGCCATCATTTATTTCGTACTACCGTAAATAGAAGACTTCTAATACGTACCAGATTTAGAACAGAACCTTGAAATAGATTTCACTTTTTCTAGGTTCAACAGATAAAGTGCACATTGGATTAATCCAAATGTAAGACTTAAGACAATATTGGTTAAGTACAGCAGCATTTTGTCTAAAAACATATGCGTTTTAGTGTGTTGAAAGAATATTCTAACTCATATTATTATGTTTCATTAATCTGCTCGGAAACTAACGATTCGTAATGAAATATCTGACCTTCACTATCGTAAAGAGAAAGACATCGGTGTAAAAACTAAACAATTTACGTTAAATATTACATACATGTCTTGCTTATTGTCTTAATAATATATTATACATCTCTAAGTGTGCATGCACATCAATTCCTAAATAAGTTGTAAATACAACATCTAATCACGTCTAACAAGAATTTATGGTCTCCTATTATTCTAAGTTGGGTATTGCCATTTTGATGTCTTTTATGACATGCTATACGATGTTGGCCACTGTTCAGTTTGCGATGATAGGAAATTCTTCATCAATTTATTACTTGAAAGAAATTGTAAGAAACCACTTTACTGAAACTAAAAGAAACACCCAGGTTGTCCGGAGACTAATGGAAGCCAAAGGACAAGCAAGACAAACTACATGATAAACACTTCCCTCGTATATCTAGTTGTCTCATATAATAATGTTTATCCTTTTGTAAATATCAAGTCTCCGGATTGGTGGTGTTTACGTGGTGTGAAAAGATTACGGTAATTTCCGGAGAGTAAATAACTATGACAACACGATATGTTATGCAGTCGAAAAGGAAGAGGAATATTTGGGAGTTATTATGAGCACCAATTTAGCACTGTCGTGTTATTACCTGTTACTTGATATATTATTATCATATTGTGTACTTGCTATCCATTTTTGGGATTGCAGATTTTCATAAGAAGAATATATGGATAAGTATAAACTATTAATTGTTATCATCTTCCAAAATGTACATTCAAAAAATTATTATATCATATGACAGACGTTTTAGTCATATTATTTGAATAAGGAAGAATCTATGCAAGAATAAATGGTACAAATTTACATTAATATTATTTGAACAGGGGTGTATTATTCTATTTAATGCATTTCCATGTTTATTCATAGTTACACATGACATATTCATGACATATGTATTATCACATATATCCAAAGTGTTGACAAATATGACATGTTCCTGTTTATCAAAGTATAAAATAAACTTTACCGATTCGATAGTATTAAATTGCAAACTTTAGTGATATTTATAGTCCGTGTGATCGTGTAAACCGGACATGCATCAGTAGTCAGGATATACTACTTATAAGTACCAATGTCAACTTATGCAGAGTGCTAGACTTTGGTTCAGTACAGAAGTACCAGTAATTTGTTTTGAAGAAACTAAGAATTGGTCCCCGTTTCTTTCATGTATTTGTCATATTTTGCTCTTTATATTGAAGCAAAACTTTAATTTTTATATCTTACGTCAATTCCGTAGTGTAAGACTGGCTTCAAGCATTTAATAACTGATCTTACAACAATAGACATAATTGAAAATAGTTGAAATTGTTTGATCTGTTGGCGTATGATATATTAGGACTTGTAATATTTGTACTTCAAACCATGCAATGGTATTACAGAACACTAATTAGCGAACACTCTGTTTACATTGTTTCTAGAAATCCTCTTAGTATTATATTTTTTTTATAAAAATACATCCAAATTATTAATCGTTTGTATGCCCTTTATTTATACGGACGGTTCAAAAGAAGGTTGCAAAGTAGGTGCGGCTGTGTTTGAAAATAATTTTACATCTAGTATGAGGTTACCAGATAATGCATCAATTTTTACTGCTGAAGCAAAAGCTATCGATTTAGCATTGTCATACATAGCACAGCATACCCACGATAAATTTGTGATATTTTCTGACTCGCTTTCTGTTTTAATATCCATTAAAAATAAAAAATCTGACAATATCATGGTAAAGAAACTTCTTTTGCGATTTCATGATATACTTAAAACAAAATATGTTAAATTATATTGGATTCCAAGCCATGTAGGAATACGAGGAAATGAAAAAGTAGATGCTTTAGCTAAACAATCATTAAATTTTCAAAAAACTGACTTATTGTTACCTGCTTGTGATTTTAGACCGGCTATAAATAAACTCGTATCATCTGAATGGAAAGCAAATTGGGACAATGCCGTTTTCAATAAACTTCACGATATAAACCCATCTCTTGATATGTCACCATCTCTATCTCTGTCAAACCGCCGTGATCAAACAGTTCTTCTTCGATGCCGAATTGGACACACTAAACTTACCCACTCTTATCTCCTCACAAATGACAATGCCCCTTTCTGTGTAGGTTGTAATGAAAATTTTACCGTCAAGCATTTTCTTCTTGAATGTCATGATTTTTCACAGGCCCGTAATAGATTTTATTCTGTAAATTCACTCAAAGAACTTTTTAATACAATTCCATCAAAAAACATAATTGATTATTTAAAAGAGATAAACTTGTATTCTAGGATCTAATTGGCTCATTTTTATTGTCATTTACAATGTTTTACATAATATTTTAAGCCTATTATAGAATTCGGCACGATATGGCCAGTTATGTGTTGAAATCCTCTTTTTTTTATAAAAATACATCCAAATTATGAATCGTTTGTATGCCCTTTTATTTTAATAGAAATAGTCTATATAAGTAGTCAACTAGTCAATTGAAGTGAATCAAGCAATGTTTGTCGGCATGTAAAAAATGATAACAAGCACCTACTTGACTGTCTTGTTTCTCTGTTTTTTCGACCACTAAGATCGGCGTGAAATGTACTTGACAAATAATAAGATCTTTGAAAAAAACGAAAACTGAACCATGCAAAAGTGTAAATCATGACCTGATTCTAGACAGAAAGCACTTTTTGTAATAAAAAAACCAAATTTCATTGATTTGATGAGGCAAAAAATACCTTATAATTGTGGCCAAACTTTTCTCTTTTTGTATGAGTAAAAAGCAACCGTATTTATCAGTGAAGGGTATTTCATTTTTATCGAAGCCGATATAATATTATTAGTACATATGCACTATATCGTGCAATGACTTTCACATACTGTATTATTTTTGTAAAATTATACTTCTAGGCTTTCGTTAGAGTATGATCAAGCAAATTTAAGTAAAATAAATTAAATAAAAAAGCATATCATGACATGTTTTATTATTACCTTTAGGACTTTATCATCATTCCTTTATATAACATCTAATTACAAAGTGTGCTTTAAAATTGATCACTTATCATTTGAATAAATAATAAAATTATCATCAAGTAACAACAGCTTATGATAATCTAATTTGATTACTGCATTGGACAATCTTACTCAATTTAAAATTATATCAAAACAAAATGATTACACATAACTTTGTGTCTCTCATTAACTTTAGACTTAGAATAATATCTCACCTATAATTTCACTATGCTGATTCTCTGCAGTATGTACGTGTACTTCATATTCATCCTATGTATATGTGTAAAAAGTACTTCATTTGATTGTTCTAATGGCATATAGGCCCAATGCACAAGGCGTTCTTTCTTATCATTATATGTTATGTTATTGTTATATATTCACGCACATGTCACAATAAAAACAATAACAATATCTTATATTATAACATAAATACACAATGAATGTGGACTGAGGAAATACTTATTATGTTGCTTCACGTACATTCTTAAAAAATCAAGCGCCTATCATAATCTATACATTACCGTGTGTGGAAATACTGTATGTGATTTTCTATTCCTGATTTCCTGAACATAAAAAAAACTTGATAATACGATGTGTAACTTATAGATAACAACCGTGTCATTTCCAAAATTTACTTCGTGTGATATTATCATTGTATACTTAATTTAAAGAGAGTGTTTCTTTTCGGACTATTGCAATTGTATTTTTGTTTTAATGTAAACAAGTATTTTGAACAAATAAAATGTTTATGGACCTATAATAATGGCACCCTCGAAATATAAACACAATAGCCATAAGAACGAGATTGAGATTTTTTTACGGATATATCGCAGCTTTGAATTTTTGTTGCAAATTACATATTTTGCCATGCAGTAAACTTTACTACAGCATTGCATGAAAATACAGTTTATTAAATTTATCTAATAGCTTGTTGTCAGTGTAAGTTGCGTTTTTTGGCATCACTATATGTATTTATAAGTAATTGCAGTAATTTTACTCTTAATAATCATGCTTTCCATAAATGCGTTTTACTGCTATTTAACATAAATCATTTTCAACAGATAAATACATATTAGAATGTTTTATATTTCACAATATGAAAGAGTATTTATAACGTAGTCAGCTCTGTCTCTAAATCTTCTTAATCATGCACTAGCAAAAATTCATCATACTAGTCGGCTCGTGCATTGTTATCACTTAAACCGGTAGAAATAGACTTGAAACTAAAACTAGTAACTTAAACTGGTATCTTAGCCTGTTAACTTAAACTGGTAAGTTAGACTGGTAAATTAGACCGGTAACTTAGATTGGTAACTTTGACTTTAACTTAGACTGATAGCTCAGGCTGGTAGTTTAAACTGGTAAGTTAGACCGGCAACTTAGACTGGTAACCTAGACCGATAACTTCTTTTTTGAGACTGGCAACTTTTGCTTATGCTTGTCAGTCTGAATTAAACTTTTATTTCACACTTTAAGCTAGTATTTACTGCTTTATAACAAAACATTTAAATGTGAAACATTTCATTTGGTAAAAAAAAGGTTTTATCGGCAACTATTTAAACATGAAATCCTTAAATTTGTTTCTGTTAAATCTCTACTAAAACGGGTTTCAGTTTTAAAGCCAATATATCTGATAAGCATACGTCTTTATAGTCTTCGTCAGATAATGTTTCTACACTTTATTGAAAATTATGACTCTATGGCAACAAATGATAAGAAAGTATCCATTATGAAAGCAAAAAGAATCATTTAATATTGCAGTACAAGACATTTAATTAAACTTTAAACAAAGATTTGAATTTAAAATACATTTAAACAATAAAGTTTCTTTTTGAGCGGTTTTGTGTTTTACTGATAGATGTTCTATCAAGATTTGTAAATTATGACAACTTCGACTGATTACATATTTGTAAAATGTACGGCTTCTAGATTTATCTCTATCAGTTTCTCTCTAATCACAGGCAAAATGTTTGAAATGTCTAATAATCAGCAGAAGGTTTCCTATTTCCATTTATGTTTACTGTTAATTATGTTAGTTCCATGCCGTGACAAGGAGAAACTGTCTTTCAAGATTTGTATACATTATTTTACAGTACATCTTTAGTTCTACTTGGTTAAGTTAATATTTTATATCATACAGTTTGAGGATAATGTGATCAGTTAAAATACATTTTTCAATTTGTAAAATAATGTGATTTTTTCCCCATTTTTCATTAGTTAATCGTATGTTTTGTGTTTTTTTTTTCTTCATTCTTTCTTTCTTTTTTGTTGCTGTTATTTTTAGGAGGGGGTGCTTTTTTGTTTGTGGTTGTTTTATTTATTAGTATTTGGGGGTGATTCTCTTTTCTTTTCTTTTTGTCTCATGTTTGTCTGTTTTATCTATGTATTTAATTCAATTATTTTTTTTATTTATATATTTGTTTCTTTTATTTAAGACAATTTTGCCAGTTTTTTCTTGTTTTATAGAGATAAAAGTATTAATTTAGTCTTGAAAAAACTCGCTACATAACTGTATAAGCATCGTTGTAGACGAAAATACAATCATAACTCACATAGTATTAGCCTTTCAGGAATGTAAGTGAAAAGCCGTGAAACTTTGCTATTATAGTGTTATTAAGTGATTAAGGTTTCCAAGATAAAGCAAAGGTTTAAAAATTACCTGGTACACAAAATGTCGATATCGTCTCTACTACAAAGATATTTAATCTTAAATGGGTTATATTGAATTAAAATAATTTTAGCAACAAAAGACCTTTTCACATGCAAGGAATCAATTTAATATGGTAAAGTTAGTTATGAAATAGGAATTTAGTTCGTTTAATATTAAAAGCACATATTGCATGCTAACTTATATCTAATTGCTTTTTTAATTAGACTTATGACATGAGATTAATCATTTCGTCCTAAATGCTGTATATAATTGTATTAATATTAGTCTCCTTGTTTAATGATATTTTCCATATCATAAATGCTTCAATAAAAAATGCAAATATTTTTGATAAAGTTGGTCCGTCTCCTTGTTTTATGATATTTTAAATAATAATTAAAATCATTTAAAAAGGTAAACTTTTTTTATAAAGTTTGAAGATGTAATGACGGTCGTTTATTTATGTGAGATAGCATGTTGTCCTCTATAACGTTTTTGTCACTCATTATATATTTTGTTGTTCCATTGAAATATCATTCCCACGCTGCGTAATGTTACACTAATAAGCAATTCTTCTTCTAAAAGGTTCAAATATTTCCTTTATTTCACTTTAGTGACATTTAATGTGAAAGTGAACGCATACTGTGCTTTATTTAAAATATCTTAATAAACAAATCTTTATAGATTGATATTGCTAGCATCCAATATATTATGATTTGTAACAAATGTTTTCTTATCCAAAATCATCCGTTTTACTATTTCTTACTTTTACCAACATACCAGTAGCTTGTTTTTGAACATTGCCGTCTACGGACAAGCTCAATAAAACCCACCTTGCAACATTTAATCTAACATGTTTAGCAAACTTTGTTTATTATTTGCTAAACCTCTTGAATGTTTCATCCTAGAAGGGTTTAAATGTAACAAATCTTCATAATATATTTATCCTTCAAATGTTGTGTCTATAAATGTTCAATAATATCTTCCGTAATGTTTTCTAGAAATAGGTTTGTTGCTTTTTCTATTTGACATTGATTGTTTTTATCATCTAAATGTCTCAGACTGCTTGTATATTTCCATAGTAAACGAGTATGTCACGGAAGCGAACTAAATATATAAAACAAGAGTTCATTACTTCGCATGAATGATACAATGTGATTATTGGTGAACGTTTTCGGCATTATAGTGTTTAATGTAATAGATACTTCATAAAAGAAAACATAATAAATAAATAAACCACAATATTTATGACATGTCCTTATTAATGAATTTACAATGTATAACAACTAGGCAATCAATATATGTCGTTAAAAAGAGGTTTTTAAACAACATACGATACTTAAGAAAATACGTTGTTTTTATTTCAAAAAGATCATTCACCCATTTTTCAAAATTGCAAAAACACACCATTATATCACGTTTTGAAGTTGAAGCCCATTTGGAATGACATACTACACTTGAGTGTCTATGTAAATGCACACAAGGTGTTGCCATTCAAAAGACATCCAATGGACCTAGATATATTTGATAACAGTTCAAGTTAATGTGAAAAAACAAGTAAATATTTAAATATGTTGCATTGTGTGTAGAAACTCCGTGTCCATAATTGGCTCATAAATCACATTTAACAGTGTCTCGGTGCTTTCACTATATATTCATATAGACAGCAGATAACACATTTATTATCCAATCTGTTGTTTATGAAGAAGATAATAATAGACGTTAACTTTGATATAAAGTAAATATGCATATGCTCAGTATTTGCTATTTTTGATATTTGTGAAAATTGATAAAAAGTCTCAACCGACTTTTTGAACACCGTGTCGTTTTTGTTTCACAACAGTCATGAAACATACAGAATTATGTTTATGTTATACTAAACAATTCAAATATTATCAGTCTCTGTTACCTTATGTATATTATATAAATATACACACACACAAAGTTAAAACAGTCCTGTATATAATAGAGTGTGTAAAATGCTGAAATATTGTGATAGAAATTCCCTAATAAAAATCTAAGTTTAATGATTACATTTACATTTGAATGAGATTCCTACTCTACCATACTTTTTTAATATACAATAAATATTTTTTAAAAACTCGACTGCAGTATATTAAAATGATAAAGATATTTAAACATATTCTTAAGGGAATATAATTAATGATTATGTGCACGAGCAGAAGGTTTTATATACTCTAAGGTATAAACTTTTAAACCACCTATTGACATATACACTAAATCAATCCCTTGGTTTAACCAACCTTTTTAAAAGGTATTTACTGAGCATATACTCTAGAATATATTGCGCTTATTTATAACATTTTTAAGTTTATTTAGAACACCCTTTTCATATCGATTTAATTGAATTTATTTTTTGAGCAAGTTATGAATTTAATGTTCAATTCATCTGTAGCAGAACAAAACAGAAATGTTTGCCCGCGGTAAAAAAAACATCAAAAAAAGAAATAATATAACTTTCAAATTACAAAACTAATTATAACCGTAAATCTGCTTTGATATGCAAATAAAGTAACAGGCAATTAAAAATGTAATTATAATTATCATAATGCACAATCTTCTTAATATGTAATAAATATCGCATGTATTGTTAATGTATCAGCTGCCATGTGGTGTGATAGGAGTACTCTATTTACGGAGAATAATAAAGACTTTTTAAAAAGCTAGTACATCCCTATTGCGATGGTGCCAAATAACGACTATTCAGGTATCATTGAAATAAGTTCATTCACTGAATATCTGAATATTAGTCATTTGGATTTCTAACATGATGGCTCACTTCAGGTGATATAAAGGGCGGGTCAAATTGACCCTATTATGAGTCATGACTTTTTAAAAAAGAACACCATTCCTGTACACAAAACTCCATGCCTTTTGTCTAAAAAGGAGAATTAAAAGATTTTACCTTTACAACCCCGAGACAAGATATGGTTGAGATCAGTGATTATGGAGCCTACATATCACAAACGATAGACGGCCGAATACAAAGCAGACAATTTATACTAAGAGTGATTCCGAAGTACTTGGAATATATTCGAAACGATTAAAGAGAATAAACAATAATACCAAGCATAAAATATTAAAACCGTCCTGAACGATCATAAATAGGAAAAAAATATAAACAACGCTGACACAAAGTAGGGAAAGGGAAAAAAATAGAAAAATAATGAATTTTAGAATATTAAATATCTTGAACCTGTTTTAATTATTTAATAGAAAGGAAAAAACATGGAAATCAGTTCAGCCATTAGGAAATGACTCTAGCAGAAGTGGCTGTAAAGAATGTAAAGATTTCGTGACTCTCACTTAACAGCAGTGTCTGTAACGTTAAATCGCTGCAGGATAAAAATGATTGCTTATAAATTATTAACAGTACTGTTTAGATTCGAGTTATGTAATGTTGTGTTGCTTCCTCTAATCTGATTTATAATCTGGTAAGATAATTGAAATAAATGTGCATGTAATGTAATTGTATTAAAATGTTGAACTGAAGCATTCGTTGTTTACAGAATGCATACGGCTGTGGTAACTTACTATCATAAGAAAAGTTCACTCAATCCAGATTTGTGTATCGGATGTAAATTTTAGCTTGCAAAGACAATAAGTTCAACTGGTTAGTATGATTGTATGAGACAGAATCTCACAATAAACAATAACAATGTTCTCTTTAATGTTCACGAAGTTTGTAATCACCTTTTAATTCTAAAGCAATAATTAATTGTCCAACGATGTTGAAATCGCCTCGTGTATTATTGTAAATATGTCTTAAAATCTAATTTATTCTTTTGAGGAGTGCGGAGTTTAGAATTTTGTTATATCAACTAAGGACAATATAGTGTGGAGTTTAGAGTTTTGTTATATCAACTAAGGACAATATAGTGTGGAGTTAAGAGTTTTGTTATATCAACTAAGGACAATCAAGTTATACATTTGTTTCTGAAGATCTTCCTATACCGTCCGAGATTATGCAGAAATGTTCTAAAAAGTGAATTTCTGGTTCTTAAATGGTATACATATACTGGTTATGAATAATTATTCTCTTTTTGGTTGATATGTCCTTGTGTGTAGTTACATACTCTTTCTATTTTTCAATTGATAATTATTTTAAAATGTAGGTTATATCGTTCCCGATTTAAGGATCGTTGTAGACATTAATAGACAAAAATATTCAATTACAGAATATTTCTACTGTCTCATAAACAGCAGGTTATTTGAACGTGTTTTCTCTTACCTTTTGTCTTTCTCCATTAATTTTCTGAGTTTTAAGCCATCACTCGGTTTGAATGCAAAATAAGACATAAAATTGAGACAATCTTTCTTCCTATTTCATTTTTAACAGTATGTTAATGGAGTAAAGATTGGGAAAGTAAGATGACCCAGTAATAACACATGTCCCTATATTTACTATGTACGTCATGTTTAATCATTTTTGTAATTTGTTAATGAAAGTACCTTTGACCTTCACTTTAAACACAATATGTAAGATTTTTAGTGGACATTAACACATGTCGTTTACATGCATATGTATATTCATTAACAACAAAAACCTTAAAAAACGTATAATTATATGAAATATATTATATTTTAATATACAAGTACCATTAAACCTGTCCTGTTAATGTGATACATATGTCCCCTATAAATTAATTTCTTTAACTCCTATTTATACTCTTGTATCTGTATGTCCTGTGCTTTGTCAATAAATGTGATAGAATATGAATATAATCATATTTATATTAAAAACTGACTCTGTATGACTTCTTCTTTACACATATATTTTATATTATATAAATTACGGGAAATTTTGAATTATATAAATTTAGATTCGTTATTTTTATAATTTTGTTATGTTGTATTTTCAAACAGTATTATTGAAGCTGCATGATTATGATAAAATGTGTCAAAACTTTGTCAAAGAGGGGACAAACAACATATAGAAGGGGACATAAAGGTAGCAGCTTTTATGCTCGTGTGGGTATATCATTATTCCCTTTGACCTTTTGCTAGGAATATTAATTTTGATAAATAGCTCATAAACTTTTTTTTTATTTGTAACATTTATGTTGTGACTACAGTATATACATTATATTCTTTTATAACAGCTGAAATGTTATCAAGAACAAGAGTGTGTCCTATTAGACATTAATTGTGTTTGTAATCAAATTGTTTCGCGCTGCAAAACAAAACGAGTGTGTCACGAAAGTGTTAGAAATATTTCAACAAGAAATTATCATAGTATTTCTTACTATGACTTACACCTCGTTTCTATTAGTATAAATACCCTTACTACAATAAAAAAATGAAAAGATGTGTTATTATAAGATATTTTTAACTAGTTTCTATATATTTTCTATCAATGTAAAGCTGAGAGAATTATTATTTCGGATGTTTCTTTTTTAATATTTAATTTCCGTTTTATACAGATGATTTAGTTTTTATACTCCTATAGGAACATATTTATTAAGTTCATAATATGCACGCTATGACTATTTCAACCATCATCTCACGGTTGTATCATGTCATACTCAATTATTTAGCGTGCTTACACCGGTGCAAGATGTTTGGCTTTACATAATTGCTCGTGAATAGAGTTTAAAGTCCGATTCTGCAATTTCAATCTTTATGGGTTTTTTATTTGATTTGGGATCCACCTATCCAGATTGGTTTCGGTATTAATGCGTTTTATACCGTTTTAAGAATTAGATAATTATTTTAAAAAACTGATCTTATTTGTAATTTAGTTTTTATTTCATATGTTATGGTTACGATTATCTGACATGAACTAACAACGCATAAGCTCAACATTTGCATGCTTTGATTTTATTGATTTAATACGTTTGTTTCTTAATGATGCTTCTTTTTATGTATATTTTGATATTTCCAGTGGTATTCAGAAAAACATTTTGTATTTTTTGTAACTTGCAAATATTGTTTTAATAGATATCAGTAAACATTAAACTGGCATTTAATAACTGATTTTACAGCAATAGACATAATTGAAAATAATTGAAACTGTTTGATTTGTGACCGTGGGATATATTAGGACTGGTAATATTTGTATTTCAAACGTTGCAATGGAATTACAGAACGCTAAAAAGCGAACAATCGTTTTAGATTGTTTTTAGAAATCCTCTTAGTATTCTATGACCTTTTCTAAAATCCAATATTATAAGTCTTTTGTATGCCCTTTGTTTGTAACAGAAACAGTCTATGCATGTAGTCAATTAGTCAATTGAAGTGAATCCAGCTCTGTTTGTCCACAGACACCTGGGGTGTGGAGCTTACAACGCCTTTAAAATCCAAATAAAATGTATATTTATCAATCCCAGCACATGTACTGATCATATATATCAAAAAATCTTAATATTAGCCGTTTTGAAAAAAAAATGATATTTCAACGTCTATAATAATACACATTCAAGATAAAGATAAAAATGTTCGCCGGAAACAAATCCGCACACCTACCGTCAACATCACTATGTATTTTATTCCATATCCAATATTTTCACATAAACCTTTGGTCCAACGACACAGAAGATATAATTCTTCACGATGATGGTCAATTTTAAACTTCACCGGTAATATAAACAACGCAACAGCCCGAAATAAACATCAAGATTATCGCGTTTTAATCCATTTTACAAATATTTCGATAAATTCAAAACATGGCTCCAGCTTTGCCGTGTGCCCAAAATGCGCTGCGCTCTTTTAAAAATGAGAACCAGTCGGCTATGGGCGGAGCCATGCGGTAATATCTTGGTTCCCATACTTCGAAGCGGGCCGTAGTTGTACACGGCAAAGCTTGATAATTTTAAATACGATGCTTAAGTGTATATAACGACCGTGTCATTTCAACAATTTGCTTCGTGTATATTACCATTGTATACTTCATTTAATCGGTGTCTGTGTAAGAACTTTTTGGGCTAGTAAAATACGAATACTTAAATTTGTACAATTACTGATTTGGTTACATATGGATTTCTCAAGAAATAGGAGATGTGAATATTTTTGTTAGCACTTTTAAACAACGCATGATAGATTGTTATACCCAAAATTGGCATGATAATATTAACAATGCCAGTAGATGTCACCATTATTGTTATTTTAAAAGCTTATTAAATGTATAACGATATCTTCTAATAGAAATCCCTGTAAAACATAACACAGCATATGCTAAATTTCGATGTTCAAATCACAAACTTAATGTTGAAATCGGTAGGCATTTAAATATACCTTTTCAAGATCGCTTTTGCAACTTTTGTCTTGAAAATCATTTAACTTATCACGGTGAATATCATGCTTTTTTTCATTGTAAAAAATATTTAGAAATTAGAAATACGTATTTACTATACTGGTATAGTTCCGGAACTGAATTACATAACTTTTATGAATTACTTTCATCAAATGATAATTTTATAATTAAGAAAATCTCTACTTATATTTACCACCTCATGATCTTTATAGCACAGTCGTATATAAACGTAATGAGAAGTCAAAAACTTGTATAAGACACAACCCTATAATGTTAAATATATATTTTGTATGACATGTATTTTGGGCCGGTGGCCTTTATTTACTGAATAAATCTTTGACTTGACTTGACTTGACTTTAAAGAGAGTGTTTCCTTTCGGAGTATAAAAATGTTATCTTTGTTTAATGATAAACAAGTATTTTTTAACAAAAGAAACTGTTTATGGACCTATATGACACCTCACAATATGAATACAATAACCATAAGAACAAGATTGAGATTATTTTTACAGATGTACCGGAGCTTTAAATTTTTGTTGCAAATTACATATTTTCTCCATGCAATAAACTTTACTTACCGAATTGCATGTAAATACAGTGTTTTTAATCTATCTAATTGATTGTTGTCAGTGTGAGTTACGATATTTGGCATCACTATATGTATTTATAAGTAATTGCAGTAATTTTACTCTTAATAATCATGCTTTCCATAAGTGCTTTTACTGCTATTTAACATAAATCATTTTCAACAGATAAAATTTAATACATACTTCAAAAAGGTATGTATAAAGTAACGTTTTTAAAGGAGTCAGCACAGTCCTTCAATGTTCTATATCATGCCCAATCGAAAATTCATCATAGACTGGACTGGTAACATAGGCTGATAACTTATACTAGTTACTTAGACTTGTAACTTAGACTGGTAACTTAGACTGATAACCTAGACTAGACTAGTAACTCGGTCTTGTAACTCAGTCTGCTTACGTGGAATTTTAACTTAGACTGGTAACTAAGACTTGTAACATAGACTGGTAACTAAGACTAGTAACTTGGACTAATAACTTAGACTGGTAACAAAGTCAGGTAACATAGATTGGTAACTTAATCTGGTATCTTAGACTCCTGTTTTCGACTGCTAGCTTAACCTGGTATCTTAGATTGGCAACTCGGACCGGAACCTCTGACTTATAACTTAGACGGGTAACTAAGACCGGTAAATTAAACTGGTTACTTAGACTTGTATTTAGACTGGAAAATGTGTCTTATGCTTGTCAATTTGAAATAATCTTGTGTTTCACACTTTTACCTCATTTTAACTGTTCTAAATGAATATTTCTAAAACAAAACTTTTAAATGTGTTACATTTCATTTGCTTATAAGGGTTTTATTGGCAATAACTAGTATCTAAACATAAAACCATAACTTTCTTGATGATTAAATCGTCTTCTGCTGAGTCCCTTTTTTAATACGAGCAAATTCTAGTTTTAAAGTCAATATATCTGATAAGCATACTTCTTTATAAAATTATGACTCTATGGCAAAAAATGATAAGGTAATATCCATTATGAAAGAAAAACAATCATTTTATATTGCAGTACCAGAAATTTTATTTAACTTAAAAAAAGATTTGAATTTTGAATATTTTTTTCTTTTCGGGCGGTTTTGTATTTTATTGTTAGATGTTCTAAATGACATTATCTTGTTCAGAATTGACTTAGGCGGATTATATATCCGTAAATCAAAGATGTGAGTGTGTAAAATGTATGGCTTCTAGACTTATCTCTATCAGTTTCTCACTAATCACAGGCAAAATGTTTGAAATTTCTTTATATCAACAGGAGGTTTCCAATTCCCATTTATGTTTGCTGTTAATTATGTTAGTTTTATGCCGTGACTGGGAGAGACTGAGAACAAAGCGACTGTCTTTCAAGATTTGTATACATTATTTTACAGTACATCTTTAGTTCTACTTGGTTAAATGAATCCTTTATATCATACAGTTTGAGGATTATGTGATCAGTTAGAAATGCATTTGTCATTATTAAATTTTGATTGTAAAAAATGTGATTTTCCCCCATTATTTATAAGTTAATTGTATGATTTGTCGTTGTTGTTTTTTTATGTTGTTGTGTTTTTTGGTGTTGTTGTTGCTGTTGTTATTATTATTATTTATGGGTGTGTTGTTTTTTCTGTTTCTGGTTGTTAATTTTGGAGGGGGTTATGTTCTTTTCAGTCTCATATTTGTCTGTTTTTATTTATGCATTTAATTTGATTGATTTGTTTTTTAATTTATATATATTTTTAAGACAATTTTGCCAGTTTTTTTGTTTTATAAAGATAAAGTATAAATTAAGCCTTATTTAACTGTAAGAACATCGTTGTTGATAAAAATCTAATCATAACTCACACGTACTTTGCGGCCCTCCAAGAATTTAAGTTAAAGCCGTGTTACTTTTCTTTTTTAGTGTGATTAAGTGACTAAGGTATCCAAAGTTAAGCAAATGTTTGAACATTACCTAAATAGAAAATGTCGGTTTCGTCCCTACTTTCCCTACTCAATAGATATTAGTCCCCTACCGGTTTACCGGAGGGGACTTTAGGTTTACCCTCCGTCCGTCTGTCCGTCCGTCTGTCTGTCCGTCCATCTGTCTGTCAGTCCGTCAGTCCGTCCACAAAACTGGATCTCGCGATAACTTGAAAAGTACTGAAAATATTTTTATGAAACTTGGTATATTGATAGATGGCAGTATGGAAATTATGCACGTCTTTTTCTTTTCTTCCTATGTTGAAAATTCTGGATGCTATGGCAAATAGGCTGAAGATATGGCAAATTTTACACATAAACTGGATCCAGTGATAACGCAAAAAGTAATGGACATATTTTTATGAAACTTTACATATGGGTAGATGGCAGTCTTGAGATTATGCACGTCTTTTTCTTTTCTTCCTATGTTGAAAATTCTGGTTGCTATGGCAACAAATAGGCTGAAAATATGGCAAATTTTACACATAAACTGGATCCAGTGATAACGCAAAAAGTACTGGAAATATTTTTATGAAACTTGACATATGGGTAGATGGCAGTCTTGAAATTATGCACGTTTTTTCTTTTCTTCCTATGTTGAAAATTCTGGTTGCTATGGCAACACATAGACTGAAAATATGGCAAATTTTACACATAAACTGAATCCAGTGATAACTCAAAAAGTACTGGAAATATTTTTATGAAACTTGACATACGGGTAGATAGCAGTCTTGAGATTATGCATGCCTTATCTGTTCTTCCTATTTTGAAAAAATATCAGTTGCCTTGGCAACAAATAGGCTTAAAACATGGCAAATATAACAATATTTGTGATAAGTCAAATAGAGCTGAACATTTTTATGAAATTGCATCTTTAATTCAAGAGTTATCTCCTCTTTAAGAATTTTGCTTTTGAAATGGTATATTTTGGTAACAGGGATGTTTCAAATATTAACGTTAGAGTGTCTTTCAGTCCGTCTGTCTGTCTGTTCATAAAAACTGTATCCTGTGATCACTTTTAAAGAACTGTTCCAACAAATTTTCTTAAAATAGAGAAAAATTGAAACATAAGTGAATGGCCAATGGCCCTTCAGAATGTTGATGGGGTTCTAACCGGTAGGGGACTTATGGATTGCTTGCAATACTATGATAATTGCTTGTTTAATTTAAGATGCGTTATATGGAATTAAAATAATTTTAGCACCAAAAAACTTTTTCACATGCAATTTCATGTGCTTTGAATATCCAAGTGGTAATATTAGTAATGAAATAGAAATTTAGTTCGTTTGAATATTAATAAAGGACATGTTGCATGCTAAATTATATCTTATTGCAATTTTAATTAGACTTATAACATGATACTTATCATTTCCGTTCTAAATGCTGTACATGTTTGTATTAATATTAGTCTGTCTCCTTGTTTAATGATATTTTCAAATACCATAGATGCTTCTATAAAAAGATACAAACTTTTTTGATAAAGTTTGATAATATTGCAACAGTCTCTTATTTATGTGAGATAGTATGTTGCCATCTAAAACGTTTTCGTTTCTCATTATTTTGTTTGTTTGTTTCATTTTACGCCGTTTCCCAGCAGTATTTCAGTCATATAGGCGGGTAGTTTCCTAACCATCGTTCCTGGAGAGTTACACCAGTACTAGACTAGCTTCCTCCGCGCTTAACTACCAAAGCATATCCCGGGATCGAACCCACGCCAGAGAGGTAATTGGATTAGAAGTCATCGAATCTAACCCTTCGACCACGGAGGCGGTTTCGTCACTCATTATATATATTGTTGTTCCATTTAAATATTATTTCCAGGCTGTGTTATGTGAACTCTAAGCAATTCTCTTACTAAAAGGATAACATATTTCCTTTATTTCACTTTAATGACATTTAATGTGAAAGTGTACACATACTAAGCTTTATTTAAAATGTCTTAATAAATAATTCTACATTGATATTGTTTAAGTCCAATATATTATGATTTACCACAATCATTATGATTAACATCGTCCATTTTTGTATTTTGTTTCACCAACATACCAGTTGCTTGTTTTTGAGAATTGCTATCTACGGACAAGCTCAATTTAACCCACCTTGTAACATTTAATCTAACATGTTTAACAAATTTTGTTTATTATTTGCACAACCTCTTGAATGTTTCACCCAAGAAGGGTTTAATTGTATCGAAGTCTTCATAATATATTTATCCTACAAATGTTATTTCTATAAATGTTCAATACTATGTTCCGTAATGTTTTCTAGAAATAGGTTCGTGGCTTTTTCTATTTGACATTGATTGTTTTTATCATCTAAATGTATCAGACTGCTAACATATTTCCATAGTCAACGAGTATGTCACAGAAGCGTACCAAATATATAAAACAAATGTTCATTACTTTGCATGAGTGATACAATGTGATCATTGGTGAACGTTTGGCAAGATAGTGATCAATGTAATAGATACTTCATGAAAGAAAGAAAATCAACAACAATGTTTGTGACTTGTCCTTATTAATGCATTTGCAATGTATAACAACAAGTCAATACTATTTGTCTTGTAAAGTTAAGTTTTTAAACAACAGCAAAACTAACATATAATTAGTGAAATAATAAAATCATCGCCTTTTAATTTATTGTTCCATTTTTCTTTTAATATTTCCAATTACGTTGTTTTATTGTTAAAAAAGATCTTTCACCCTTTTTGCAAAATTTCTAATGGAAAATAAATCTAGTGTCGGGTCATTCAAAATGTATTTCCATGGATTTACAATACATTATTGATAGTTATATAAAATATAACATCATATGTGCATATGTTTCATATGTGCATTCGATTTATCAAGGTTTTTTTATTAGACCTACATTGGAAATGAAAAAGAAAACATTATCAAAGAATGAAAAAGAAACATATTTTTATGGTAAACATAGGATTTATTTTTCAAGCTCAAAAAGCTGTCTGTAAGTTGCACTGACAGTTTGAATGTCACATGGCGACTGGCACATTATAACACTGATTCAAGGATTTCTGCAGATTTTATTCTAGACTTTTTAGGTTTTTATAAACTGCAATAAAGTAGATTCGTTTAATGTTTATGTACAATTTATACTGTATACATACTATTAGCTTTGACATGCTTAATAAATATTATCAGCATGTCACGTGATCGAGGTCAATGACGAATATTGACACTCGTTTGTTCATTTAAGAAAGTGTTTCAGTGCGAATTTGGTGTGATGTGCATAAATTACCATCCCGCCTTAAACATCTTGAAACTATTTGGACTTTACACACCATTATATTACGTTTTAAAGTTGAAATCTTCATTTAGTGCCCATTTGTAATGACAAACTACAATTGAGTGTCTGTATAAATGCACAAAAGTGTTTGCCATTCAAAAGATATCCAAATGGACCTAGATATATCTGATAACAGACCATGTTAAGGTGTTACAAAACGTAAATGTTTGAATCTATTGCATTATGTGTAGAAACGTCATGTCCATTATTGGTTCATAAATCACATTTAACGGTGCTTTCACTATATATTCATATAGACAGCAGATATACAATTTATGATCTAATCTGTTGTTTATGAAGAAGATAATAATAGACAGTAACTTTAATATAAATCAAATAGGCATGTGCTCAATATTTGCTATTTTTGATATTTTGTGAAAATTGAAAAAAAGTCTCAACCGACTTTTTGAACACCATGTCGTTTTTGTTTCACAACAGTCGTAAAACATACAGAATTATGTTTATGATATATTAAACAATTCAAATATTATCAGCTCCTTGTTATAAAATGACTTAATAGAAACTTCCTGATAAACATCTATTATTAATGATAACATTTATAATAGAATTAGATTTCTACTCTACTACACTATAATAATACGAGTATACATTTTTTTTAAAAAAACACACTAGACTGCATTATATTAGAAATGATTAAAGATATTGAAACATATTCTTAAGGGAATACAATTTATGATTATATGCTCACGAACAGACCGTTTTTTATTAAGGTATAGACTTGTAAACCTTTAATTGACATAAACAGATATTAATTGCAATCCTCTGGCTGAACGAATCTTTTAAACACTGATATTTAAAAGGCATTTACTTAGAATGTATTCTTTAATATTTGATATTTCGCTGATTTATACTGTTTTGAGATTTATTTAGAATACCCTTGTATATCGATTAAATTGAAGTTATTTTATGAGTTAGATATAAATTAAGCTCAATATATATGTAGCAGAACAAATCAAAAGTGTTTCTGTGGTAGAAATGTTCTACAACAAAAAATATAACTTTCAAATTACAAAACTAATAATAACCGTTAATCTGCTTTGATATGCAAATAAAGTGTGTGCCAATTAAAAATGTAATTATAATTATCATAATGCACAATCTTCTTATGTAATAAATATCGCATGTATTGTTAGTGTATCAGCTGCCATGTGATGTGATAGGAGTACTCTATTAACGGAGTTAATTGAAGTCAATTTAGCGATGTCGGTTAGATTTTATCAATGTCTCCAGATAAAATAAATCGATATTTACTATCACCTACTTTATTTTTCAGGGGTTTTTCTTTATTTCGTTCAGCGGTTAATGTACTGGAAATTACTGTATACTACACTAATGCTGTCTGTAAATAAAATGTAAAACCTTTTTCTTTGAATGTTTGCACATTTTTACAAATAAAGCCATCATTTATTTCGTACTACCGTAAATAGAAGACTTCTAATACGTAACCAGTTTTAGAACAGAACTTGAAATATATTTCACTTTTTTAGGTTCAAAGGAATATTCACTACAGATAAAGTGCACATTGAATTAATCCAAATGTAAGACTAAAGACGATATTTATTAAGTACAGCAGCATTTTGTCTACAAAACATATGCGTTGTAGGTAGTGTGTTGAAAGAAGTATTCTAACTTTTCATTATTATATGTTTAATTAATAATGCTCGGAAACTAACGTTTCGTAATGAAAATTATGACTTACACCAATTGTGAAGAAAATGCATCGGTGATCAAACTTAACAATCTTTATTAAATATTACATATAGTCTTGCTAATAGCTTTAATAATATATTCATTACATCTCTAAGAATGCATGCACAGTTTAATTCCTAAAAAAGTTGTAAATACAAAATCTAATCACGCTCTAAGAAGAATTTATGGTCTGTATTTTTCTAAGGTTGGTTTTTGTCATTAGATATATCTTCTATTACATTCTATTCAATGAAGTCTCTGTTCAGTTTGCGAGGAATAGGAATTCTACATAAATTAATTACCTAAAGGATATTGTAAGATAACGACGATAATGAAATTAAAAGAAAACACCCAGGTTGTCCGGTCTAATGGAAGTCAAAAGACTAGCAAGACAAACTACATGATAAACACTCCACTGGTATACCCCAGTTGTCTCCATATAATAATGTTTATCCTTTGATAAATATAAGTCTCAGGATTGGTGGTGTTTACGCGGTGTGAAAAAGATTACCGTAATTTCCGGAGAGTAAATAACTATGACAACACGATATGTTATGCAGTAGAAAAGAAAGAGGAATATTGAGGAGTTTATTTGAGCATCAATTTAGCATTGTCGGATTATAACCTCTTACTTGATATATTATTATCATATTGTATTTCTCGGAACTGCATGTTTTCATAAAAAGAATATGATGAATAAGTATAAACATAAAAATTGTGATCAACTTCCAAAAATATACATTCGAATATTTATTATAGCATATGAAAGACGTTTTAGGCATGTAATAAAGTTAAATAAACTATACATGAATAAATGTTTTTAAATTTACAAATTCATATCATTTGAACAGGAACGTATTATTATATAGTTACATATATTTATAGTATGACCTGGTCTCACATGATATATTCATGACATGTTTATTAACCTTTTATATATACCCAAAGTATTTTGAAAATATAACATATTCCTGTTTCTAAATCATTTTTTTTAATAATTATATAAAAAAACGAAGAAATGGCATCGTAACCGAACTAATACTTTGTCTATTAATTGCAAACTAGTGATATCCATAGTCCGTGTGAACGTGTAAACGGCTGATATACATCAGTACTAGGAATAAAGTACTAACAACCAGTGCCAGTTTTGCCCAGTAGTATTTAGTACCAGTACTAGATTTTGGTTCGGTACGTAGTACCAGTTTTTTCATTTTTTGAAGTAACTAATTACCAATACCAGTTTTTTTATATTAATCACATTTGTCCTCGAACATGATTGTTCCATTACATATGTAAAGTTTTTACTTATACGTTTTTTCAACACGTCATAAATACATGTAATTGGAAAACAGTGGTATGTTATTCTAAATGATAATGCAGAAACTTTTTAGCCAGTGCGTAGTATTTCTTACCTTACGTTTGAAGGGCCGCCCACAATATATTTTTTAAAAGAATTTTTTAAAAACAGTTTATTTCAAAAACAATTCATCGTATGTTACACATCAATTTACTTTCACAGTTTAGGCAGAATAATTTTCATGTTGTAGGTATTTTTTAAATTCCAAAATTGTGTCTGTGACTGTTTGAAAACTTAGTGGAATACCTGGTCACTGTGATGCAAAAAATTTAACC